>NC_138888.1:85410257-85871497 GCF_965194825.1 Balaenoptera physalus | reverse complement strand
TACATATTCTATATACCTATTTATGTAGAGATCCACTTTCCATGTAAATTATTACAGAGTGTTCCGTAATCCTTCCTTGCTATATGGTCGGTCTTTTTGATATATGTATATAATATGTATTTGTATACATATGGTTACGCTAATCTTCATTTATCCATTCCCCCCACCTTTACTTTTAGATAAGCATAGTTCTTTTTTAATAAGTCTGTGATTGACTTTCTCTGTGGAAATATGTTCATTTGTGTCAGTTATTAGATAACGCCTATAAGTGATATCATAGGATATAGGACTTTTGCTTTCCGACTTACCTCATGTTCTGTGATTATCTCCAAGATCATCTATGGTGCCTCAAAGAGCATTGTTTCTTTGTTTTCCATGGCTAGTATTCACTGTGTACATGGACCACTTCTTCTTTATCCTTTCATCTGTAGATGGACATTTTGGTTGCTTCACTGTCTTGTCTATTGTGAATAAGGCTGCAGTGCAGCTTTTGCAGCCCGGGTCTTCTTCATTCTGGTCTTCTCAGGTGAGAGGCCCATTGGTGCGCCTGCTGGATTGACTGGTACCTCAATTTTTCCTTTTAAACGCAGCTCTTTCCTCTTCTCATTATTAGTGTTTAACCTTTTACATCTCACCAGCAGCTAGAGGGTACACAGTTCTCTAAAACCTCTTCAGCATTTATTGTTTGTAGACTTTTTGCCAATGGTCAGTCGACTGGTGTGAGTTGAAAAGTTTTTGTAGATTAGATTGCATGAGTCTAATACTTCCTGAGGCTGAGCTTTTATCCATTTTCCTTTCTTTAAAAAGAGAGTGAGTAAAACTTACCTCTTCATACTATCTTCTTGAAAATTTTGGCTGTTTTGAATTTTTTTTATCCATTCCCTACCTCAGCACAATTTTGAGGGCAGGTGTCCTTTACAGCCCTGAGATCTTGTGAATGGTAAGTGACCATTAGCTGTGGGTTAAAAGCTGCTCTTGCGGGAATCGGCCACATGGCGGCAGCATTTCTCCTTTACCAAATCTGGTTACTAGGGCAACAGAGCCTTACTGGAAGTGGTGTTCTAGGTTGTAAATTAGAATGGCATGTGAGAGGAAAACACCCTTTAATTTATGTCTCATTACTTCTTGTTGGTATTTTTAACTTAATTTTTATTTTTTATCACAGCAAACTTGATTACAATGTTTTGTTTGTTCTAGGTGTGCAAGATGTGGTTCTTTCACACATATACATATATCTATTCTTCTTCGGAGCCTTTTCCCATGTAGGTTATGACACAATGTGAGTAGTCTTCTCTTAGTATTGCATAGGTCTTTGGTGATTACATATTTCACATGTGTTTGTATCTCTCTGTTAACCTCAATATGGTAATGTATCCAATCCTCACAACTTTCTATTTGGTGAACCATAAGTTTTTTTAATGAATCTATGATAGTGTTTGTCTGTGGAAATATCTTTGTTTGTATCATTTTTTAGGTAACCCCTATATGTGATATGATAGGTTATGTGTCTTTCGCTTTCTCACTTACTCCAAGTTGTGTGATTACTTCTAGACTCAATCTATGGTGCTGCAAAAGGCATTGTTTCATTTTTTCACTAGCTCATATTCCATCTGTACAGATAGCAGTTCTGCTTTGTCCACCCATCTGTCGGGGGACTTTTTGGTTACTTCCATATGTTGGCTATTGTAATACTATGCAATACAGATTTGCATGCCTGTGTCCTTCCAATTCTGTCTTCTTAGTTTATAGGTTCAGGAATAGGTCTGCTGGATCATATGGTAGCTCAATGTTTACCTTTTAAAGGCACCTCTGTTCTGTTCTCCTTAGTGGCTCTTTCCAGGTTACGTCCCACTTAAAGTGGAGGGTATGTATTTCTTCCCAGCACCTTCAGCATTTATTCTTTGTAGTTTTTGCTGATGGTTATTCTGAGTGGTGTGAGCTGATACCTCTTTGTGGTTGAATTTGCATGTGTCTCATAATGCGTAGAAATTGAGCTTTAAGACATGTCCTTTTTGTTTTTCCAGCTGTGATTAGAGCTTATTTCTTCAAAGTGTTTTCTTAAAGTATGTGTCACCATTTGAAATAATTTGGCCATTATCTCCCTCAAGACATTTTGAGGGCAGGTTTCATTTATAGCCCTGCAGTACTTGTTCATATGAAATGATCATTAGCTCAGGCTTTAAACCTGCTTTTGCAGGTATCGGCCAAATAGCGGCAGCCTTTCTACGGTCCCCTTGCTGGTACTAGGAGAACAGACCTACCGGCCAGTGGTGTTCTTCGGTTATAAATTAGAGTGCAATGTGCCCGGATAAACCCACAAATGTTGATGTCTCCTTGCTTTTGTTTGTTTTTAAATTGAATTTATATTTATTATTAGAGTAATATTCCATTGTGTACGTGGACCAATTCTTCTTGGTGCATTCCTCGGTTGATGGACATTTTCATTGCTTCCAAGTGCTGGCTATGGTAAATCTTGCTGGCATACAGGTTTGCCAGCCTGTGACTTTTTGATTCTCATTTTCTCAGGTGATAGGCCAAGCATTTGTTGTGATTGATTGACTGGTAGCTCAATGTTTCCCTTTTCAAAGCACCTACATTGTGTTTTCATTAGTGGCTCTTTACATGCCCCCCCTTACAACCGAGGGTACGCATTTCTCCACACTCCCTTCACCATTTGTCTTTTGCAGCATTTTTCCTAATGGCCATTCTGACTGCTGTGAGCTGATAGGTTTTTGTAATATGGGTATGCATGTCATTAAAATTTTTAAAATTCATCATATTCCTACGCCTTTTTCTTTTCTCTTAAAAGAAAAAACCGTGAGTACAATATAGCTCTTGAACTTGTCTTCTTCAAAGGTTGCCCTCTTCGGAAGTTTTGGGTCGATTCTTGACCCAGGAAATTTTCTGGAGGGCAGCTGCCATTTACAGAATTGCAAGTTGGTGAAAATTTAGTGACCTTTTGCAGTGGTTCAAAGCTGCTGTTGTGGGAAACGGCCACAAGGAGGTAGCATTTCTCCATTCCCCAATCTGGGTACTAGGGCAGCAGAGCCTTTCTGGAAGTCATTGTCTTAGGTTGCAAATTAGAATGCAATTTGCCAGGAGAAATCCCCATAAGTTTATGTCTCATTACTTCTTCTAGGTTTTTAAAATTTTTTTAATCTGGGTAAAGTTTAGAATATTGTTTGTCCTAGGTGTACACAATCTGGTTCATTTGTACATTATGTATGTCTATTAATGTACAGATCTTCTTCCCATGTAAAATATTACAGTGTTCCGTTGACCTCCCTTGCTATATGTTTGGTATTTTTGATACATGTATATACTATGTATTTGTTTATGTATAGTAACACTAATCTTCATTTCTCAATTTCCCCCCTTCTTTCCTTTTCGATGAGCATAGTTTGTTTTCTAAGCCTGTGAGTGTCTTTCTCTTTGGAAATATGTTCATCTTTGTCAGTTATTAGATAATGCCGTAAGTGATAATATAGTATATAGGTCTTTTGCTTTCCGACCTACTTCATGTTTTGTGATTATCTCCAGGCTCAAGTATGGGGCCTCAAAGAGCAGTGCTTCAATGTTTTCCATGGCTAATATTCCATTGTGTACATGGACCACTTCTTCTTGGTGCATTCCTCTGTCGATGGACATTTTCGTTGCTTCCAAGTGTTGCCTATGGTAAATATTGCTGGAGTGCAGGATTGCCAGCCTGTGATTTTTGACTTTCATTTTCTCAGGTGATAGACCCAGCAGTGGGTATGATTGATTGACTGGTATGGTAGCTCAACGTTTACCTTCTCAAGGCAACTCAATTGTGCTTTCATTAGTGGCTCTTACCACGTCCCCCTTAGAATCAAGGGTACGCATTTCTCCACAATCACGTCAGCATTTATTGTTGGCAGAATTTTTTTTGATGGCCATTATGACTGGTGTGAGCTGATAGGTTTTTGTAATTTGGGTTTACATGTCTGTAAAAATTCCTACAATTCATCATTTTTCCACGGCTTTTTCTTTTCTGTTAAAAGAAAAAAGCAAAAAAGTGTGAGTATAATATACCTCTTCAAATTTTCTTTTTGGAAGGTTGCACTCTAGAATTTTTTGGTCGATTTTCGACCTCAGTATTTTTTGGAGGGCAGGTGTCATTTACAGAACTGCAATTGGTGAATATTTAGTGACTTTTTGCAGTGGGTTTAAAGCTGCTGTTGTGGGAAACGGCCACAAGGATGCAGCATTTCTCCATTCCCAAATCTGGGTACTAGGGCAGCAGAGCCATTCTGGAAGTCGTTTGTCTAGGTTGTAAATTTGAATGGAATGTGCCAGGAAAACCCCCCATAAGTCTATGTCTCATTACTCCTAGTTCGTTGTTTTAATTTTTTCAATTGGGGTAATGGTTAGAATGTTGCTTGTCCAAGGTGTACACACTCTGGTTCATCTACATATTCTACATACCTATTTATGTAGAGATCCTCTTCCTTTGTAAATTATTACAGTGTTCCGTAATCCTTCCTTGCTATATGGTCG
The DNA here is from genome assembly GCF_965194825.1 of Balaenoptera physalus. Lineage (NCBI taxonomy): Eukaryota > Metazoa > Chordata > Mammalia > Artiodactyla > Balaenopteridae > Balaenoptera > Balaenoptera physalus. Next base: position 85,866,979 of record NC_138888.1, on the reverse strand, counting down.
GTCTTTTTGATATATGTATATAATATGTATTTGTATACATATGGTAACGCTAATCTTCATTTATCCATTCCCCCCACCTTTACTTTTAGATAAGCATAGTTCTTTTTTAATAAGTCTGTGATTGACTTTCTCTGTGGAAATATGTTCATTTGTGTCAGTTATTAGATAACGCCTATAAGTGATATCATAGGATATAGGACTTTTGCTTTCCGACTTACCTCATGTTCTGTGATTATCTCCAAGATCATCTATGGTGCCTCAAAGAGCAGTGTTTCATTGTTTTCCATGGCTAGTATTCATTGTGTACATGGACCACTTCTTCTTTATCCTTTCATCTGTAGATGGACATTTTGGTTGCCTCACTGTCTTGTCTATTGTGAATAAGGCTGCAGTGCAGCTTTTGCAGCCCGGGTCTTCTTCATTCTGGTCTTCTCAGGTGAGAGGCTCATTGGTGCGCCTGCTGGATTGACTGGTACCTCAATTTTTCCTTTTAAACGCAGCTCTTTCCTGTTCTCATTATTAGCGTTTAACCCTTTTACATCTCACCAGCAGCTAGAGGGTACACAGTTCTCTAAAACCTCTTCAGCGTTTATTGTTTGTAGACTTTTTGCCAATGGTCAGTCGACTGGTGTGAGTTGAAGACTTTTTGTAGATTAGATTGCATGAGTCTAATACTTCCTGAGGCTGAGCTTTTATCCATTTTCCTTTCTTTAAAAAGAGAGTGAGTAAAACTTACCTCTTCATACTATCTTCTTGAAAATTTTGCCTGTTTTGAATTTTTTTATCCATTCCCTACCTCAGCACAATTTTGAGGGCAGGTGTCCTTTACAGCCCTGAGTCCTTGTGAATGGTAAGTGACCATTAGCTGTGGGTTAAAAGCTGCTCTTGCGGGAATCGGCCACATGGCGGCATCATTTCTCCTTTACCAAATCTGGTTACTAGGGCAACAGAGCCTTACTGGAAGTGGTGTTCTAGCTTGTAAATTAGAATGGCATGTGAGAGGAAAACGCCCTTTAATTTATGTCTCATTACTTCTTGTTGGTATTTTTAACTTAATTTTTATTTTTTATCAGAGCAAACTTGATTACAATGTTTTGTTTGTTCTAGGTGTGCAAGATGTGGTTCTTTCACACATATACATATATCTATTCTTCTTCGGAGCCTTTTCCCATGTAGGTTATGACACAATGTTGAGTAGTCTTCTCTTAGTATTGCATAGGTCTTTGGTGATTACATATTTCACATGTGTTTGTATCTCTCTGTTAACCTCAATATGGTAATGTATCCAATCCTCACAACTTTCTATTTGGTGAACCATAAGTTTTTTTAATGAATCTATGATAGTGTTTCTCTGTGGAAATATCTTTGTTTGTATCATTTTTTAGGTAACCCCTATATGTTATATGATAGGATATGTGTCTTTCGCTTTCTCACTTACTCCAAGTTGCGTGATTACTTCTAGACTCAATCTATGGTGCTGCAAATGGCATTGTTTCATTTTTTCACTAGCTCATATTCCATCTGTACAGATAGCAGTTCTGCTTTGTCCACCCATCTGTCGGGGGACTTTTTGGTTACTTCCATATGTTGGCTATTGTAATACTATGCAATACAGATTTGCATGCCTGTGTCCTTCCAATTCTGTCTTCTTAGTTTATAGGTCCAGGAATAGGTCTGCTGGGTCATATGGTAGCTCAATGTTTACCTTTTAAAGGCACCTCTGTTCTGTTCTCCTTAGTGGCTCTTTCCAGGTTACGTCCCACTTAAAGTGGAGGGTATGTATTTCTTCCCAGCACCTTCAGCATTTATTCTTTGTAGTTTTTGCTGATGGTTATTCTGAGTGGTGTGAGCTGATACCTCTTTGTGGTTGAATTTGCATGTGTCTCATAATGCGTAGAAATTGATCTTTAAGACATGTCCTTTTTGTTTTTCCAGCTGTGATTAGAGCTTATTTCTTCAAAGTGTTTTCTTAAAGTATGTGTCACCATTTGAAATAATTTGGCCATTATCTCCCTCAAGACATTTTGAGGGCAGGTTTCATTTATAGCCCTGCAGTACTTGTTCATATGAAATGACCATTAGCTCAGGCTTTAAACCTGCTTTTGCAGGTATCGGCCAAATAGCGGCAGCCTTTCTACGGTCCCCTTGCTGGTACTAGGAGAACAGACCTACCGGCCAGTGGTTTTCTTCGGTTATAAATTAGAGTGCAATGTGCCCGGATAAACCCACAAATGTTGATGTCTCCTTGCTTTTGTTTGTTTTTAAATTGAATTTATATTTATTATTAGAGTAATATTCCATTGTGTACGTGGACCAATTCTTCTTGGTGCATTCCTCGGTTGATGGACATTTTCATTGCTTCCAAGTGCTGGCTATGGTAAATCTTGCTGGCATACAGGTTTGCCAGCCTGTGACTTTTTGATTCTCATTTTCTCAGGTGATAGGCCAAGCATTTGTTGTGATTGATTGACTGGTAGCTCAATGTTTCCCTTTTCAAAGCACCTACATTGTGTTTTCATTAATGGCTCTTTACATGCCCCCCCTTACAACCGAGGGTACGCATTTCTCCACACTCCCTTCACCATTTGTCTTTTGCAGCATTTTTCCTAATGGCCATTCTGACTGCTGGGAGCTGATAGGTTTTTGTAATATGGGTATGCATGTCATTAAAATTTTTAAAATTCATCATATTCCTATGCCTTTTTCTTTTCTCTTAAAAGAAAAAACCGTGAGTACAATATAGCTCTTGAACTTGTCTTCTTCCAAGGTTGCCCTCTTCGGAAGTTTTGGGTCGATTTTTGACCCAGGAAATTTTCTGGAGGGCAGCTGCCATTTACAGAATTGCAAGTTGGTGAAAATTTAGTGACCTTTTGCAGTGGGTTCAAAGCTGCTGTTGTGGGAAACGGCCACAAGGAGGTAGCATTTCTCCATTCCCCAATCTGGGTACTAGGGCAGCAGAGCCTTTCTGGAAGTCATTGTCTTAGGTTGCAAATTAGAATGGAATTTGCCAGGAGAAATCCCCATAAGTTTATGTCTCATTACTTCTTCTAGGTTTTTAAAATTTTTTTAATCTGGGTAAAGTTTAGAATATTGTTTGTCCTAGGTGTACACAATCTGGTTCATTTGTACATTATGTATGTCTATTAATGTACAGATCCTCTTCCCATGTAAAATATTACAGTGTTCCGTTGACCTCCCTTGCTATATGTTTGGTATTTTTGATACATGTATATACTATGTATTTGTTTATGTATAGTAACACTTATCTTCATTTCTCAATTTCCCCCCTTCTTTCCTTTTCGATGAGCATAGTTTGTTTTCTAAGCCTGTGAGTGTCTTTCTCTTTGGAAATATGTTCATCTGTGTCAGTTATTAGATAATGCCGTAAGTGATAATATAGTATATAGGTCTTTTGTTTTCCGACCTACTTCATGTTTTGTGATTATCTCCAGGCTCAAGTATGGTGCCTCAAAGAGCAGTGCTTCAAAGTTTTCCATGGCTAATATTCCATTGTGTACATGGACCACTTCTTCTTGGTGCATTCCTCTGTCGATGGACATTTTCGTTGCTTCCAAGTGTTGCCTATAGTAAATATTGCTGGAGTGCAGGATTGCCAGCCTGTGATTTTTGATTTTCATTTTCTCACGTGATAGACCCAGCAGTGGGTATGATTGATTGACTGGTATGGTAGCTCAACGTTGACCTTTTCAAGGCACCTCAACTGTGCTTTCATCAGTGGCTCTTACCACGTCCCCCTTAGAATCAAGGGTACGCATTTCTCCACAATCACGTCAGCATTTATTGTTTGCAGCATTTTTGTTGATGGCCATTCTGACTGGTGTGAGCTGATAGGTTTTTGTAATTTGGGTTTACATGTCTGTAAAAATTCCTACAATTCATCATTTTCCCACACCTTTTTATTTTCTGTTAAGTGAAAAAAGAAAAAAGTGTGAGTATAATATACCTCTTCAAATTTTCTTTTTGGAAGGTTGCACTCTGGAATTTTTTGGTCGATTTTCGACCTCAGTATTTTTTGTAGGGCCGGTGTCATTTACAGACCTGCAATTGGTGAATATTTAGTGACCTTTTGCAGTGGGTTTAAAGCTGCTGTTGTGGGAAACGGCCACAAGGATGCAGCATTTCTCCATTCCCAAATCTGGGTACTAGGGCAGCAGAGCCGTTCTGGAAGTTGTTTGCCTAGGTTTTAAGTTTGGATGGAATGTGCCAGGAAACCCCCCCATAAGTTTATGTCTCATTACTCCTAGTTCGTTGTTTTAATTTTTTCAATTGGGGTAATGGTTAGAATGTTGCTTGTCCAAGGTGTACACACTCTGGTTCATCTACATATTCTATATACCTATTTATGTAGAGATCCACTTTCCATGTAAATTATTACAGAGTGTTCCGTAATCCTTCCTTGCTATATGGTCGGTCTTTTTGATATATGTATATAATATGTATTTGTATACATATGGTTACGCTAATCTTCATTTATCCATTCCCCCCAACTTTACTTTTAGATAAGCATAGTTCTTTTTTAATAAGTCTGTGATTGACTTTCTCTGTGGAAATATGTTCATTTGTGTCAGTTATTAGATAACGCCTATAAGTGATATCATAGGATATAGGACTTTTGCTTTCCGACTTACCTCATGTTCTGTGATTATCTCCAAGATCATCTATGGTGCCTCAAAGAGCATTGTTTCTTTGTTTTCCATGGCTAGTATTCACTGTGTACATGGACCACTTCTTCTTTATCCTTTCATCTGTAGATGGACATTTTGGTTGCTTCACTGTCTTGTCTATTGTGAATAAGGCTGCAGTGCAGCTTTTGCAGCCCGGGTCTTCTTCATTCTGGTCTTCTCAGGTGAGAGGCCCATTGGTGCGCCTGCTGGATTGACTGGTACCTCAATTTTTCCTTTTAAACGCAGCTCTTTCCTCTTCTCATTATTAGTGTTTAACCCTTTTACATCTCACCAGCAGCTAGAGGGTACACAGTTCTCTAAAACCTCTTCAGCATTTATTGTTTGTAGACTTTTTGCCAATGGTCAGTCGACTGGTGTGAGTTGAAAAGTTTTTGTAGATTAGATTGCATGAGTCTAATACTTCCTGAGGCTGAGCTTTTATCCATTTTCCTTTCTTTAAAAAGAGAGTGAGTAAAACTTACCTCTTCATACTATCTTCTTGAAAATTTTGGCTGTTTTGAATTTTTTTTATCCATTCCCTACCTCAGCACAATTTTGAGGGCAGGTGTCCTTTACAGCCCTGAGATCTTGTGAATGGTAAGTGACCATTAGCTGTGGGTTAAAAGCTGCTCTTGCGGGAATCGGCCACATGGCGGCAGCATTTCTCCTTTACCAAATCTGGTTACTAGGGCAACAGAGCCTTACTGGAAGTGGTGTTCTAGGTTGTAAATTAGAATGGCATGTGAGAGGAAAACACCCTTTAATTTATGTCTCATTACTTCTTGTTGGTATTTTTAACTTAATTTTTATTTTTTATCACAGCAAACTTGATTACAATGTTTTGTTTGTTCTAGGTGTGCAAGATGTGGTTCTTTCACACATATACATATATCTATTCTTCTTCGGAGCCTTTTCCCATGTAGGTTATGACACAATGTTGAGTAGTCTTCTCTTAGTATTGCATAGGTCTTTGGTGATTACATATTTCACATGTGTTTGTATCTCTCTGTTAACCTCAATATGGTAATGTATCCAATCCTCACAACTTTCTATTTGGTGAACCATAAGTTTTTTTAATGAATCTATGATAGTGTTTGTCTGTGGAAATATCTTTGTTTGTATCATTTTTTAGGTAACCCCTATATGTGATATGATAGGTTATGTGTCTTTCGCTTTCTCACTTACTCCAAGTTGTGTGATTACTTCTAGACTCAATCTATGGTGCTGCAAAAGGCATTGTTTCATTTTTTCACTAGCTCATATTCCATCTGTACAGATAGCAGTTCTGCTTTGTCCACCCATCTGTCGGGGGACTTTTTGGTTACTTCCATATGTTGGCTATTGTAATACTATGCAATACAGATTTGCATGCCTGTGTCCTTCCAATTCTGTCTTCTTAGTTTATAGGTTCAGGAATAGGTCTGCTGGATCATATGGTAGCTCAATGTTTACCTTTTAAAGGCACCTCTGTTCTGTTCTCCTTAGTGGCTCTTTCCAGGTTACGTCCCACTTAAAGTGGAGGGTATGTATTTCTTCCCAGCACCTTCAGCATTTATTCTTTGTAGTTTTTGCTGATGGTTATTCTGAGTGGTGTGAGCTGATACCTCTTTGTGGTTGAATTTGCATGTGTCTCATAATGCGTAGAAATTGAGCTTTAAGACATGTCCTTTTTGTTTTTCCAGCTGTGATTAGAGCTTATTTCTTCAAAGTGTTTTCTTAAAGTATGTGTCACCATTTGAAATAATTTGGCCATTATCTCCCTCAAGACATTTTGAGGGCAGGTTTCATTTATAGCCCTGCAGTACTTGTTCATATGAAATGATCATTAGCTCAGGCTTTAAACCTGCTTTTGCAGGTATCGGCCAAATAGCGGCAGCCTTTCTACGGTCCCCTTGCTGGTACTAGGAGAACAGACCTACCGGCCAGTGGTGTTCTTCGGTTATAAATTAGAGTGCAATGTGCCCGGATAAACCCACAAATGTTGATGTCTCCTTGCTTTTGTTTGTTTTTAAATTGAATTTATATTTATTATTAGAGTAATATTCCATTGTGTACGTGGACCAATTCTTCTTGGTGCATTCCTCGGTTGATGGACATTTTCATTGCTTCCAAGTGCTGGCTATGGTAAATCTTGCTGGCATACAGGTTTGCCAGCCTGTGACTTTTTGATTCTCATTTTCTCAGGTGATAGGCCAAGCATTTGTTGTGATTGATTGACTGGTAGCTCAATGTTTCCCTTTTCAAAGCACCTACATTGTGTTTTCATTAGTGGCTCTTTACATGCCCCCCCTTACAACCGAGGGTACGCATTTCTCCACACTCCCTTCACCATTTGTCTTTTGCAGCATTTTTCCTAATGGCCATTCTGACTGCTGTGAGCTGATAGGTTTTTGTAATATGGGTATGCATGTCATTAAAATTTTTAAAATTCATCATATTCCTACGCCTTTTTCTTTTCTCTTAAAAGAAAAAACCGTGAGTACAATATAGCTCTTGAACTTGTCTTCTTCAAAGGTTGCCCTCTTCGGAAGTTTTGGGTCGATTCTTGACCCAGGAAATTTTCTGGAGGGCAGCTGCCATTTACAGAATTGCAAGTTGGTGAAAATTTAGTGACCTTTTGCAGTGGGTTCAAAGCTGCTGTTGTGGGAAACGGCCACAAGGAGGTAGCATTTCTCCATTCCCCAATCTGGGTACTAGGGCAGCAGAGCCTTTCTGGAAGTCATTGTCTTAGGTTGCAAATTAGAATGCAATTTGCCAGGAGAAATCCCCATAAGTTTATGTCTCATTACTTCTTCTAGGTTTTTAAAATTTTTTTAATCTGGGTAAAGTTTAGAATATTGTTTGTCCTAGGTGTACACAATCTGGTTCATTTGTACATTATGTATGTCTATTAATGTACAGATCTTCTTCCCATGTAAAATATTACAGTGTTCCGTTGACCTCCCTTGCTATATGTTTGGTATTTTTGATACATGTATATACTATGTATTTGTTTATGTATAGTAACACTAATCTTCATTTCTCAATTTCCCCCCTTCTTTCCTTTTCGATGAGCATAGTTTGTTTTCTAAGCCTGTGAGTGTCTTTCTCTTTGGAAATATGTTCATCTTTGTCAGTTATTAGATAATGCCGTAAGTGATAATATAGTATATAGGTCTTTTGCTTTCCGACCTACTTCATGTTTTGTGATTATCTCCAGGCTCAAGTATGGGGCCTCAAAGAGCAGTGCTTCAATGTTTTCCATGGCTAATATTCCATTGTGTACATGGACCACTTCTTCTTGGTGCATTCCTCTGTCGATGGACATTTTCGTTGCTTCCAAGTGTTGCCTATGGTAAATATTGCTGGAGTGCAGGATTGCCAGCCTGTGATTTTTGACTTTCATTTTCTCAGGTGATAGACCCAGCAGTGGGTATGATTGATTGACTGGTATGGTAGCTCAACGTTTACCTTCTCAAGGCAACTCAATTGTGCTTTCATTAGTGGCTCTTACCACGTCCCCCTTAGAATCAAGGGTACGCATTTCTCCACAATCACGTCAGCATTTATTGTTGGCAGAATTTTTTTTGATGGCCATTATGACTGGTGTGAGCTGATAGGTTTTTGTAATTTGGGTTTACATGTCTGTAAAAATTCCTACAATTCATCATTTTTCCACGGCTTTTTCTTTTCTGTTAAAAGAAAAAAGCAAAAAAGTGTGAGTATAATATACCTCTTCAAATTTTCTTTTTGGAAGGTTGCACTCTAGAATTTTTTGGTCGATTTTCGACCTCAGTATTTTTTGGAGGGCAGGTGTCATTTACAGAACTGCAATTGGTGAATATTTAGTGACTTTTTGCAGTGGGTTTAAAGCTGCTGTTGTGGGAAACGGCCACAAGGATGCAGCATTTCTCCATTCCCAAATCTGGGTACTAGGGCAGCAGAGCCATTCTGGAAGTCGTTTGTCTAGGTTGTAAATTTGAATGGAATGTGCCAGGAAAACCCCCCATAAGTCTATGTCTCATTACTCCTAGTTCGTTGTTTTAATTTTTTCAATTGGGGTAATGGTTAGAATGTTGCTTGTCCAAGGTGTACACACTCTGGTTCATCTACATATTCTACATACCTATTTATGTAGAGATCCTCTTCCTTTGTAAATTATTACAGTGTTCCGTAATCCTTCCTTGCTATATGGTCGGTCTTTTTGATATATGTATATAATATGTATTTGTATACATATGGTAACGCTAATCTTCATTTATCCATTCCCCCCACCTTTACTTTTAGATAAGCATAGTTCTTTTTTAATAAGTCTGTGATTGACTTTCTCTGTGGAAATATGTTCATTTGTGTCAGTTATTAGATAACGCCTATAAGTGATATCATAGGATATAGGACTTTTGCTTTCCGACTTACCTCATGTTCTGTGATTATCTCCAAGATCATCTATGGTGCCTCAAAGAGCAGTGTTTCATTGTTTTCCATGGCTAGTATTCATTGTGTACATGGACCACTTCTTCTTTATCCTTTCATCTGTAGATGGACATTTTGGTTGCCTCACTGTCTTGTCTATTGTGAATAAGGCTGCAGTGCAGCTTTTGCAGCCCGGGTCTTCTTCATTCTGGTCTTCTCAGGTGAGAGGCTCATTGGTGCGCCTGCTGGATTGACTGGTACCTCAATTTTTCCTTTTAAACGCAGCTCTTTCCTGTTCTCATTATTAGCGTTTAACCCTTTTACATCTCACCAGCAGCTAGAGGGTACACAGTTCTCTAAAACCTCTTCAGCGTTTATTGTTTGTAGACTTTTTGCCAATGGTCAGTCGACTGGTGTGAGTTGAAGACTTTTTGTAGATTAGATTGCATGAGTCTAATACTTCCTGAGGCTGAGCTTTTATCCATTTTCCTTTCTTTAAAAAGAGAGTGAGTAAAACTTACCTCTTCATACTATCTTCTTGAAAATTTTGCCTGTTTTGAATTTTTTTATCCATTCCCTACCTCAGCACAATTTTGAGGGCAGGTGTCCTTTACAGCCCTGAGTCCTTGTGAATGGTAAGTGACCATTAGCTGTGGGTTAAAAGCTGCTCTTGCGGGAATCGGCCACATGGCGGCATCATTTCTCCTTTACCAAATCTGGTTACTAGGGCAACAGAGCCTTACTGGAAGTGGTGTTCTAGCTTGTAAATTAGAATGGCATGTGAGAGGAAAACGCCCTTTAATTTATGTCTCATTACTTCTTGTTGGTATTTTTAACTTAATTTTTATTTTTTATCAGAGCAAACTTGATTACAATGTTTTGTTTGTTCTAGGTGTGCAAGATGTGGTTCTTTCACACATATACATATATCTATTCTTCTTCGGAGCCTTTTCCCATGTAGGTTATGACACAATGTTGAGTAGTCTTCTCTTAGTATTGCATAGGTCTTTGGTGATTACATATTTCACATGTGTTTGTATCTCTCTGTTAACCTCAATATGGTAATGTATCCAATCCTCACAACTTTCTATTTGGTGAACCATAAGTTTTTTTAATGAATCTATGATAGTGTTTCTCTGTGGAAATATCTTTGTTTGTATCATTTTTTAGGTAACCCCTATATGTTATATGATAGGATATGTGTCTTTCGCTTTCTCACTTACTCCAAGTTGCGTGATTACTTCTAGACTCAATCTATGGTGCTGCAAATGGCATTGTTTCATTTTTTCACTAGCTCATATTCCATCTGTACAGATAGCAGTTCTGCTTTGTCCACCCATCTGTCGGGGGACTTTTTGGTTACTTCCATATGTTGGCTATTGTAATACTATGCAATACAGATTTGCATGCCTGTGTCCTTCCAATTCTGTCTTCTTAGTTTATAGGTCCAGGAATAGGTCTGCTGGGTCATATGGTAGCTCAATGTTTACCTTTTAAAGGCACCTCTGTTCTGTTCTCCTTAGTGGCTCTTTCCAGGTTACGTCCCACTTAAAGTGGAGGGTATGTATTTCTTCCCAGCACCTTCAGCATTTATTCTTTGTAGTTTTTGCTGATGGTTATTCTGAGTGGTGTGAGCTGATACCTCTTTGTGGTTGAATTTGCATGTGTCTCATAATGCGTAGAAATTGATCTTTAAGACATGTCCTTTTTGTTTTTCCAGCTGTGATTAGAGCTTATTTCTTCAAAGTGTTTTCTTAAAGTATGTGTCACCATTTGAAATAATTTGGCCATTATCTCCCTCAAGACATTTTGAGGGCAGGTTTCATTTATAGCCCTGCAGTACTTGTTCATATGAAATGACCATTAGCTCAGGCTTTAAACCTGCTTTTGCAGGTATCGGCCAAATAGCGGCAGCCTTTCTACGGTCCCCTTGCTGGTACTAGGAGAACAGACCTACCGGCCAGTGGTTTTCTTCGGTTATAAATTAGAGTGCAATGTGCCCGGATAAACCCACAAATGTTGATGTCTCCTTGCTTTTGTTTGTTTTTAAATTGAATTTATATTTATTATTAGAGTAATATTCCATTGTGTACGTGGACCAATTCTTCTTGGTGCATTCCTCGGTTGATGGACATTTTCATTGCTTCCAAGTGCTGGCTATGGTAAATCTTGCTGGCATACAGGTTTGCCAGCCTGTGACTTTTTGATTCTCATTTTCTCAGGTGATAGGCCAAGCATTTGTTGTGATTGATTGACTGGTAGCTCAATGTTTCCCTTTTCAAAGCACCTACATTGTGTTTTCATTAATGGCTCTTTACATGCCCCCCCTTACAACCGAGGGTACGCATTTCTCCACACTCCCTTCACCATTTGTCTTTTGCAGCATTTTTCCTAATGGCCATTCTGACTGCTGGGAGCTGATAGGTTTTTGTAATATGGGTATGCATGTCATTAAAATTTTTAAAATTCATCATATTCCTATGCCTTTTTCTTTTCTCTTAAAAGAAAAAACCGTGAGTACAATATAGCTCTTGAACTTGTCTTCTTCCAAGGTTGCCCTCTTCGGAAGTTTTGGGTCGATTTTTGACCCAGGAAATTTTCTGGAGGGCAGCTGCCATTTACAGAATTGCAAGTTGGTGAAAATTTAGTGACCTTTTGCAGTGGGTTCAAAGCTGCTGTTGTGGGAAACGGCCACAAGGAGGTAGCATTTCTCCATTCCCCAATCTGGGTACTAGGGCAGCAGAGCCTTTCTGGAAGTCATTGTCTTAGGTTGCAAATTAGAATGGAATTTGCCAGGAGAAATCCCCATAAGTTTATGTCTCATTACTTCTTCTAGGTTTTTAAAATTTTTTTAATCTGGGTAAAGTTTAGAATATTGTTTGTCCTAGGTGTACACAATCTGGTTCATTTGTACATTATGTATGTCTATTAATGTACAGATCCTCTTCCCATGTAAAATATTACAGTGTTCCGTTGACCTCCCTTGCTATATGTTTGGTATTTTTGATACATGTATATACTATGTATTTGTTTATGTATAGTAACACTTATCTTCATTTCTCAATTTCCCCCCTTCTTTCCTTTTCGATGAGCATAGTTTGTTTTCTAAGCCTGTGAGTGTCTTTCTCTTTGGAAATATGTTCATCTGTGTCAGTTATTAGATAATGCCGTAAGTGATAATATAGTATATAGGTCTTTTGTTTTCCGACCTACTTCATGTTTTGTGATTATCTCCAGGCTCAAGTATGGTGCCTCAAAGAGCAGTGCTTCAAAGTTTTCCATGGCTAATATTCCATTGTGTACATGGACCACTTCTTCTTGGTGCATTCCTCTGTCGATGGACATTTTCGTTGCTTCCAAGTGTTGCCTATAGTAAATATTGCTGGAGTGCAGGATTGCCAGCCTGTGATTTTTGATTTTCATTTTCTCACGTGATAGACCCAGCAGTGGGTATGATTGATTGACTGGTATGGTAGCTCAACGTTGACCTTTTCAAGGCACCTCAACTGTGCTTTCATCAGTGGCTCTTACCACGTCCCCCTTAGAATCAAGGGTACGCATTTCTCCACAATCACGTCAGCATTTATTGTTTGCAGCATTTTTGTTGATGGCCATTCTGACTGGTGTGAGCTGATAGGTTTTTGTAATTTGGGTTTACATGTCTGTAAAAATTCCTACAATTCATCATTTTCCCACACCTTTTTATTTTCTGTTAAGTGAAAAAAGAAAAAAGTGTGAGTATAATATACCTCTTCAAATTTTCTTTTTGGAAGGTTGCACTCTGGAATTTTTTGGTCGATTTTCGACCTCAGTATTTTTTGTAGGGCCGGTGTCATTTACAGACCTGCAATTGGTGAATATTTAGTGACCTTTTGCAGTGGGTTTAAAGCTGCTGTTGTGGGAAACGGCCACAAGGATGCAGCATTTCTCCATTCCCAAATCTGGGTACTAGGGCAGCAGAGCCGTTCTGGAAGTTGTTTGCCTAGGTTTTAAGTTTGGATGGAATGTGCCAGGAAACCCCCCCATAAGTTTATGTCTCATTACTCCTAGTTCGTTGTTTTAATTTTTTCAATTGGGGTAATGGTTAGAATGTTGCTTGTCCAAGGTGTACACACTCTGGTTCATCTACATATTCTATATACCTATTTATGTAGAGATCCACTTTCCATGTAAATTATTACAGAGTGTTCCGTAATCCTTCCTTGCTATATGGTCGGTCTTTTTGATATATGTATATAATATGTATTTGTATACATATGGTTACGCTAATCTTCATTTATCCATTCCCCCCAACTTTACTTTTAGATAAGCATAGTTCTTTTTTAATAAGTCTGTGATTGACTTTCTCTGTGGAAATATGTTCATTTGTGTCAGTTATTAGATAACGCCTATAAGTGATATCATAGGATATAGGACTTTTGCTTTCCGACTTACCTCATGTTCTGTGATTATCTCCAAGATCATCTATGGTGCCTCAAAGAGCATTGTTTCTTTGTTTTCCATGGCTAGTATTCACTGTGTACATGGACCACTTCTTCTTTATCCTTTCATCTGTAGATGGACATTTTGGTTGCTTCACTGTCTTGTCTATTGTGAATAAGGCTGCAGTGCAGCTTTTGCAGCCCGGGTCTTCTTCATTCTGGTCTTCTCAGGTGAGAGGCCCATTGGTGCGCCTGCTGGATTGACTGGTACCTCAATTTTTCCTTTTAAACGCAGCTCTTTCCTCTTCTCATTATTAGTGTTTAACCCTTTTACATCTCACCAGCAGCTAGAGGGTACACAGTTCTCTAAAACCTCTTCAGCATTTATTGTTTGTAGACTTTTTGCCAATGGTCAGTCGACTGGTGTGAGTTGAAAAGTTTTTGTAGATTAGATTGCATGAGTCTAATACTTCCTGAGGCTGAGCTTTTATCCATTTTCCTTTCTTTAAAAAGAGAGTGAGTAAAACTTACCTCTTCATACTATCTTCTTGAAAATTTTGGCTGTTTTGAATTTTTTTTATCCATTCCCTACCTCAGCACAATTTTGAGGGCAGGTGTCCTTTACAGCCCTGAGATCTTGTGAATGGTAAGTGACCATTAGCTGTGGGTTAAAAGCTGCTCTTGCGGGAATCGGCCACATGGCGGCAGCATTTCTCCTTTACCAAATCTGGTTACTAGGGCAACAGAGCCTTACTGGAAGTGGTGTTCTAGGTTGTAAATTAGAATGGCATGTGAGAGGAAAACACCCTTTAATTTATGTCTCATTACTTCTTGTTGGTATTTTTAACTTAATTTTTATTTTTTATCACAGCAAACTTGATTACAATGTTTTGTTTGTTCTAGGTGTGCAAGATGTGGTTCTTTCACACATATACATATATCTATTCTTCTTCGGAGCCTTTTCCCATGTAGGTTATGACACAATGTTGAGTAGTCTTCTCTTAGTATTGCATAGGTCTTTGGTGATTACATATTTCACATGTGTTTGTATCTCTCTGTTAACCTCAATATGGTAATGTATCCAATCCTCACAACTTTCTATTTGGTGAACCATAAGTTTTTTTAATGAATCTATGATAGTGTTTGTCTGTGGAAATATCTTTGTTTGTATCATTTTTTAGGTAACCCCTATATGTGATATGATAGGTTATGTGTCTTTCGCTTTCTCACTTACTCCAAGTTGTGTGATTACTTCTAGACTCAATCTATGGTGCTGCAAAAGGCATTGTTTCATTTTTTCACTAGCTCATATTCCATCTGTACAGATAGCAGTTCTGCTTTGTCCACCCATCTGTCGGGGGACTTTTTGGTTACTTCCATATGTTGGCTATTGTAATACTATGCAATACAGATTTGCATGCCTGTGTCCTTCCAATTCTGTCTTCTTAGTTTATAGGTTCAGGAATAGGTCTGCTGGATCATATGGTAGCTCAATGTTTACCTTTTAAAGGCACCTCTGTTCTGTTCTCCTTAGTGGCTCTTTCCAGGTTACGTCCCACTTAAAGTGGAGGGTATGTATTTCTTCCCAGCACCTTCAGCATTTATTCTTTGTAGTTTTTGCTGATGGTTATTCTGAGTGGTGTGAGCTGATACCTCTTTGTGGTTGAATTTGCATGTGTCTCATAATGCGTAGAAATTGATCTTTAAGACATGTCCTTTTTGTTTTTCCAGCTGTGATTAGAGCTTATTTCTTCAAAGTGTTTTCGTAAAGTATGTGTCACCATTTGAAATAATTTGGCCATTATCTCCCTCAAGACATTTTGAGGGCAGGTTTCATTTATAGCCCTGCAGTACTTGTTCATATGAAATGATCATTAGCTCAGGCTTTAAACCTGCTTTTGCAGGTATCGGCCAAATAGCGGCAGCCTTTCTACGGTCCCCTTGCTGGTACTAGGAGAACAGACCTACCGGCCAGTGGTGTTCTTCGGTTATAAATTAGAGTGCAATGTGCCCGGATAAACCCACAAATGTTGATGTCTCCTTGCTTTTGTTTGTTTTTAAATTGAATTTATATTTATTATTAGAGTAATATTCCATTGTGTACGTGGACCAATTCTTCTTGGTGCATTCCTCGGTTGATGGACATTTTCATTGCTTCCAAGTGCTGGCTATGGTAAATCTTGCTGGCATACAGGTTTGCCAGCCTGTGACTTTTTGATTCTCATTTTCTCAGGTGATAGGCCAAGCATTTGTTGTGATTGATTGACTGGTAGCTCAATGTTTCCCTTTTCAAAGCACCTACATTGTGTTTTCATTAGTGGCTCTTTACATGCCCCCCCTTACAACCGAGGGTACGCATTTCTCCACACTCCCTTCACCATTTGTCTTTTGCAGCATTTTTCCTAATGGCCATTCTGACTGCTGTGAGCTGATAGGTTTTTGTAATATGGGTATGCATGTCATTAAAATTTTTAAAATTCATCATATTCCTACGCCTTTTTCTTTTCTCTTAAAAGAAAAAACCGTGAGTACAATATAGCTCTTGAACTTGTCTTCTTCAAAGGTTGCCCTCTTCGGAAGTTTTGGGTCGATTTTTGACCCAGGAAATTTTCTGGAGGGCAGCTGCCATTTACAGAATTGCAAGTTGGTGAAAATTTAGTGACCTTTTGCAGTGGGTTCAAAGCTGCTGTTGTGGGAAACGGCCACAAGGAGGTAGCATTTCTCCATTCCCCAATCTGGGTACTAGGGCAGCAGAGCCTTTCTGGAAGTCATTGTCTTAGGTTGCAAATTAGAATGCAATTTGCCAGGAGAAATCCCCATAAGTTTATGTCTCATTACTTCTTCTAGGTTTTTAAAATTTTTTTAATCTGGGTAAAGTTTAGAATATTGTTTGTCCTAGGTGTACACAATCTGGTTCATTTGTACATTATGTATGTCTATTAATGTACAGATCTTCTTCCCATGTAAAATATTACAGTGTTCCGTTGACCTCCCTTGCTATATGTTTGGTATTTTTGATACATGTATATACTATGTATTTGTTTATGTATAGTAACACTAATCTTCATTTCTCAATTTCCCCCCTTCTTTCCTTTTCGATGAGCATAGTTTGTTTTCTAAGCCTGTGAGTGTCTTTCTCTTTGGAAATATGTTCATCTTTGTCAGTTATTAGATAATGCCGTAAGTGATAATATAGTATATAGGTCTTTTGCTTTCCGACCTACTTCATGTTTTGTGATTATCTCCAGGCTCAAGTATGGGGCCTCAAAGAGCAGTGCTTCAATGTTTTCCATGGCTAATATTCCATTGTGTACATGGACCACTTCTTCTTGGTGCATTCCTCTGTCGATGGACATTTTCGTTGCTTCCAAGTGTTGCCTATGGTAAATATTGCTGGAGTGCAGGATTGCCAGCCTGTGATTTTTGACTTTCATTTTCTCAGGTGATAGACCCAGCAGTGGGTATGATTGATTGACTGGTATGGTAGCTCAACGTTTACCTTCTCAAGGCAACTCAATTGTGCTTTCATTAGTGGCTCTTACCACGTCCCCCTTAGAATCAAGGGTACGCATTTCTCCACAATCACGTCAGCATTTATTGTTGGCAGAATTTTTTTTGATGGCCATTATGACTGGTGTGAGCTGATAGGTTTTTGTAATTTGGGTTTACATGTCTGTAAAAATTCCTACAATTCATCATTTTTCCACGGCTTTTTCTTTTCTGTTAAAAGAAAAAAGCAAAAAAGTGTGAGTATAATATACCTCTTCAAATTTTCTTTTTGGAAGGTTGCACTCTAGAATTTTTTGGTCGATTTTCGACCTCAGTATTTTTTGGAGGGCAGGTGTCATTTACAGAACTGCAATTGGTGAATATTTAGTGACTTTTTGCAGTGGGTTTAAAGCTGCTGTTGTGGGAAACGGCCACAAGGATGCAGCATTTCTCCATTCCCAAATCTGGGTACTAGGGCAGCAGAGCCATTCTGGAAGTCGTTTGTCTAGGTTGTAAATTTGAATGGAATGTGCCAGGAAAACCCCCCATAAGTCTATGTCTCATTACTCCTAGTTCGTTGTTTTAATTTTTTCAATTGGGGTAATGGTTAGAATGTTGCTTGTCCAAGGTGTACACACTCTGGTTCATCTACATATTCTACATACCTATTTATGTAGAGATCCTCTTCCTTTGTAAATTATTACAGTGTTCCGTAATCCTTCCTTGCTATATGGTCGGTCTTTTTGATATATGTATATAATATGTATTTGTATACATATGGTAACGCTAATCTTCATTTATCCATTCCCCCCACCTTTACTTTTAGATAAGCATAGTTCTTTTTTAATAAGTCTGTGATTGACTTTCTCTGTGGAAATATGTTCATTTGTGTCAGTTATTAGATAACGCCTATAAGTGATATCATAGGATATAGGACTTTTGCTTTCCGACTTACCTCATGTTCTGTGATTATCTCCAAGATCATCTATGGTGCCTCAAAGAGCAGTGTTTCATTGTTTTCCATGGCTAGTATTCATTGTGTACATGGACCACTTCTTCTTTATCCTTTCATCTGTAGATGGACATTTTGGTTGCTTCACTGTCTTGTCTATTGTGAATAAGGCTGCAGTGCAGCTTTTGCAGCCCGGGTCTTCTTCATTCTGGTCTTCTCAGGTGAGAGGCCCATTGGTGCGCCTGCTGGATTGACTGGTACCTCAATTTTTCCTTTTAAACGCAGCTCTTTTCTCTTCTCATTATTAGTGTTTAACCATTTTACATCTCACCAGCAGCTAGAGGGTACACAGTTCTCTAAAACCTCTTCAGCATTTATTGTTTGTAGACTTTTTGCCAATGGTCAGTCGACTGGTGTGAGTTGAAAAGTTTTTGTAGATTAGATTGCATGAGTCTAATACTTCCTGAGGCTGAGCTTTTATCCATTTTCCTTTCTTTAAAAAGAGAGTGAGTAAAACTTACCTCTTCATACTATCTTCTTGAAAATTTTGCCTGTTTTGAATTTTTTTTATCCATTCCCTACCTCAGCACAATTTTGAGGGCAGGTGTCCTTTACAGCCCTGAGATCTTGTGAATGGTAAGTGACCATTAGCTGTGGGTTAAAAGCTGCTCTTGCGGGAATCGGCCACATGGCGGCAGCATTTCTCCTTTACCAAATCTGGTTACTAGGGCAACAGAGCCTTACTGGAAGTGGTGTTCTAGCTTGTAAATTAGAATGGCATGTGAGAGGAAAACGCCCTTTAATTTATGTCTCATTACTTCTTGTTGGTATTTTTAACTTAATTTTTATTTTTTATCACAGCAAACTTGATTACAATATTTTTTTGTTCTAGGTGTGCAAGATGTGGTTCTTTCACACATATACATATATCTATTCTTCTTCGGAGCCTTTTCCCATGTAGGTTATGACACAATGTTGAGTAGTCTTCTCTTGGTATTGCGTAGGTCTTTGGTGATTACATATTTCACAGGTGTTTGTATCTCTCTGTTAACCTCAATATGGTAATGTATCCAATCCTCACAACTTTCTATTTGGTGAACCATAAGTTTTTTTAATGAATCTATGATAGTGTTTCTCTGTGGAAATATCTTTGTTTGTATCATTTTTTAGGTAACCCCTATATGTGATATGATAGGATATGTGTCTTTCGCTTTCTCACTTACTCCAAGTTGCGTGATTACTTCTAGACTCATCTATGGTGCTGCAAATGGCATTGTTTCATTTTTTCACTAGCTCATATTCCATCTGTACAGATAGCAGTTCTTCTTTGTCCACCCATCTGTCGGTGCACTTTTTGGTTACTTCCATATGTTGGCTATCGTAATACCATGCAATACAGATTTGCGTGCCTGTGTCCTTCCAATTTTGTCTTCTTAGTTTATAGGTCCAGGAATAGGTCTGCTGGATCATATGGTAGCTCAATGTTTACCTTTTAAAGGCACCTCTATTCTGTTCTCCTTAGTGGCTCTTTCCAGGTTACGTCCCACTTAAAGTGGAGGGTATGTATTTCTTCCCAGCACCTTCAGCATTTATTCTTTGTAGTTTTTGCTGATGGTTATTCTGAGTGGTGTGAGCTGATACCTCTTTGTGGTTGAATTTGCATGTGTCTCATAATGCGTAGAAATTGAGCTTTAAGACATGTCCTTTTTGTTTTTCCAGCTGTGATTAGAGCTTATTTCTTCAAAGTGTTTTCTTAAAGTATGTGTCACCATTTGAAATATTTTGGCCATTATCTCCCTCAAGACATTTTGAGGGCAGGTTTCATTTATAGCCCTGCAGTACTTGTTCATATGAAATGACCATTATCTCAGGCTTTAAACCTGCTTTTGCAGGTATCGGCCAAATAGTGGCAGCCTTTCTACGGTCCCCTTCCTGGTACTAGGAGAACAGACCTACCGGCCAGTGGTGCTCTTCGGTTATAAATTAGAGTGCAATGTGCCCGGATAAACCCACAAATGTTGATGTCTCCTTGCTTTTGTTTGTTTTTAAATTGAATTTATATTTATTATTAGAGTAATATTCCATTGTGTACGTGGACCAATTCTTCTTGGTGCATTCCTCGGTTGATGGACATTTTCATTGCTTCCAAGTGCTGGCTATGGTAAATCTTGCTGGCGTACAGGTTTGCCAGCCTGTGACTTTTTGATTCTCATTTTCTCAGGTGATAGGCCAAGCAGTGGTTGTGATTGATTGACTGGTAGCTCAATGTTTCCCTTTTCAAAGCACCTACACTGTGTTTTCATTAGTGGCTCTTTACCTGCCCCCCCTTACAACCGAAGGTACGCATTTCTCCACACTCCCTTCACGGTTTAATTTTTGCAGCATTTTTCCTAATGGCCATTCTGACTGCTGTGAGCTGATAGGTTTTTGTAATATGGGTATGCATGTCATTAAAATTTTTTAAATTCGTCATATTCCTACCCCTTTTTCTTTTCTCTTAAAAGAAAAACCCGTGAGTACAATATAGCTCTTGAACTTGTCTTCTTCAAAGCTTGCCCTCTTTTGAATTTTTTGGTCGATTTTTGACCCCAGAAATTTTCTGGAGGGCAGGTATCATTTACAGAACTGCAAGTTGGTGTAAATTTAGTGACCTTTTGCAGTGGGTTCAAAGCTGCTGTTGTGGGAAACGGCCACAAGGAGGTAGCATTTCTCCATTCCCCAATCTGGGTACTAGGGCAGCAGAGCCTTTCTGGAAGTCATTGTCCTAGGTTGTAAATTAGAATGGAAATTGCCAGGAGAAATCCCCATACGTTTATGTCTCATTTCTTCTTCTTAGTTTTTAAAGTTTTTTTAATCTGGGTAAAGTTTAGAATATTGTTTGTCCTAGGTGTACACAATCTGGTTCATTTGTACATTATGTATGTCTATTAATGTACAGATCCTCTTCCCATGTAAAATATTACAGTGTTCCGTCGACCTCCCTTGCTATATGTTCGGTGTTTTTGATACATGTATATAATATGTATTTGTATATGTATAGTAACACTAATGTTCATTTCTCAATTTCCCCCTCCTTTCCTTTCAGATGAGCATAGTTTGTTTTCTAAGCCTGTGAGTGTCTTTCTCTTTGGAAATATGTTCATCTGTGTCAGTTATTAGATAATGCCATAAGTGATAATATAGGATATAGGTGTTTTGCTTTCCGACCTACTTCATGATTTGTGATTATCTCCAGGCTCAAGTATGGGGCCTCAAAGAGCAGTGCTTCAATGTTTTCCATGGCTAATATTCCATTGTGTACATGGACCACTTCTTCTTGGTGCATTCCTCTGTCGATGGACATTTTCGTTGCTTCCAAGTGTTGCCTATGGTAAATATTGCTGGAGTGCAGGATTGCCAGCCTGTGATTTTTGACTTTCATTTTCTCAGGTGATAGACCCAGCAGTGGGTATGATTGATTGACTGGTATGGTAGCTCAACGTTTACCTTCTCAAGGCAACTCAATTGTGCTTTCATTAGTGGCTCTTACCACGTCCCCCTTAGAATCAAGGGTACGCATTTCTCCACAATCACGTCAGCATTTATTGTTGGCCGAATTTTTTTTGATGGCCATTATGACTGGTGTGAGCTGATAGGTTTTTGTAATTTGGGTTTACATGTCTGTAAAAATTCCTACAATTCATCATTTTTCCACGGCTTTTTCTTTTCTGTTAAAAGAAAAAAGCAAAAAAGTGTGAGTATAATATACCTCTTCAAATTTTCTTTTTGGAAGGTTGCACTCTAGAATTTTTTGGTCGATTTTCGACCTCAGTATTTTTTGGAGGGCAGGTGTCATTTACAGAACTGCAATTGGTGAATATTTAGTGACTTTTTGCAGTGGGTTTAAAGCTGCTGTTGTGGGAAACGGCCACAAGGATGCAGCATTTCTCCATTCCCAAATCTGGGTACTAGGGCAGCAGAGCCATTCTGGAAGTCGTTTGTCTAGGTTGTAAATTTGAATGGAATGTGCCAGGAAAACCCCCCATAAGTCTATGTCTCATTACTCCTAGTTCGTTGTTTTAATTTTTTCAATTGGGGTAATGGTTAGAATGTTGCTTGTCCAAGGTGTACACACTCTGGTTCATCTACATATTCTACATACCTATTTATGTAGAGATCCTCTTCCTTTGTAAATTATTACAGTGTTCCGTAATCCTTCCTTGCTATATGGTCGGTGTTTTTGATATATGTATATTATATGTATTTGTATACATATGGTAACGCTAATCTTCATTTATCCATTCCCCCCACCTTTACTTTTAGATAAGCATAGTTCTTTTTTAATAAGTCTGTGATTGACTTTCTCTGTGGAAATATGTTCATTTGTGTCAGTTATTAGATAACGCCTATAAGTGATATCATAGGATATAGGACTTTTGCTTTCCGACTTACCTCATGTTCTGTGATTATCTCCAAGATCATCTATGGTGCCTCAAAGAGCAGTGTTTCATTGTTTTCCATGGCTAGTATTCATTGTGTACATGGACCACTTCTTCTTTATCCTTTCATCTGTAGATGGACATTTTGGTTGCTTCACTGTCTTGTCTATTGTGAATAAGGCTGCAGTGCAGCTTTTGCAGCCCGGGTCTTCTTCATTCTGGTCTTCTCAGGTGAGAGGCCCATTGGTGCGCCTGCTGGATTGACTGGTACCTCAATTTTTCCTTTAAAACGCAGCTCTTTCCTCTTCTCATTATTAGTGTTTAACCCTTTTACATCTCACCAGCAGCTAGAGGGTACACAGTTCTCTAAAACCTCTTCAGCATTTATTGTTTGTAGACTTTTTGCCAATGGTCAGTAGACTGGTGTGAGTTGAAAAGTTTTTGTAGATTAGATTGCATGAGTCTAATACTTCCTGAGGCTGAGCTTTTATCCATTTTCCTTTCTTTAAAAAGAGAGTGAGTAAAACTTACCTCTTCATACTATCTTCTTGAAAATTTTGCCTGTTTTGAATTTTTTTTATCCATTCCCTACCTCAGCACAATTTTGAGGGCAGGTGTCCTTTACAGCCCTGAGATCTTGTGAATGGTAAGTGACCATTAGCTGTGGGTTAAAAGCTGCTCTTGCGGGAATCGGCCACATGGCGGCAGCATTTCTCCTTTACCAAATCTGGTTACTAGGGCAACAGAGCCTTACTGGAAGTGGTGTTCTAGCTTGTAAATTAGAATGGCATGTGAGAGGAAAACGCCCTTTAATTTATGTCTCATTACTTCTTGTTGGTATTTTTAACTTAATTTTTATTTTTTATCACAGCAAACTTGATTACAATATTTTTTTGTTCTAGGTGTGCAAGATGTGGTTCTTTCACACATATACATATATCTATTCTTCTTCGGAGCCTTTTACCATGTAGGTTATGACACAATGTTGAGTAGTCTTCTCTCGGTATTGCGTAGGTCTTTGGTGATTACATATTTCACATGTGTTTGTATCTCTCTGTTAACCTCAATATGGTAATGTATCCAATCCTCACAACTTTCTATTTGGTGAACCATAAGTTTTTTTAATGAATCTATGATAGTGTTTGTCTGTGGAAATATCTTTGTTTGTATCATTTTTTAGGTAACCCCTATATGTGATATGATAGGATATGTGTCTTTCGCTTTCTCACTTACTCCAAGTTGCGTGATTACTTCTAGACTCATCTATGGTGCTGCAAATGGCATTGTTTCATTTTTTCACTAGCTCATATTCCATCTGTACAGATAGCAGTTCTTCTTTGTCCACCCATCTGTCGGTGCACTTTTTGGTTACTTCCATATGTTGGCTATCGTAATACCATGCAATACAGATTTGCGTGCCTGTGTCCTTCCAATTTTGTCTTCTTAGTTTATAGGTCCAGGAATAGGTCTGCTGGATCATATGGTAGCTCAATGTTTACCTTTTAAAGGCACCTCTATTCTGTTCTCCTTAGTGGCTCTTTCCAGGTTACGTCCCACTTAAAGTGGAGGGTATGTATTTCTCCCCAGCACCTTCAGCATTTATTCTTTGTAGTTTTTGCTGATGGTTATTCTGAGTGGTGTGAGCTGATACCTCTTTGTGGTTGAATTTGCATGTGTCTCATAATGCGTAGAAATTGAGCTTTAAGACATGTCCTTTTTGTTTTTCCAGCTGTGATTAGAGCTTATTTCTTCAAAGTGTTTTCTTAAAGTATGTGTCACCATTTGAAATATTTTGGCCATTATCTCCCTCAAGACATTTTGAGGGCAGGTTTCATTTATAGCCCTGCAGTACCTGTTCATATGAAATGACCATTAGCTCAGGCTTTAAACCTGCTTTTGCAGGTATCGGCCAAATAGTGGCAGCCTTTCTACGGTCCCCTTCCTGGTACTAGGAGAACAGACCTACCGGCCAATGGTGTTCTTCGGTTATAAATTAGAGTGCAATGTGCCCGGATAAACCCACAAATGTTGATGTCTCCTTGCTTTTGTTTGTTTTTAAATTGAATTTATATTTATTATTAGAGTAATATTCCATTGTGTACGTGGACCAATTCTTCTTGGTGCATTCCTCGGTTGATGGACATTTTCATTGCTTCCAAGTGCTGGCTATGGTAAATCTTGCTGGCGTACAGGTTTGCCAGCCTGTGACTTTTTGATTCTCATTTTCTCAGGTGATAGGCCAAGCAGTGGTTGTGATTGATTGACTGGTAGCTCAATGTTTCCCTTTTCAAAGCACCTACACTGTGTTTTCATTAGTGGCTCTTTACCTGCCCCCCCTTACAACCGAAGGTACGCATTTCTCCACACTCCCTTCACGGTTTAATTTTTGCAGCATTTTTCCTAATGGCCATTCTGACTGCTGTGAGCTGATAGGTTTTTGTAATATGGGTATGCATGTCATTAAAATTTTTTAAATTCGTCATATTCCTACCCCTTTTTCTTTTCTCTTAAAAGAAAAACCCGTGAGTACAATATAGCTCTTGAACTTGTCTTCTTCAAAGCTTGCCCTCTTTTGAATTTTTTGGTCGATTTTTGACCCCAGAAATTTTCTGGAGGGCAGGTATCATTTACAGAACTGCAAGTTGGTGAAAATTTAGTGACCTTTTGCAGTGGGTTCAAAGCTGCTGTTGTGGGAAACGGCCACAAGGAGGTAGCATTTCTCCATTCCCCAATCTGGGTACTAGGGCAGCAGAGCCTTTCTGGAAGTCATTGTCCTAGGTTGTAAATTAGAATGGAAATTGCCAGGAGAAATCCCCATAAGTTTATGTCTCATTTCTTCTTCTTGGTTTTTAAAGTTTTTTTAATCTGGGTAAAGTTTAGAATATTGTTTGTCCTAGGTGTACCCAATCTGGTTCATTTGTACATTATGTATGTCTATTAATGTACAGATCCTCTTCCCATGTAAAATATTACAGTGTTCCGTCGACCTCCCTTGCTATATGTTCGGTGTTTTTGATACATGTATATAATATGTATTTGTATATGTATAGTAACACAAATGTTCATTTCTCAATTTCCCCCTCCTTTCCTTTCAGATGAGCATAGTTTGTTTTCTAAGCCTGTGAGTGTCTTTCTCTTTGGAAATATGTTCATCTGTGTCAGTTATTAGATAATGCCATAAGTGATAATATAGGATATAGGTGTTTTGCTTTCCGACCTACTTCATGTTTTGTGATTATCTCCAGGCTCAAGTATGGGGCCTCAAAGAGCAGTGCTTCAATGTTTTCCATGGCTAATATTCCATTGTGTACATGGACCACTTCTTCTTGGTGCATTCCTCTGTCGATGGACATTTTCGTTGCTTCCAAGTGTTGCCTATGGTAAATATTGCTGGAGTGCAGGATTGCCAGCCTGTGATTTTTGACTTTCATTTTCTCAGGTGATAGACCCAGCAGTGGGTATGATTGATTGACTGGTATGGTAGCTCAACGTTTACCTTCTCAAGGCAACTCAATTGTGCTTTCATTAGTGGCTCTTACCACGTCCCCCTTAGAATCAAGGGTACGCATTTCTCCACAATCACGTCAGCATTTATTGTTGGCCGAATTTTTTTTGATGGCCATTATGACTGGTGTGAGCTGATAGGTTTTTGTAATTTGGGTTTACATGTCTGTAAAAATTCCTACAATTCATCATTTTTCCACGGCTTTTTCTTTTCTGTTAAAAGAAAAAAGCAAAAAAGTGTGAGTATAATATACCTCTTCAAATTTTCTTTTTGGAAGGTTGCACTCTAGAATTTTTTGGTCGATTTTCGACCTCAGTATTTTTTGGAGGGCAGGTGTCATTTACAGAACTGCAATTGGTGAATATTTAGTGACTTTTTGCAGTGGGTTTAAAGCTGCTGTTGTGGGAAACGGCCACAAGGATGCAGCATTTCTCCATTCCCAAATCTGGGTACTAGGGCAGCAGAGCCATTCTGGAAGTCGTTTGTCTAGGTTGTAAATTTGAATGGAATGTGCCAGGAAAACCCCCCATAAGTCTATGTCTCATTACTCCTAGTTCGTTGTTTTAATTTTTTCAATTGGGGTAATGGTTAGAATGTTGCTTGTCCAAGGTGTACACACTCTGGTTCATCTACATATTCTACATACCTATTTATGTAGAGATCCTCTTCCTTTGTAAATTATTACAGTGTTCCGTAATCCTTCCTTGCTATATGGTCGGTGTTTTTGATATATGTATATTATATGTATTTGTATACATATGGTAACGCTAATCTTCATTTATCCATTCCCCCCACCTTTACTTTTAGATAAGCATAGTTCTTTTTTAATAAGTCTGTGATTGACTTTCTCTGTGGAAATATGTTCATTTGTGTCAGTTATTAGATAACGCCTATAAGTGATATCATAGGATATAGGACTTTTGCTTTCCGACTTACCTCATGTTCTGTGATTATCTCCAAGATCATCTATGGTGCCTCAAAGAGCAGTGTTTCATTGTTTTCCATGGCTAGTATTCATTGTGTACATGGACCACTTCTTCTTTATCCTTTAATCTGTAGATGGACATTTTGGTTGCTTCACTGTCTTGTCTATTGTGAATAAGGCTGCAGTGCAGCTTTTGCAGCCCGGGTCTTCTTCATTCTGGTCTTCTCAGGTGAGAGGCCCATTGGTGCGCCTGCTGGATTGACTGGTACCTCAATTTTTCCTTTAAAACGCAGCTCTTTCCTCTTCTCATTATTAGTGTTTAATCCTTTTACATCTCACCAGCAGCTAGAGGGTACACAGTTCTCTAAAACCTCTTCAGCATTTATTGTTTGTAGACTTTTTGCCAATGGTCAGTCGACTGGTGTGAGTTGAAAAGTTTTTGTAGATTAGATTGCATGCGTCTAATACTTCCTGAGGCTGAGCTTTTATCCATTTTCCTTTCTTTAAAAAGAGAGTGAGTAAAACTTACCTCTTCATACTATCTTCTTGAAAATTTTGCCTGTTTTGAATTTTTTTTATCCATTCCCTACCTCAGCACAATTTTGAGGGCAGGTGTCCTTTACAGCCCTGAGATCTTGTGAATGGTAAGTGACCATTAGTTGTGGGTTAAAAGCTGCTCTTGCGGGAATCGGCCACATGGCGGCAGCATTTCTCCTTTACCAAATCTGGTTACTAGGGCAACAGAGCCTTACTGGAAGTGGTGTTCTAGCTTGTAAATTAGAATGGCGTGTGAGAGGCAAACGCCCTTTAATTTATGTCTCATTACTTCTTGTTGGTATTTTTAACTTAATTTTTATTTTTTATCACAGCAAACTTGATTACAATATTTTTTTGTTCTAGGTGTGCAAGATGTGGTTCTTTCACACATATACATATATCTATTCTTCTTCGGAGCCTTTTCCCATGTAGGTTATGACACAATGTTGAGTAGTCTTCTCTTGGTATTGCGTAGGTCTTTGGTGATTACATATTTCACATGTGTTTGTATCTCTCTGTTAACCTCAATATGGTAATGTATCCAATCCTCACAACTTTCTATTTGGTGAACCATAAGTTTTTTTAATGAATCTATGATAGTGTTTCTCTGTGGAAATATCTTTGTTTGTATCATTTTTTAGGTAACCCCTATATGTGATATGATAGGATATGTGTCTTTCGCTTTCTCACTTACTCCAAGTTGCGTGATTACTTCTAGACTCATCTATGGTGCTGCAAATGGCATTGTTTCATTTTTTCACTAGCTCATATTCCATCTGTACAGATAGCAGTTCTTCTTTGTCCACCCATCTGTCGGTGCACTTTTTGGTTACTTCCATATGTTGGCTATCGTAATACCATGCAATACAGATTTGCGTGCCTGTGTCCTTCCAATTTTGTCTTCTTAGTTTATAGGTCCAGGAATAGGTCTGCTGGATCATATGGTAGCTCAATGTTTACCTTTTAAAGGCACCTCTATTCTGTTCTCCTTAGTGGCTCTTTCCAGGTTACGTCCCACTTAAAGTGGAGGGTATGTATTTCTCCCCAGCACCTTCAGCATTTATTCTTTGTAGTTTTTGCTGATGGTTATTCTGAGTGGTGTGAGCTGATACCTCTTTGTGGTTGAATTTGCATGTGTCTCATAATGCGTAGAAATTGAGCTTTAAGACATGTCCTTTTTGTTTTTCCAGCTATGATTAGAGCTTATTTCTTCAAAGTGTTTTCTTAAAGTATGTGTCACCATTTGAAATATTTTGGCCATTATCTCCCTCAAGACATTTTGAGGGCAGGTTTCATTTATAGCCCTGCAGTACCTGTTCATATGAAATGACCATTAGCTCAGGCTTTAAACCTGCTTTTGCAGGTATCGGCCAAATAGTGGCAGCCTTTCTACGGTCCCCTTCCTGGTACTAGGAGAACAGACCTACCGGCCAGTGGTGTTCTTCGGTTATAAATTAGAGTGCAATGTGCCCGGATAAACCCACAAATGTTGATGTCTCCTTGCTTTTGTTTGTTTTTAAATTGAATTTATATTTATTATTAGAGTAATATTCCATTGTGTACGTGGACCAATTCTTCTTGGTGCATTCCTCGGTTGATGGACATTTTCATTGCTTCCAAGTGCTGGCTATGGTAAATCTTGCTGGCGTACAGGTTTGCCAGCCTGTGACTTTTTGATTCTCATTTTCTCAGGTGATAGGCCAAGCAGTGGTTGTGATTGATTGACTGGTAGCTCAATGTTTCCCTTTTCAAAGCACCTACACTGTGTTTTCATTAGTGGCTCTTTACCTGCCCCCCCTTACAACCGAAGGTACGCATTTCTCCACACTCCCTTCACGGTTTAATTTTTGCAGCATTTTTCCTAATGGCCATTCTGACTGCTGTGAGCTGATAGGTTTTTGTAATATGGGTATGCATGTCATTAAAATTTTTTAAATTCGTCATATTCCTACCCCTTTTTCTTTTCTCTTAAAAGAAAAACCCGTGAGTACAATATAGCTCTTGAACTTGTCTTCTTCAAAGCTTGCCCTCTTTTGAATTTTTTGGTCGATTTTTGACCCCAGAAATTTTCTGGAGGGCAGGTATCATTTACAGAACTGCAAGTTGGTGAAAATTTAGTGACCTTTTGCAGTGGGTTCAAAGCTGCTGTTGTGGGAAACGGCCACAAGGAGGTAGCATTTCTCCATTCCCCAATCTGGGTACTAGGGCAGCAGAGCCTTTCTGGAAGTCATTGTCCTAGGTTGTAAATTAGAATGGAAATTGCCAGGAGAAATCCCCATAAGTTTATGTCTCATTTCTTCTTCTTGGTTTTTAAAGTTTTTTTAATCTGGGTAAAGTTTAGAATATTGTTTGTCCTAGGTGTACACAATCTGGTTCATTTGTACATTATGTATGTCTATTAATGTACAGATCCTCTTCCCATGTAAAATATTACAGTGTTCCGTCGACCTCCCTTGCTATATGTTCGGTGTTTTTGATACATGTATATAATATGTATTTGTATATGTATAGTAACACAAATGTTCATTTCTCAATTTCCCCCTCCTTTCCTTTCAGATGAGCATAGTTTGTTTTCTAAGCCTGTGAGTGTCTTTCTCTTTGGAAATATGTTCATCTGTGTCAGTTATTAGATAATGCCATAAGTGATAATATAGGATATAGGTGTTTTGCTTTCCGACCTACTTCATGTTTTGTGATTATCTCCAGGCTCAAGTATGGGGCCTCAAAGAGCAGTGCTTCAATGTTTTCCATGGCTAATATTCCATTGTGTACATGGACCACTTCTTCTTGGTGCATTCCTCTGTCGATGGACATTTTCGTTGCTTCCAAGTGTTGCCTATGGTAAATATTGCTGGAGTGCAGGATTGCCAGCCTGTGATTTTTGACTTTCATTTTCTCAGGTGATAGACCCAGCAGTGGGTATGATTGATTGACTGGTATGGTAGCTCAACGTTTACCTTCTCAAGGCAACTCAATTGTGCTTTCATTAGTGGCTCTTACCACGTCCCCCTTAGAATCAAGGGTACGCATTTCTCCACAATCACGTCAGCATTTATTGTTGGCCGAATTTTTTTTGATGGCCATTATGACTGGTGTGAGCTGATAGGTTTTTGTAATTTGGGTTTACATGTCTGTAAAAATTCCTACAATTCATCATTTTTCCACGGCTTTTTCTTTTCTGTTAAAAGAAAAAAGCAAAAAAGTGTGAGTATAATATACCTCTTCAAATTTTCTTTTTGGAAGGTTGCACTCTAGAATTTTTTGGTCGATTTTCGACCTCAGTATTTTTTGGAGGGCAGGTGTCATTTACAGAACTGCAATTGGTGAATATTTAGTGACTTTTTGCAGTGGGTTTAAAGCTGCTGTTGTGGGAAACGGCCACAAGGATGCAGCATTTCTCCATTCCCAAATCTGGGTACTAGGGCAGCAGAGCCATTCTGGAAGTCGTTTGTCTAGGTTGTAAATTTGAATGGAATGTGCCAGGAAAACCCCCCATAAGTCTATGTCTCATTACTCCTAGTTCGTTGTTTTAATTTTTTCAATTGGGGTAATGGTTAGAATGTTGCTTGTCCAAGGTGTACACACTCTGGTTCATCTACATATTCTACATACCTATTTATGTAGAGATCCTCTTCCTTTGTAAATTATTACAGTGTTCCGTAATCCTTCCTTGCTATATGGTCGGTGTTTTTGATATATGTATATTATATGTATTTGTATACATATGGTAACGCTAATCTTCATTTATCCATTCCCCCCACCTTTACTTTTAGATAAGCATAGTTCTTTTTTAATAAGTCTGTGATTGACTTTCTCTGTGGAAATATGTTCATTTGTGTCAGTTATTAGATAACGCCTATAAGTGATATCATAGGATATAGGACTTTTGCTTTCCGACTTACCTCATGTTCTATGATTATCTCCAAGATCATCTATGGTGCCTCAAAGAGCAGTGTTTCATTGTTTTCCATGGCTAGTATTCATTGTGTACATGGACCACTTCTTCTTTATCCTTTAATCTGTAGATGGACATTTTGGTTGCTTCACTGTCTTGTCTATTGTGAATAAGGCTGCAGTGCAGCTTTTGCAGCCCGGGTCTTCTTCATTCTGGTCTTCTCAGGTGAGAGGCCCATTGGTGCGCCTGCTGGATTGACTGGTACCTCAATTTTTCCTTTAAAACGCAGCTCTTTCCTCTTCTCATTATTAGTGTTTAACCCTTTTACATCTCACCAGCAGCTAGAGGGTACACAGTTCTCTAAAACCTCTTCAGCATTTATTGTTTGTAGACTTTTTGCCAATGGTCAGTCGACTGGTGTGAGTTGAAAAGTTTTTGTAGATTAGATTGCATGAGTCTAATACTTCCTGAGGCTGAGCTTTTATCCATTTTCCTTTCTTTAAAAAGAGAGTGAGTAAAACTTACCTCTTCATACTATCTTCTTGAAAATTTTGCCTGTTTTGAATTTTTTTTATCCATTCCCTACCTCAGCACAATTTTGAGGGCAGGTGTCCTTTACAGCCCTGAGATCTTGTGAATGGTAAGTGACCATTAGTTGTGGGTTAAAAGCTGCTCTTGCGGGAATCGGCCACATGGCGGCAGCATTTCTCCTTTACCAAATCTGGTTACTAGGGCAACAGAGCCTTACTGGAAGTGGTGTTCTAGCTTATAAATTAGAATGGCATGTGAGAGGCAAACGCCCTTTAATTTATGTCTCATTACTTCTTGTTGGTATTTTTAACTTAATTTTTATTTTTTATCACAGCAAACTTGATTACAATATTTTTTTGTTCTAGGTGTGCAAGATGTGGTTCTTTCACACATATACATATATCTATTCTTCTTCGGAGCCTTTTCCCATGTAGGTTATGACACAATGTTGAGTAGTCTTCTCTTGGTATTGCGTAGGTCTTTGGTGATTACATATTTCACATGTGTTTGTATCTCTCTGTTAACCTCAATATGGTAATGTATCCAATCCTCACAACTTTCTATTTGGTGAACCATAAGTTTTTTTAATGAATCTATGATAGTGTTTCTCTGTGGAAATATCTTTGTTTGTATCATTTTTTAGGTAACCCCTATATGTGATATGATAGGATATGTGTCTTTCGCTTTCTCACTTACTCCAAGTTGCGTGATTACTTCTAGACTCATCTATGGTGCTGCAAATGGCATTGTTTCATTTTTTCACTAGCTCATATTCCATCTGTACAGATAGCAGTTCTTCTTTGTCCACCCATCTGTCGGTGCACTTTTTGGTTACTTCCATATGTTGGCTATCGTAATACTATGCAATACAGATTTGCGTGCCTGTGTCCTTCCAATTTTGTCTTCTTAGTTTATAGGTCCAGGAATAGGTCTGCTGGATCATATGGTAGCTCAATGTTTACCTTTTAAAGGCACCTCTATTCTGTTCTCCTTAGTGGCTCTTTCCAGGTTACGTCCCACTTAAAGTGGAGGGTATGTATTTCTTCCCAGCACCTTCAGCATTTATTCTTTGTAGTTTTTGCTGATGGTTATTCTGAGTGGTGTGAGCTGATACCTCTTTGTGGTTGAATTTGCATGTGTCTCATAATGCGTAGAAATTGAGCTTTAAGACATGTCCTTTTTGTTTTTCCAGCTGTGATTAGAGCTTATTTCTTCAAAGTGTTTTCTTAAAGTATGTGTCACCATTTGAAATATTTTGGCCATTATCTCCCTCAAGACATTTTGAGGGCAGGTTTCATTTATATCCCTGCAGTACTTGTTCATATGAAATGACCATTAGCTCAGGCTTTAAACCTGCTTTTGCAGGTATCGGCCAAATAGTGGCAGCCTTTCTACGGTCCCCTTCCTGGTACTAGGAGAACAGACCTACCGGCCAGTGGTGTTCTTCGGTTATAAATTAGAGTGCAATGTGCCCGGATAAACCCACAAATGTTGATGTCTCCTTGCTTTTGTTTGTTTTTAAATTGAATTTATATTTATTATTAGAGTAATATTCCATTGTGTACGTGGACCAATTCTTCTTGGTGCATTCCTCGGTTGATGGACATTTTCATTGCTTCCAAGTGCTGGCTATGGTAAATCTTGCTGGCGTACAGGTTTGCCAGCCTGTGACTTTTTGATTCTCATTTTCTCAGGTGATAGGCCAAGCAGTGGTTGTGATTGATTGACTGGTAGCTCAATGTTTCCCTTTTCAAAGCACCTACACTGTGTTTTCATTAGTGGCTCTTTACCTGCCCCCCCTTACAACCGAAGGTACGCATTTCTCCACACTCCCTTCACGGTTTAATTTTTGCAGCATTTTTCCTAATGGCCATTCTGACTGCTGTGAGCTGATAGGTTTTTGTAATATGGGTATGCATGTCATTAAAATTTTTTAAATTCGTCATATTCCTACCCCTTTTTCTTTTCTCTTAAAAGAAAAACCCGTGAGTACAATATAGCTCTTGAACTTGTCTTCTTCAAAGCTTGCCCTCTTTTGAATTTTTTGGTCGATTTTTGACCCCAGAAATTTTCTGGAGGGCAGGTATCATTTACAGAACTGCAAGTTGGTGAAAATTTAGTGACCTTTTGCAGTGGGTTCAAAGCTGCTGTTGTGGGAAACGGCCACAAGGAGGTAGCATTTCTCCATTCCCCAATCTGGGTACTAGGGCAGCAGAGCCTTGCTGGAAGTCATTGTCCTAGGTTGTAAATTAGAATGGAAATTGCCAGGAGAAATCCCCATAAGTTTATGTCTCATTTCTTCTTCTTGGTTTTTAAAGTTTTTTTAATCTGGGTAAAGTTTAGAATATTGTTTGTCCTAGGTGTACACAATCTGGTTCATTTGTACATTATGTATGTCTATTAATGTACAGATCCTCTTCCCATGTAAAATATTACAGTGTTCCGTCGACCTCCCTTGCTATATGTTCGGTGTTTTTGATACATGTATATAATATGTATTTGTATATGTATAGTAACACTAATGTTCATTTCTCAATTTCCCCCTCCTTTCCTTTCAGATGAGCATAGTTTGTTTTCTAAGCCTGTGAGTGTCTTTCTCTTTGGAAATATGTTCATCTGTGTCAGTTATTAGATAATGCCATAAGTGATAATATAGGATATAGGTGTTTTGCTTTCCGACCTACTTCATGTTTTGTGATTATCTCCAGGCTCAAGTATGGTGCCTCAAAGAGCAGTGCTTCAATGTTTTCCATGGCTAATATTCCATTGTGTACATGGACCACTTCTTCTTGGTGCATTCCTCTGTCGATGGACATTTTCGTTGCTTCCAAGTGTTGCCTATGGTAAATATTGCTGGAGTGCAGGATTGCCAGCCTGTGATTTTTGACTTTCATTTTCTCAGGTGATAGACCCAGCAGTGGGTATGATTGATTGACTGGTATGGTAGCTCAACGTTTACCTTCTCAAGGCAACTCAATTGTGCTTTCATTAGTGGCTCTTACCACGTCCCCCTTAGAATCAAGGGTACGCATTTCTCCACAATCACGTCAGCATTTATTGTTGGCCGAATTTTTTTTGATGGCCATTATGACTGGTGTGAGCTGATAGGTTTTTGTAATTTGGGTTTACATGTCTGTAAAAATTCCTACAATTCATCATTTTTCCACGGCTTTTTCTTTTCTGTTAAAAGAAAAAAGCAAAAAAGTGTGAGTATAATATACCTCTTCAAATTTTCTTTTTGGAAGGTTGCACTCTAGAATTTTTTGGTCGATTTTCGACCTCAGTATTTTTTGGAGGGCAGGTGTCATTTACAGAACTGCAATTGGTGAATATTTAGTGACTTTTTGCAGTGGGTTTAAAGCTGCTGTTGTGGGAAACGGCCACAAGGATGCAGCATTTCTCCATTCCCAAATCTGGGTACTAGGGCAGCAGAGCCATTCTGGAAGTCGTTTGTCTAGGTTGTAAATTTGAATGGAATGTGCCAGGAAAACCCCCCATAAGTCTATGTCTCATTACTCCTAGTTCGTTGTTTTAATTTTTTCAATTGGGGTAATGGTTAGAATGTTGCTTGTCCAAGGTGTACACACTCTGGTTCATCTACATATTCTACATACCTATTTATGTAGAGATCCTCTTCCTTTGTAAATTATTACAGTGTTCCGTAATCCTTCCTTGCTATATGGTCGGTCTTTTTGATATATGTATATAATATGTATTTGTATACATATGGTAACGCTAATCTTCATTTATCCATTCCCCCCACCTTTACTTTTAGATAAGCATAGTTCTTTTTTAATAAGTCTGTGATTGACTTTCTCTGTGGAAATATGTTCATTTGTGTCAGTTATTAGATAACGCCTATAAGTGATATCATAGGATATAGGACTTTTGCTTTCCGACTTACCTCATGTTCTGTGATTATCTCCAAGATCATCTATGGTGCCTCAAAGAGCAGTGTTTCATTGTTTTCCATGGCTAGTATTCATTGTGTACATGGACCACTTCTTCTTTATCCTTTCATCTGTAGATGGACATTTTGGTTGCTTCACTGTCTTGTCTATTGTGAATAAGGCTGCAGTGCAGCTTTTGCAGCCCGGGTCTTCTTCATTCTGGTCTTCTCAGGTGAGAGGCCCATTGGTGCGCCTGCTGGATTGACTGGTACCTCAATTTTTCCTTTAAAACGCAGCTCTTTTCTCTTCTCATTATTAGTGTTTAACCATTTTACATCTCACCAGCAGCTAGAGGGTACACAGTTCTCTAAAACCTCTTCAGCATTTATTGTTTGTAGACTTTTTGCCAATGGTCAGTCGACTGGTGTGAGTTGAAAAGTTTTTGTAGATTAGATTGCATGAGTCTAATACTTCCTGAGGCTGAGCTTTTATCCATTTTCCTTTCTTTAAAAAGAGAGTGAGTAAAACTTACCTCTTCATACTATCTTCTTGAAAATTTTGCCTGTTTTGAATTTTTTTTATCCATTCCCTACCTCAGCACAATTTTGAGGGCAGGTGTCCTTTACAGCCCTGAGATCTTGTGAATGGTAAGTGACCATTAGCTGTGGGTTAAAAGCTGCTCTTGCGGGAATCGGCCACATGGCGGCAGCATTTCTCCTTTACCAAATCTGGTTACTAGGGCAACAGAGCCTTACTGGAAGTGGTGTTCTAGCTTGTAAATTAGAATGGCATGTGAGAGGAAAACGCCCTTTAATTTATGTCTCATTACTTCTTGTTGGTATTTTTAACTTAATTTTTATTTTTTATCACAGCAAACTTGATTACAATATTTTTTTGTTCTAGGTGTGCAAGATGTGGTTCTTTCACACATATACATATATCTATTCTTCTTCGGAGCCTTTTCCCATGTAGGTTATGACACAATGTTGAGTAGTCTTCTCTTGGTATTGCGTAGGTCTTTGGTGATTACATATTTCACAGGTGTTTGTATCTCTCTGTTAACCTCAATATGGTAATGTATCCAATCCTCACAACTTTCTATTTGGTGAACCATAAGTTTTTTTAATGAATCTATGATAGTGTTTCTCTGTGGAAATATCTTTGTTTGTATCATTTTTTAGGTAACCCCTATATGTGATATGATAGGATATGTGTCTTTCGCTTTCTCACTTACTCCAAGTTGCGTGATTACTTCTAGACTCATCTATGGTGCTGCAAATGGCATTGTTTCATTTTTTCACTAGCTCATATTCCATCTGTACAGATAGCAGTTCTTC
Source organism: Balaenoptera physalus (assembly GCF_965194825.1). Classification (NCBI taxonomy): domain Eukaryota; kingdom Metazoa; phylum Chordata; class Mammalia; order Artiodactyla; family Balaenopteridae; genus Balaenoptera; species Balaenoptera physalus. Next base: position 85,830,002 of record NC_138888.1, on the reverse strand, counting down.
TTTGTCCACCCATCTGTCGGTGCACTTTTTGGTTACTTCCATATGTTGGCTATCGTAATACCATGCAATACAGATTTGCGTGCCTGTGTCCTTCCAATTTTGTCTTCTTAGTTTATAGGTCCAGGAATAGGTCTGCTGGATCATATGGTAGCTCAATGTTTACCTTTTAAAGGCACCTCTATTCTGTTCTCCTTAGTGGCTCTTTCCAGGTTACGTCCCACTTAAAGTGGAGGGTATGTATTTCTTCCCAGCACCTTCAGCATTTATTCTTTGTAGTTTTTGCTGATGGTTATTCTGAGTGGTGTGAGCTGATACCTCTTTGTGGTTGAATTTGCATGTGTCTCATAATGCGTAGAAATTGAGCTTTAAGACATGTCCTTTTTGTTTTTCCAGCTGTGATTAGAGCTTATTTCTTCAAAGTGTTTTCTTAAAGTATGTGTCACCATTTGAAATATTTTGGCCATTATCTCCCTCAAGACATTTTGAGGGCAGGTTTCATTTATAGCCCTGCAGTACTTGTTCATATGAAATGACCATTAGCTCAGGCTTTAAACCTGCTTTTGCAGGTATCGGCCAAATAGTGGCAGCCTTTCTACGGTCCCCTTCCTGGTACTAGGAGAACAGACCTACCGGCCAGTGGTGTTCTTCGGTTATAAATTAGAGTGCAATGTGCCCGGATAAACCCACAAATGTTGATGTCTCCTTGCTTTTGTTTGTTTTTAAATTGAATTTATATTTATTATTAGAGTAATATTCCATTGTGTACGTGGACCAATTCTTCTTGGTGCATTCCTCGGTTGATGGACATTTTCATTGCTTCCAAGTGCTGGCTATGGTAAATCTTGCTGGCGTACAGGTTTGCCAGCCTGTGACTTTTTGATTCTCATTTTCTCAGGTGATAGGCCAAGCAGTGGTTGTGATTGATTGACTGGTAGCTCAATGTTTCCCTTTTCAAAGCACCTACACTGTGTTTTCATTAGTGGCTCTTTACCTGCCCCCCCTTACAACCGAAGGTACGCATTTCTCCACACTCCCTTCACGGTTTAATTTTTGCAGCATTTTTCCTAATGGCCATTCTGACTGCTGTGAGCTGATAGGTTTTTGTAATATGGGTATGCATGTCATTAAAATTTTTTAAATTCGTCATATTCCTACCCCTTTTTCTTTTCTCTTAAAAGAAAAACCCGTGAGTACAATATAGCTCTTGAACTTGTCTTCTTCAAAGCTTGCCCTCTTTTGAATTTTTTGGTCGATTTTTGACCCCAGAAATTTTCTGGAGGGCAGGTATCATTTACAGAACTGCAAGTTGGTGAAAATTTAGTGACCTTTTGCAGTGGGTTCAAAGCTGCTGTTGTGGGAAACGGCCACAAGGAGGTAGCATTTCTCCATTCCCCAATCTGGGTACTAGGGCAGCAGAGCCTTTCTGGAAGTCATTGTCCTAGGTTGTAAATTAGAATGGAAATTGCCAGGAGAAATCCCCATAAGTTTATGTCTCATTTCTTCTTCTTGGTTTTTAAAGTTTTTTTAATCTGGGTAAAGTTTAGAATATTGTTTGTCCTAGGTGTACACAATCTGGTTCATTTGTACATTATGTATGTCTATTAATGTACAGATCCTCTTCCCATGTAAAATATTACAGTGTTCCGTCGACCTCCCTTGCTATATGTTCGGTGTTTTTGATACATGTATATAATATGTATTTGTATATGTATAGTAACACTAATGTTCATTTCTCAATTTCCCCCTCCTTTCCTTTCAGATGAGCATAGTTTGTTTTCTAAGCCTGTGAGTGTCTTTCTCTTTGGAAATATGTTCATCTGTGTCAGTTATTAGATAATGCCATAAGTGATAATATAGGATATAGGTGTTTTGCTTTCCGACCTACTTCATGTTTTGTGATTATCTCCAGGCTCAAGTATGGGGCCTCAAAGAGCAGTGCTTCAATGTTTTCCATGGCTAATATTCCATTGTGTACATGGACCACTTCTTCTTGGTGCATTCCTCTGTCGATGGACATTTTCGTTGCTTCCAAGTGTTGCCTATGGTAAATATTGCTGGAGTGCAGGATTGCCAGCCTGTGATTTTTGACTTTCATTTTCTCAGGTGATAGACCCAGCAGTGGGTATGATTGATTGACTGGTATGGTAGCTCAACGTTTACCTTCTCAAGGCAACTCAATTGTGCTTTCATTAGTGGCTCTTACCACGTCCCCCTTAGAATCAAGGGTACGCATTTCTCCACAATCACGTCAGCATTTATTGTTGGCAGAATTTTTTTTGATGGCCATTATGACTGGTGTGAGCTGATAGGTTTTTGTAATTTGGGTTTACATGTCTGTAAAAATTCCTACAATTCATCATTTTTCCACGGCTTTTTCTTTTCTGTTAAAAGAAAAAAGCAAAAAAGTGTGAGTATAATATACCTCTTCAAATTTTCTTTTTGGAAGGTTGCACTCTAGAATTTTTTGGTCGATTTTCGACCTCAGTATTTTTTGGAGGGCAGGTGTCATTTACAGAACTGCAATTGGTGAATATTTAGTGACTTTTTGCAGTGGGTTTAAAGCTGCTGTTGTGGGAAACGGCCACAAGGATGCAGCATTTCTCCATTCCCAAATCTGGGTACTAGGGCAGCAGAGCCATTCTGGAAGTCGTTTGTCTAGGTTGTAAATTTGAATGGAATGTGCCAGGAAAACCCCCCATAAGTCTATGTCTCATTACTCCTAGTTCGTTGTTTTAATTTTTTCAATTGGGGTAATGGTTAGAATGTTGCTTGTCCAAGGTGTACACACTCTGGTTCATCTACATATTCTACATACCTATTTATGTAGAGATCCTCTTCCTTTGTAAATTATTACAGTGTTCCGTAATCCTTCCTTGCTATATGGTCGGTCTTTTTGATATATGTATATAATATGTATTTGTATACATATGGTAACGCTAATCTTCATTTATCCATTCCCCCCACCTTTACTTTTAGATAAGCATAGTTCTTTTTTAATAAGTCTGTGATTGACTTTCTCTGTGGAAATATGTTCATTTGTGTCAGTTATTAGATAACGCCTATAAGTGATATCATAGGATATAGGACTTTTGCTTTCCGACTTACCTCATGTTCTGTGATTATCTCCAAGATCATCTATGGTGCCTCAAAGAGCAGTGTTTCATTGTTTTCCATGGCTAGTATTCATTGTGTACATGGACCACTTCTTCTTTATCCTTTCATCTGTAGATGGACATTTTGGTTGCTTCACTGTCTTGTCTATTGTGAATAAGGCTGCAGTGCAGCTTTTGCAGCCCGGGTCTTCTTCATTCTGGTCTTCTCAGGTGAGAGGCCCATTGGTGCGCCTGCTGGATTGACTGGTACCTCAATTTTTCCTTTAAAACGCAGCTCTTTCCTCTTCTCATTATTAGTGTTTAACCCTTTTACATCTCACCAGCAGCTAGAGGGTACACAGTTCTCTAAAACCTCTTCAGCATTTATTGTTTGTAGACTTTTTGCCAATGGTCAGTCGACTGGTGTGAGTTGAAAAGTTTTTGTAGATTAGATTGCATGAGTCTAATACTTCCTGAGGCTGAGCTTTTATCCATTTTCCTTTCTTTAAAAAGAGAGTGAGTAAAACTTACCTCTTCATACTATCTTCTTGAAAATTTTGCCTGTTTTGAATTTTTTTTATCCATTCCCTACCTCAGCACAATTTTGAGGGCAGGTGTCCTTTACAGCCCTGAGATCTTGTGAATGGTAAGTGACCATTAGCTGTGGGTTAAAAGCTGCTCTTGCGGGAATCGGCCACATGGCGGCAGCATTTCTCCTTTACCAAATCTGGTTACTAGGGCAACAGAGCCTTACTGGAAGTGGTGTTCTAGCTTGTAAATTAGAATGGCATGTGAGAGGAAAACGCCCTTTAATTTATGTCTCATTACTTCTTGTTGGTATTTTTAACTTAATTTTTATTTTTTATCACAGCAAACTTGATTACAATATTTTTTTGTTCTAGGTGTGCAAGATGTGGTTCTTTCACACATATACATATATCTATTCTTCTTCGGAGCCTTTTCCCATGTAGGTTATGACACAATGTTGAGTAGTCTTCTCTTGGTATTGCGTAGGTCTTTGGTGATTACATATTTCACAGGTGTTTGTATCTCTCTGTTAACCTCAATATGGTAATGTATCCAATCCTCACAACTTTCTATTTGGTGAACCATAAGTTTTTTTAATGAATCTATGATAGTGTTTCTCTGTGGAAATATCTTTGTTTGTATCATTTTTTAGGTAACCCCTATATGTGATATGATAGGATATGTGTCTTTCGCTTTCTCACTTACTCCAAGTTGCGTGATTACTTCTAGACTCATCTATGGTGCTGCAAATGGCATTGTTTCATTTTTTCACTAGCTCATATTCCATCTGTACAGATAGCAGTTCTTCTTTGTCCACCCATCTGTCGGTGCACTTTTTGGTTACTTCCATATGTTGGCTATCGTAATACCATGCAATACAGATTTGCGTGCCTGTGTCCTTCCAATTTTGTCTTCTTAGTTTATAGGTCCAGGAATAGGTCTGCTGGATCATATGGTAGCTCAATGTTTACCTTTTAAAGGCACCTCTATTCTGTTCTCCTTAGTGGCTCTTTCCAGGTTACGTCCCACTTAAAGTGGAGGGTATGTATTTCTTCCCAGCACCTTCAGCATTTATTCTTTGTAGTTTTTGCTGATGGTTATTCTGAGTGGTGTGAGCTGATACCTCTTTGTGGTTGAATTTGCATGTGTCTCATAATGCGTAGAAATTGAGCTTTAAGACATGTCCTTTTTGTTTTTCCAGCTGTGATTAGAGCTTATTTCTTCAAAGTGTTTTCTTAAAGTATGTGTCACCATTTGAAATATTTTGGCCATTATCTCCCTCAAGACATTTTGAGGGCAGGTTTCATTTATAGCCCTGCAGTACTTGTTCATATGAAATGACCATTAGCTCAGGCTTTAAACCTGCTTTTGCAGGTATCGGCCAAATAGTGGCAGCCTTTCTACGGTCCCCTTCCTGGTACTAGGAGAACAGACCTACCGGCCAGTGGTGTTCTTCGGTTATAAATTAGAGTGCAATGTGCCCGGATAAACCCACAAATGTTGATGTCTCCTTGCTTTTGTTTGTTTTTAAATTGAATTTATATTTATTATTAGAGTAATATTCCATTGTGTACGTGGACCAATTCTTCTTGGTGCATTCCTCGGTTGATGGACATTTTCATTGCTTCCAAGTGCTGGCTATGGTAAATCTTGCTGGCGTACAGGTTTGCCAGCCTGTGACTTTTTGATTCTCATTTTCTCAGGTGATAGGCCAAGCAGTGGTTGTGATTGATTGACTGGTAGCTCAATGTTTCCCTTTTCAAAGCACCTACACTGTGTTTTCATTAGTGGCTCTTTACCTGCCCCCCCTTACAACCGAAGGTACGCATTTCTCCACACTCCCTTCACGGTTTAATTTTTGCAGCATTTTTCCTAATGGCCATTCTGACTGCTGTGAGCTGATAGGTTTTTGTAATATGGGTATGCATGTCATTAAAATTTTTTAAATTCGTCATATTCCTACCCCTTTTTCTTTTCTCTTAAAAGAAAAACCCGTGAGTACAATATAGCTCTTGAACTTGTCTTCTTCAAAGCTTGCCCTCTTTTGAATTTTTTGGTCGATTTTTGACCCCAGAAATTTTCTGGAGGGCAGGTATCATTTACAGAACTGCAAGTTGGTGAAAATTTAGTGACCTTTTGCAGTGGGTTCAAAGCTGCTGTTGTGGGAAACGGCCACAAGGAGGTAGCATTTCTCCATTCCCCAATCTGGGTACTAGGGCAGCAGAGCCTTTCTGGAAGTCATTGTCCTAGGTTGTAAATTAGAATGGAAATTGCCAGGAGAAATCCCCATAAGTTTATGTCTCATTTCTTCTTCTTGGTTTTTAAAGTTTTTTTAATCTGGGTAAAGTTTAGAATATTGTTTGTCCTAGGTGTACACAATCTGGTTCATTTGTACATTATGTATGTCTATTAATGTACAGATCCTCTTCCCATGTAAAATATTACAGTGTTCCGTCGACCTCCCTTGCTATATGTTCGGTGTTTTTGATACATGTATATAATATGTATTTGTATATGTATAGTAACACTAATGTTCATTTCTCAATTTCCCCCTCCTTTCCTTTCAGATGAGCATAGTTTGTTTTCTAAGCCTGTGAGTGTCTTTCTCTTTGGAAATATGTTCATCTGTGTCAGTTATTAGATAATGCCATAAGTGATAATATAGGATATAGGTGTTTTGCTTTCCGACCTACTTCATGTTTTGTGATTATCTCCAGGCTCAAGTATGGTGCCTCAAAGAGCAGTGCTTCAATGTTTTCCATGGCTAATATTCCATTGTGTACATGGACCACTTCTTCTTGGTGCATTCCTCTGTCGATGGACATTTTCGTTGCTTCCAAGTGTTGCCTATGGTAAATATTGCTGGAGTGCAGGATTGCCAGCCTGTGATTTTTGACTTTCATTTTCTCAGGTGATAGACCCAGCAGTGGGTATGATTGATTGACTGGTATGGTAGCTCAACGTTTACCTTCTCAAGGCAACTCAATTGTGCTTTCATTAGTGGCTCTTACCACGTCCCCCTTAGAATCAAGGGTACGCATTTCTCCACAATCACGTCAGCATTTATTGTTGGCCGAATTTTTTTTGATGGCCATTATGACTGGTGTGAGCTGATAGGTTTTTGTAATTTGGGTTTACATGTCTGTAAAAATTCCTACAATTCATCATTTTTCCACGGCTTTTTCTTTTCTGTTAAAAGAAAAAAGCAAAAAAGTGTGAGTATAATATACCTCTTCAAATTTTCTTTTTGGAAGGTTGCACTCTAGAATTTTTTGGTCGATTTTCGACCTCAGTATTTTTTGGAGGGCAGGTGTCATTTACAGAACTGCAATTGGTGAATATTTAGTGACTTTTTGCAGTGGGTTTAAAGCTGCTGTTGTGGGAAACGGCCACAAGGATGCAGCATTTCTCCATTCCCAAATCTGGGTACTAGGGCAGCAGAGCCATTCTGGAAGTCGTTTGTCTAGGTTGTAAATTTGAATGGAATGTGCCAGGAAAACCCCCCATAAGTCTATGTCTCATTACTCCTAGTTCGTTGTTTTAATTTTTTCAATTGGGGTAATGGTTAGAATGTTGCTTGTCCAAGGTGTACACACTCTGGTTCATCTACATATTCTACATACCTATTTATGTAGAGATCCTCTTCCTTTGTAAATTATTACAGTGTTCCGTAATCCTTCCTTGCTATATGGTCGGTCTTTTTGATATATGTATATAATATGTATTTGTATACATATGGTAACGCTAATCTTCATTTATCCATTCCCCCCACCTTTACTTTTAGATAAGCATAGTTCTTTTTTAATAAGTCTGTGATTGACTTTCTCTGTGGAAATATGTTCATTTGTGTCAGTTATTAGATAACGCCTATAAGTGATATCATAGGATATAGGACTTTTGCTTTCCGACTTACCTCATGTTCTGTGATTATCTCCAAGATCATCTATGGTGCCTCAAAGAGCAGTGTTTCATTGTTTTCCATGGCTAGTATTCATTGTGTACATGGACCACTTCTTCTTTATCCTTTAATCTGTAGATGGACATTTTGGTTGCTTCACTGTCTTGTCTATTGTGAATAAGGCTGCAGTGCAGCTTTTGCAGCCCGGGTCTTCTTCATTCTGGTCTTCTCAGGTGAGAGGCCCATTGGTGCGCCTGCTGGATTGACTGGTACCTCAATTTTTCCTTTAAAACGCAGCTCTTTCCTCTTCTCATTATTAGTGTTTAACCCTTTTACATCTCACCAGCAGCTAGAGGGTACACAGTTCTCTAAAACCTCTTCAGCGTTTATTGTTTGTAGACTTTTTGCCAATGGTCAGTCGACTGGTGTGAGTTGAAAAGTTTTTGTAGATTAGATTGCATGAGTCTAATACTTCCTGAGGCTGAGCTTTTATCCATTTTCCTTTCTTTAAAAAGAGAGTGAGTAAAACTTACCTCTTCATACTATCTTCTTGAAAATTTTGCCTGTTTTGAATTTTTTTTATCCATTCCCTACCTCAGCACAATTTTGAGGGCAGGTGTCCTTTACAGCCCTGAGATCTTGTGAATGGTAAGTGACCATTAGCTGTGGGTTAAAAGCTGCTCTTGCGGGAATCGGCCACATGGCGGCAGCATTTCTCCTTTACCAAATCTGGTTACTAGGGCAACAGAGCCTTACTGGAAGTGGTGTTCTAGCTTGTAAATTAGAATGGCATGTGAGAGGCAAACGCCCTTTAATTTATGTCTCATTACTTCTTGTTGGTATTTTTAACTTAATTTTTATTTTTTATCACAGCAAACTTGATTACAATATTTTTTTGTTCTAGGTGTGCAAGATGTGGTTCTTTCACACATATACATATATCTATTCTTCTTCGGAGCCTTTTCCCATGTAGGTTATGACACAATGTTGAGTAGTCTTCTCTTGGTATTGCGTAGGTCTTTGGTGATTACATATTTCACAGGTGTTTGTATCTCTCTGTTAACCTCAATATGGTAATGTATCCAATCCTCACAACTTTCTATTTGGTGAACCATAAGTTTTTTTAATGAATCTATGATAGTGTTTCTCTGTGGAAATATCTTTGTTTGTATCATTTTTTAGGTAACCCCTATATATGATATGATAGGATATGTGTCTTTCGCTTTCTCACTTACTCCAAGTTGCGTGATTACTTCTAGACTCATCTATGGTGCTGCAAATGGCATTGTTTCATTTTTTCACTAGCTCATATTCCATCTGTACAGATAGCAGTTCTTCTTTGTCCACCCATCTGTCGGTGCACTTTTTGGTTACTTCCATATGTTGGCTATCGTAATACTATGCAATACAGATTTGCGTGCCTGTGTCCTTCCAATTTTGTCTTCTTAGTTTATAGGTCCAGGAATAGGTCTGCTGGATCATATGGTAGCTCAATGTTTACCTTTTAAAGGCACCTCTATTCTGTTCTCCTTAGTGGCTCTTTCCAGGTTACGTCCCACTTAAAGTGGAGGGTATGTATTTCTTCCCAGCACCTTCAGCATTTATTCTTTGTAGTTTTTGCTGATGGTTATTCTGAGTGGTGTGAGCTGATACCTCTTTGTGGTTGAATTTGCATGTGTCTCATAATGCGTAGAAATTGAGCTTTAAGACATGTCCTTTTTGTTTTTCCAGCTGTGATTAGAGCTTATTTCTTCAAAGTGTTTTCTTAAAGTATGTGTCACCATTTGAAATATTTTGGCCATTATCTCCCTCAAGACATTTTGAGGGCAGGTTTCATTTATAGCCCTGCAGTACTTGTTCATATGAAATGACCATTATCTCAGGCTTTAAACCTGCTTTTGCAGGTATCGGCCAAATAGTGGCAGCCTTTCTACGGTCCCCTTCCTGGTACTAGGAGAACAGACCTACCGGCCAGTGGTGCTCTTCGGTTATAAATTAGAGTGCAATGTGCCCGGATAAACCCACAAATGTTGATGTCTCCTTGCTTTTGTTTGTTTTTAAATTGAATTTATATTTATTATTAGAGTAATATTCCATTGTGTACGTGGACCAATTCTTCTTGGTGCATTCCTCGGTTGATGGACATTTTCATTGCTTCCAAGTGCTGGCTATGGTAAATCTTGCTGGCGTACAGGTTTGCCAGCCTGTGACTTTTTGATTCTCATTTTCTCAGGTGATAGGCCAAGCAGTGGTTGTGATTGATTGACTGGTAGCTCAATGTTTCCCTTTTCAAAGCACCTACACTGTGTTTTCATTAGTGGCTCTTTACCTGCCCCCCCTTACAACCGAAGGTACGCATTTCTCCACACTCCCTTCACGGTTTAATTTTTGCAGCATTTTTCCTAATGGCCATTCTGACTGCTGTGAGCTGATAGGTTTTTGTAATATGGGTATGCATGTCATTAAAATTTTTTAAATTCGTCATATTCCTACCCCTTTTTCTTTTCTCTTAAAAGAAAAACCCGTGAGTACAATATAGCTCTTGAACTTGTCTTCTTCAAAGCTTGCCCTCTTTTGAATTTTTTGGTCGATTTTTGACCCCAGAAATTTTCTGGAGGGCAGGTATCATTTACAGAACTGCAAGTTGGTGAAAATTTAGTGACCTTTTGCAGTGGGTTCAAAGCTGCTGTTGTGGGAAACGGCCACAAGGAGGTAGCATTTCTCCATTCCCCAATCTGGGTACTAGGGCAGCAGAGCCTTTCTGGAAGTCATTGTCCTAGGTTGTAAATTAGAATGGAAATTGCCAGGAGAAATCCCCATAAGTTTATGTCTCATTTCTTCTTCTTGGTTTTTAAAGTTTTTTTAATCTGGGTAAAGTTTAGAATATTGTTTGTCCTAGGTGTACACAATCTGGTTCATTTGTACATTATGTATGTCTATTAATGTACAGATCCTCTTCCCATGTAAAATATTACAGTGTTCCGTCGACCTCCCTTGCTATATGTTCGGTGTTTTTGATACATGTATATAATATGTATTTGTATATGTATAGTAACACTAATGTTCATTTCTCAATTTCCCCCTCCTTTCCTTTCAGATGAGCAGAGTTTGTTTTCTAAGCCTGTGAGTGTCTTTCTCTTTGGAAATATGTTCATCAGTGTCAGTTATTAGATAATGCCATAAGTGATAATATAGGATATAGGTGTTTTGCTTTCCGACCTACTTCATGTTTTGTGATTATCTCCAGGCTCAAGTATGGGGCCTCAAAGAGCAGTGCTTCAATGTTTTCCATGGCTAATATTCCATTGTGTACATGGACCACTTCTTCTTGGTGCATTCCTCTGTCGATGGACATTTTCGTTGCTTCCAAGTGTTGCCTATGGTAAATATTGCTGGAGTGCAGGATTGCCAGCCTGTGATTTTTGACTTTCATTTTCTCAGGTGATAGACCCAGCAGTGGGTATGATTGATTGACTGGTATGGTAGCTCAACGTTTACCTTCTCAAGGCAACTCAATTGTGCTTTCATTAGTGGCTCTTACCACGTCCCCCTTAGAATCAAGGGTACGCATTTCTCCACAATCACGTCAGCATTTATTGTTGGCCGAATTTTTTTTGATGGCCATTATGACTGGTGTGAGCTGATAGGTTTTTGTAATTTGGGTTTACATGTCTGTAAAAATTCCTACAATTCATCATTTTTCCACGGCTTTTTCTTTTCTGTTAAAAGAAAAAAGCAAAAAAGTGTGAGTATAATATACCTCTTCAAATTTTCTTTTTGGAAGGTTGCACTCTAGAATTTTTTGGTCGATTTTCGACCTCAGTATTTTTTGGAGGGCAGGTGTCATTTACAGAACTGCAATTGGTGAATATTTAGTGACTTTTTGCAGTGGGTTTAAAGCTGCTGTTGTGGGAAACGGCCACAAGGATGCAGCATTTCTCCATTCCCAAATCTGGGTACTAGGGCAGCAGAGCCATTCTGGAAGTCGTTTGTCTAGGTTGTAAATTTGAATGGAATGTGCCAGGAAAACCCCCCATAAGTCTATGTCTCATTACTCCTAGTTCGTTGTTTTAATTTTTTCAATTGGGGTAATGGTTAGAATGTTGCTTGTCCAAGGTGTACACACTCTGGTTCATCTACATATTCTACATACCTATTTATGTAGAGATCCTCTTCCTTTGTAAATTATTACAGTGTTCCGTAATCCTTCCTTGCTATATGGTCGGTCTTTTTGATATATGTATATAATATGTATTTGTATACATATGGTAACGCTAATCTTCATTTATCCATTCCCCCCACCTTTACTTTTAGATAAGCATAGTTCTTTTTTAATAAGTCTGTGATTGACTTTCTCTGTGGAAATATGTTCATTTGTGTCAGTTATTAGATAACGCCTATAAGTGATATCATAGGATATAGGACTTTTGCTTTCCGACTTACCTCATGTTCTGTGATTATCTCCAAGATCATCTATGGTGCCTCAAAGAGCAGTGTTTCATTGTTTTCCATGGCTAGTATTCATTGTGTACATGGACCACTTCTTCTTTATCCTTTAATCTGTAGATGGACATTTTGGTTGCTTCACTGTCTTGTCTATTGTGAATAAGGCTGCAGTGCAGCTTTTGCAGCCCGGGTCTTCTTCATTCTGGTCTTCTCAGGTGAGAGGCCCATTGGTGCGCCTGCTGGATTGACTGGTACCTCAATTTTTCCTTTTAAACGCAGCTCTTTTCTCTTCTCATTATTAGTGTTTAACCATTTTACATCTCACCAGCAGCTAGAGGGTACACAGTTCTCTAAAACCTCTTCAGCATTTATTGTTTGTAGACTTTTTGCCAATGGTCAGTCGACTGGTGTGAGTTGAAAAGTTTTTGTAGATTAGATTGCATGAGTCTAATACTTCCTGAGGCTGAGCTTTTATCCATTTTCCTTTCTTTAAAAAGAGAGTGAGTAAAACTTACCTCTTCATACTATCTTCTTGAAAATTTTGCCTGTTTTGAATTTTTTTTATCCATTCCCTACCTCAGCACAATTTTGAGGGCAGGTGTCCTTTACAGCCCTGAGATCTTGTGAATGGTAAGTGACCATTAGCTGTGGGTTAAAAGCTGCTCTTGCGGGAATCGGCCACATGGCGGCAGCATTTCTCCTTTACCAAATCTGGTTACTAGGGCAACAGAGCCTTACTGGAAGTGGTGTTCTAGCTTGTAAATTAGAATGGCATGTGAGAGGAAAACGCCCTTTAATTTATGTCTCATTACTTCTTGTTGGTATTTTTAACTTAATTTTTATTTTTTATCACAGCAAACTTGATTACAATATTTTTTTGTTCTAGGTGTGCAAGATGTGGTTCTTTCACACATATACATATATCTATTCTTCTTCGGAGCCTTTTCCCATGTAGGTTATGACACAATGTTGAGTAGTCTTCTCTTGGTATTGCGTAGGTCTTTGGTGATTACATATTTCACAGGTGTTTGTATCTCTCTGTTAACCTCAATATGGTAATGTATCCAATCCTCACAACTTTCTATTTGGTGAACCATAAGTTTTTTTAATGAATCTATGATAGTGTTTCTCTGTGGAAATATCTTTGTTTGTATCATTTTTTAGGTAACCCCTATATGTGATATGATAGGATATGTGTCTTTCGCTTTCTCACTTACTCCAAGTTGCGTGATTACTTCTAGACTCATCTATGGTGCTGCAAATGGCATTGTTTCATTTTTTCACTAGCTCATATTCCATCTGTACAGATAGCAGTTCTTCTTTGTCCACCCATCTGTCGGTGCACTTTTTGGTTACTTCCATATGTTGGCTATCGTAATACCATGCAATACAGATTTGCGTGCCTGTGTCCTTCCAATTTTGTCTTCTTAGTTTATAGGTCCAGGAATAGGTCTGCTGGATCATATGGTAGCTCAATGTTTACCTTTTAAAGGCACCTCTATTCTGTTCTCCTTAGTGGCTCTTTCCAGGTTACGTCCCACTTAAAGTGGAGGGTATGTATTTCTTCCCAGCACCTTCAGCATTTATTCTTTGTAGTTTTTGCTGATGGTTATTCTGAGTGGTGTGAGCTGATACCTCTTTGTGGTTGAATTTGCATGTGTCTCATAATGCGTAGAAATTGAGCTTTAAGACATGTCCTTTTTGTTTTTCCAGCTGTGATTAGAGCTTATTTCTTCAAAGTGTTTTCTTAAAGTATGTGTCACCATTTGAAATATTTTGGCCATTATCTCCCTCAAGACATTTTGAGGGCAGGTTTCATTTATAGCCCTGCAGTACTTGTTCATATGAAATGACCATTAGCTCAGGCTTTAAACCTGCTTTTGCAGGTATCGGCCAAATAGTGGCAGCCTTTCTACGGTCCCCTTCCTGGTACTAGGAGAACAGACCTACCGGCCAGTGGTGTTCTTCGGTTATAAATTAGAGTGCAATGTGCCCGGATAAACCCACAAATGTTGATGTCTCCTTGCTTTTGTTTGTTTTTAAATTGAATTTATATTTATTATTAGAGTAATATTCCATTGTGTACGTGGACCAATTCTTCTTGGTGCATTCCTCGGTTGATGGACATTTTCATTGCTTCCAAGTGCTGGCTATGGTAAATCTTGCTGGCGTACAGGTTTGCCAGCCTGTGACTTTTTGATTCTCATTTTCTCAGGTGATAGGCCAAGCAGTGGTTGTGATTGATTGACTGGTAGCTCAATGTTTCCCTTTTCAAAGCACCTACACTGTGTTTTCATTAGTGGCTCTTTACCTGCCCCCCCTTACAACCGAAGGTACGCATTTCTCCACACTCCCTTCACGGTTTAATTTTTGCAGCATTTTTCCTAATGGCCATTCTGACTGCTGTGAGCTGATAGGTTTTTGTAATATGGGTATGCATGTCTTTAAAATTTTTTAAATTCGTCATATTCCTACCCCTTTTTCTTTTCTCTTAAAAGAAAAACCCGTGAGTACAATATAGCTCTTGAACTTGTCTTCTTCAAAGCTTGCCCTCTTTTGAATTTTTTGGTCGATTTTTGACCCCAGAAATTTTCTGGAGGGCAGGTATCATTTACAGAACTGCAAGTTGGTGAAAATTTAGTGACCTTTTGCAGTGGGTTCAAAGCTGCTGTTGTGGGAAACGGCCACAAGGAGGTAGCATTTCTCCATTCCCCAATCTGGGTACTAGGGCAGCAGAGCCTTTCTGGAAGTCATTGTCCTAGGTTGTAAATTAGAATGGAAATTGCCAGGAGAAATCCCCATAAGTTTATGTCTCATTTCTTCTTCTTGGTTTTTAAAGTTTTTTTAATCTGGGTAAAGTTTAGAATATTGTTTGTCCTAGGTGTACACAATCTGGTTCATTTGTACATTATGTATGTCTATTAATGTACAGATCCTCTTCCCATGTAAAATATTACAGTGTTCCGTCGACCTCCCTTGCTATATGTTCGGTGTTTTTGATACATGTATATAATATGTATTTGTATATGTATAGTAACACTAATGTTCATTTCTCAATTTCCCCCTCCTTTCCTTTCAGATGAGCATAGTTTGTTTTCTAAGCCTGTGAGTGTCTTTCTCTTTGGAAATATGTTCATCAGTGTCAGTTATTAGATAATGCCATAAGTGATAATATAGGATATAGGTGTTTTGCTTTCCGACCTACTTCATGTTTTGTGATTATCTCCAGGCTCAAGTATGGTGCCTCAAAGAGCAGTGCTTCAATGTTTTCCATGGCTAATATTCCATTGTGTACATGGACCACTTCTTCTTGGTGCATTCCTCTGTCGATGGACATTTTCGTTGCTTCCAAGTGTTGCCTATGGTAAATATTGCTGGAGTGCAGGATTGCCAGCCTGTGATTTTTGACTTTCATTTTCTCAGGTGATAGACCCAGCAGTGGGTATGATTGATTGACTGGTATGGTAGCTCAACGTTTACCTTCTCAAGGCAACTCAATTGTGCTTTCATTAGTGGCTCTTACCACGTCCCCCTTAGAATCAAGGGTACGCATTTCTCCACAATCACGTCAGCATTTATTGTTGGCCGAATTTTTTT
Source organism: Balaenoptera physalus (assembly GCF_965194825.1). Classification (NCBI taxonomy): domain Eukaryota; kingdom Metazoa; phylum Chordata; class Mammalia; order Artiodactyla; family Balaenopteridae; genus Balaenoptera; species Balaenoptera physalus. Next base: position 85,814,441 of record NC_138888.1, on the reverse strand, counting down.
TGATGGCCATTATGACTGGTGTGAGCTGATAGGTTTTTGTAATTTGGGTTTACATGTCTGTAAAAATTCCTACAATTCATCATTTTTCCACGGCTTTTTCTTTTCTGTTAAAAGAAAAAAGCAAAAAAGTGTGAGTATAATATACCTCTTCAAATTTTCTTTTTGGAAGGTTGCACTCTAGAATTTTTTGGTCGATTTTCGACCTCAGTATTTTTTGGAGGGCAGGTGTCATTTACAGAACTGCAATTGGTGAATATTTAGTGACTTTTTGCAGTGGGTTTAAAGCTGCTGTTGTGGGAAACGGCCACAAGGATGCAGCATTTCTCCATTCCCAAATCTGGGTACTAGGGCAGCAGAGCCATTCTGGAAGTCGTTTGTCTAGGTTGTAAATTTGAATGGAATGTGCCAGGAAAACCCCCCATAAGTCTATGTCTCATTACTCCTAGTTCGTTGTTTTAATTTTTTCAATTGGGGTAATGGTTAGAATGTTGCTTGTCCAAGGTGTACACACTCTGGTTCATCTACATATTCTACATACCTATTTATGTAGAGATCCTCTTCCTTTGTAAATTATTACAGTGTTCCGTAATCCTTCCTTGCTATATGGTCGGTCTTTTTGATATATGTATATAATAGGTATTTGTATACATATGGTAACGCTAATCTTCATTTATCCATTCCCCCCACCTTTACTTTTAGATAAGCATAGTTCTTTTTTAATAAGTCTGTGATTGACTTTCTCTGTGGAAATATGTTCATTTGTGTCAGTTATTAGATAACGCCTATAAGTGATATCATAGGATATAGGACTTTTGCTTTCCGACTTACCTCATGTTCTGTGATTATCTCCAAGATCATCTATGGTGCCTCAAAGAGCAGTGTTTCATTGTTTTCCATGGCTAGTATTCATTGTGTACATGGACCACTTCTTCTTTATCCTTTAATCTGTAGATGGACATTTTGGTTGCTTCACTGTCTTGTCTATTGTGAATAAGGCTGCAGTGCAGCTTTTGCAGCCCGGGTCTTCTTCATTCTGGTCTTCTCAGGTGAGAGGCCCATTGGTGCGCCTGCTGGATTGACTGGTACCTCAATTTTTCCTTTAAAACGCAGCTCTTTCCTCTTCTCATTATTAGTGTTTAACCCTTTTACATCTCACCAGCAGCTAGAGGGTACACAGTTCTCTAAAACCTCTTCAGCATTTATTGTTTGTAGACTTTTTGCCAATGGTCAGTCGACTGGTGTGAGTTGAAAAGTTTTTGTAGATTAGATTGCATGAGTCTAATACTTCCTGAGGCTGAGCTTTTATCCATTTTCCTTTCTTTAAAAAGAGAGTGAGTAAAACTTACCTCTTCATACTATCTTCTTGAAAATTTTGCCTGTTTTGAATTTTTTTTATCCATTCCCTACCTCAGCACAATTTTGAGGGCAGGTGTCCTTTACAGCCCTGAGATCTTGTGAATGGTAAGTGACCATTAGCTGTGGGTTAAAAGCTGCTCTTGCGGGAATCGGCCACATGGCGGCAGCATTTCTCCTTTACCAAATCTGGTTACTAGGGCAACAGAGCCTTACTGGAAGTGGTGTTCTAGCTTGTAAATTAGAATGGCATGTGAGAGGCAAACGCCCTTTAATTTATGTCTCATTACTTCTTGTTGGTATTTTTAACTTAATTTTTATTTTTTATCACAGCAAACTTGATTACAATATTTTTTTGTTCTAGGTGTGCAAGATGTGGTTCTTTCACACATATACATATATCTATTCTTCTTCGGAGCCTTTTCCCATGTAGGTTATGACACAATGTTGAGTAGTCTTCTCTTGGTATTGCGTAGGTCTTTGGTGATTACATATTTCACATGTGTTTGTATCTCTCTGTTAACCTCAATATGGTAATGTATCCAATCCTCACAACTTTCTATTTGGTGAACCATAAGTTTTTTTAATGAATCTATGATAGTGTTTCTCTGTGGAAATATCTTTGTTTGTATCATTTTTTAGGTAACCCCTATATGTGATATGATAGGATATGTGTCTTTCGCTTTCTCACTTACTCCAAGTTGCGTGATTACTTCTAGACTCATCTATGGTGCTGCAAATGGCATTGTTTCATTTTTTCACTAGCTCATATTCCATCTGTACAGATAGCAGTTCTTCTTTGTCCACCCATCTGTCGGTGCACTTTTTGGTTACTTCCATATGTTGGCTATCGTAATACCATGCAATACAGATTTGCGTGCCTGTGTCCTTCCAATTTTGTCTTCTTAGTTTATAGGTCCAGGAATAGGTCTGCTGGATCATATGGTAGCTCAATGTTTACCTTTTAAAGGCACCTCTATTCTGTTCTCCTTAGTGGCTCTTTCCAGGTTACGTCCCACTTAAAGTGGAGGGTATGTATTTCTTCCCAGCACCTTCAGCATTTATTCTTTGTAGTTTTTGCTGATGGTTATTCTGAGTGGTGTGAGCTGATACCTCTTTGTGGTTGAATTTGCATGTGTCTCATAATGCGTAGAAATTGAGCTTTAAGACATGTCCTTTTTGTTTTTCCAGCTGTGATTAGAGCTTATTTCTTCAAAGTGTTTTCTTAAAGTGTGTGTCACCATTTGAAATATTTTGGCCATTATCTCCCTCAAGACATTTTGAGGGCAGGTTTCATTTATAGCCCTGCAGTACTTGTTCATATGAAATGACCATTATCTCAGGCTTTAAACCTGCTTTTGCAGGTATCGGCCAAATAGTGGCAGCCTTTCTACGGTCCCCTTCCTGGTACTAGGAGAACAGACCTACCGGCCAGTGGTGCTCTTCGGTTATAAATTAGAGTGCAATGTGCCCGGATAAACCCACAAATGTTGATGTCTCCTTGCTTTTGTTTGTTTTTAAATTGAATTTATATTTATTATTAGAGTAATATTCCATTGTGTACGTGGACCAATTCTTCTTGGTGCATTCCTCGGTTGATGGACATTTTCATTGCTTCCAAGTGCTGGCTATGGTAAATCTTGCTGGCGTACAGGTTTGCCAGCCTGTGACTTTTTGATTCTCATTTTCTCAGGTGATAGGCCAAGCAGTGGTTGTGATTGATTGACTGGTAGCTCAATGTTTCCCTTTTCAAAGCACCTACACTGTGTTTTCATTAGTGGCTCTTTACCTGCCCCCCCTTACAACCGAAGGTACGCATTTCTCCACACTCCCTTCACGGTTTAATTTTTGCAGCATTTTTCCTAATGGCCATTCTGACTGCTGTGAGCTGATAGGTTTTTGTAATATGGGTATGCATGTCATTAAAATTTTTTAAATTCGTCATATTCCTACCCCTTTTTCTTTTCTCTTAAAAGAAAAACCCGTGAGTACAATATAGCTCTTGAACTTGTCTTCTTCAAAGCTTGCCCTCTTTTGAATTTTTTGGTCGATTTTTGACCCCAGAAATTTTCTGGAGGGCAGGTATCATTTACAGAACTGCAAGTTGGTGAAAATTTAGTGACCTTTTGCAGTGGGTTCAAAGCTGCTGTTGTGGGAAACGGCCACAAGGAGGTAGCATTTCTCCATTCCCCAATCTGGGTACTAGGGCAGCAGAGCCTTTCTGGAAGTCATTGTCCTAGGTTGTAAATTAGAATGGAAATTGCCAGGAGAAATCCCCATAAGTTTATGTCTCATTTCTTCTTCTTGGTTTTTAAAGTTTTTTTAATCTGGGTAAAGTTTAGAATATTGTTTGTCCTAGGTGTACACAATCTGGTTCATTTGTACATTATGTATGTCTATTAATGTACAGATCCTCTTCCCATGTAAAATATTACAGTGTTCCGTCGACCTCCCTTGCTATATGTTCAGTGTTTTTGATACATGTATATAATATGTATTTGTATATGTATAGTAACACTAATGTTCATTTCTCAATTTCCCCCTCCTTTCCTTTCAGATGAGCATAGTTTGTTTTCTAAGCCTGTGAGTGTCTTTCTCTTTGGAAATATGTTCATCTGTGTCAGTTATTAGATAATGCCATAAGTGATAATATAGGATATAGGTGTTTTGCTTTCCGACCTACTTCATGTTTTGTGATTATCTCCAGGCTCAAGTATGGTGCCTCAAAGAGCAGTGCTTCAATGTTTTCCATGGCTAATATTCCATTGTGTACATGGACCACTTCTTCTTGGTGCATTCCTCTGTCGATGGACATTTTCGTTGCTTCCAAGTGTTGCCTATGGTAAATATTGCTGGAGTGCAGGATTGCCAGCCTGTGATTTTTGACTTTCATTTTCTCAGGTGATAGACCCAGCAGTGGGTATGATTGATTGACTGGTGTGGTAGCTCAACGTTTACCTTCTCAAGGCAACTCAATTGTGCTTTCATTAGTGGCTCTTACCACGTCCCCCTTAGAATCAAGGGTACGCATTTCTCCACAATCACGTCAGCATTTATTGTTGGCCGAATTTTTTTTGATGGCCATTATGACTGGTGTGAGCTGATAGGTTTTTGTAATTTGGATTTACATGTCTGTAAAAATTCCTACAATTCATCATTTTTCCACGGCTTTTTCTTTTCTGTTAAAAGAAAAAAGCAAAAAAGTGTGAGTATAATATACCTCTTCAAATTTTCTTTTTGGAAGGTTGCACTCTAGAATTTTTTGGTCGATTTTCGACCTCAGTATTTTTTGGAGGGCAGGTGTCATTTACAGAACTGCAATTGGTGAATATTTAGTGACTTTTTGCAGTGGGTTTAAAGCTGCTGTTGTGGGAAACGGCCACAAGGATGCAGCATTTCTCCATTCCCAAATCTGGGTACTAGGGCAGCAGAGCCATTCTGGAAGTCGTTTGTCTAGGTTGTAAATTTGAATGGAATGTGCCAGGAAAACCCCCCATAAGTCTATGTCTCATTACTCCTAGTTCGTTGTTTTAATTTTTTCAATTGGGGTAATGGTTAGAATGTTGCTTGTCCAAGGTGTACACACTCTGGTTCATCTACATATTCTACATACCTATTTATGTAGAGATCCTCTTCCTTTGTAAATTATTACAGTGTTCCGTAATCCTTCCTTGCTATATGGTCGGTCTTTTTGATATATGTATATAATATGTATTTGTATACATATGGTAACGCTAATCTTCATTTATCCATTCCCCCCACCTTTACTTTTAGATAAGCATAGTTCTTTTTTAATAAGTCTGTGATTGACTTTCTCTGTGGAAATATGTTCATTTGTGTCAGTTATTAGATAACGCCTATAAGTGATATCATAGGATATAGGACTTTTGCTTTCCGACTTACCTCATGTTCTGTGATTATCTCCAAGATCATCTATGGTGCCTCAAAGAGCAGTGTTTCATTGTTTTCCATGGCTAGTATTCATTGTGTACATGGACCACTTCTTCTTTATCCTTTCATCTGTAGATGGACATTTTGGTTGCTTCACTGTCTTGTCTATTGTGAATAAGGCTGCAGTGCAGCTTTTGCAGCCCGGGTCTTCTTCATTCTGGTCTTCTCAGGTGAGAGGCCCATTGGTGCGCCTGCTGGATTGACTGGTACCTCAATTTTTCCTTTTAAACGCAGCTCTTTTCTCTTCTCATTATTAGTGTTTAACCATTTTACATCTCACCAGCAGCTAGAGGGTACACAGTTCTCTAAAACCTCTTCAGCATTTATTGTTTGTAGACTTTTTGCCAATGGTCAGTCGACTGGTGTGAGTTGAAAAGTTTTTGTAGATTAGATTGCATGAGTCTAATACTTCCTGAGGCTGAGCTTTTATCCATTTTCCTTTCTTTAAAAAGAGAGTGAGTAAAACTTACCTCTTCATACTATCTTCTTGAAAATTTTGCCTGTTTTGAATTTTTTTTATCCATTCCCTACCTCAGCACAATTTTGAGGGCAGGTGTCCTTTACAGCCCTGAGATCTTGTGAATGGTAAGTGACCATTAGCTGTGGGTTAAAAGCTGCTCTTGCGGGAATCGGCCACATGGCGGCAGCATTTCTCCTTTACCAAATCTGGTTACTAGGGCAACAGAGCCTTACTGGAAGTGGTGTTCTAGCTTGTAAATTAGAATGGCATGTGAGAGGCAAACGCCCTTTAATTTATGTCTCATTACTTCTTGTTGGTATTTTTAACTTAATTTTTATTTTTTATCACAGCAAACTTGATTACAATATTTTTTTGTTCTAGGTGTGCAAGATGTGGTTCTTTCACACATATACATATATCTATTCTTCTTCGGAGCCTTTTCCCATGTAGGTTATGACACAATGTTGAGTAGTCTTCTCTTGGTATTGCGTAGGTCTTTGGTGATTACATATTTCACAGGTGTTTGTATCTCTCTGTTAACCTCAATATGGTAATGTATCCAATCCTCACAACTTTCTATTTGGTGAACCATAAGTTTTTTTAATGAATCTATGATAGTGTTTCTCTGTGGAAATATCTTTGTTTGTATCATTTTTTAGGTAACCCCTATATGTGATATGATAGGATATGTGTCTTTCGCTTTCTCACTTACTCCAAGTTGCGTGATTACTTCTAGACTCATCTATGGTGCTGCAAATGGCATTGTTTCATTTTTTCACTAGCTCATATTCCATCTGTACAGATAGCAGTTCTTCTTTGTCCACCCATCTGTCGGTGCACTTTTTGGTTACTTCCATATGTTGGCTATCGTAATACCATGCAATACAGATTTGCGTGCCTGTGTCCTTCCAATTTTGTCTTCTTAGTTTATAGGTCCAGGAATAGGTCTGCTGGATCATATGGTAGCTCAATGTTTACCTTTTAAAGGCACCTCTATTCTGTTCTCCTTAGTGGCTCTTTCCAGGTTACGTCCCACTTAAAGTGGAGGGTATGTATTTCTTCCCAGCACCTTCAGCATTTATTCTTTGTAGTTTTTGCTGATGGTTATTCTGAGTGGTGTGAGCTGATACCTCTTTGTGGTTGAATTTGCATGTGTCTCATAATGCGTAGAAATTGAGCTTTAAGACATGTCCTTTTTGTTTTTCCAGCTGTGATTAGAGCTTATTTCTTCAAAGTGTTTTCTTAAAGTATGTGTCACCATTTGAAATATTTTGGCCATTATCTCCCTCAAGACATTTTGAGGGCAGGTTTCATTTATAGCCCTGCAGTACTTGTTCATATGAAATGACCATTAGCTCAGGCTTTAAACCTGCTTTTGCAGGTATCGGCCAAATAGTGGCAGCCTTTCTACGGTCCCCTTCCTGGTACTAGGAGAACAGACCTACCGGCCAGTGGTGCTCTTCGGTTATAAATTAGAGTGCAATGTGCCCGGATAAACCCACAAATGTTGATGTCTCCTTGCTTTTGTTTGTTTTTAAATTGAATTTATATTTATTATTAGAGTAATATTCCATTGTGTACGTGGACCAATTCTTCTTGGTGCATTCCTCGGTTGATGGACATTTTCATTGCTTCCAAGTGCTGGCTATGGTAAATCTTGCTGGCGTACAGGTTTGCCAGCCTGTGACTTTTTGATTCTCATTTTCTCAGGTGATAGGCCAAGCAGTGGTTGTGATTGATTGACTGGTAGCTCAATGTTTCCCTTTTCAAAGCACCTACACTGTGTTTTCATTAGTGGCTCTTTACCTGCCCCCCCTTACAACCGAAGGTACGCATTTCTCCACACTCCCTTCACGGTTTAATTTTTGCAGCATTTTTCCTAATGGCCATTCTGACTGCTGTGAGCTGATAGGTTTTTGTAATATGGGTATGCATGTCATTAAAATTTTTTAAATTCGTCATATTCCTACCCCTTTTTCTTTTCTCTTAAAAGAAAAACCCGTGAGTACAATATAGCTCTTGAACTTGTCTTCTTCAAAGCTTGCCCTCTTTTGAATTTTTTGGTCGATTTTTGACCCCAGAAATTTTCTGGAGGGCAGGTATCATTTACAGAACTGCAAGTTGGTGAAAATTTAGTGACCTTTTGCAGTGGGTTCAAAGCTGCTGTTGTGGGAAACGGCCACAAGGAGGTAGCATTTCTCCATTCCCCAATCTGGGTACTAGGGCAGCAGAGCCTTTCTGGAAGTCATTGTCCTAGGTTGTAAATTAGAATGGAAATTGCCAGGAGAAATCCCCATAAGTTTATGTCTCATTTCTTCTTCTTGGTTTTTAAAGTTTTTTTAATCTGGGTAAAGTTTAGAATATTGTTTGTCCTAGGTGTACACAATCTGGTTCATTTGTACATTATGTATGTCTATTAATGTACAGATCCTCTTCCCATGTAAAATATTACAGTGTTCCGTCGACCTCCCTTGCTATATGTTCGGTGTTTTTGATACATGTATATAATATGTATTTGTATATGTATAGTAACACTAATGTTCATTTCTCAATTTCCCCCTCCTTTCCTTTCAGATGAGCAGAGTTTGTTTTCTAAGCCTGTGAGTGTCTTTCTCTTTGGAAATATGTTCATCAGTGTCAGTTATTAGATAATGCCATAAGTGATAATATAGGATATAGGTGTTTTGCTTTCCGACCTACTTCATGTTTTGTGATTATCTCCAGGCTCAAGTATGGGGCCTCAAAGAGCAGTGCTTCAATGTTTTCCATGGCTAATATTCCATTGTGTACATGGACCACTTCTTCTTGGTGCATTCCTCTGTCGATGGACATTTTCGTTGCTTCCAAGTGTTGCCTATGGTAAATATTGCTGGAGTGCAGGATTGCCAGCCTGTGATTTTTGACTTTCATTTTCTCAGGTGATAGACCCAGCAGTGGGTATGATTGATTGACTGGTATGGTAGCTCAACGTTTACCTTCTCAAGGCAACTCAATTGTGCTTTCATTAGTGGCTCTTACCACGTCCCCCTTAGAATCAAGGGTACGCATTTCTCCACAATCACGTCAGCATTTATTGTTGGCCGAATTTTTTTTGATGGCCATTATGACTGGTGTGAGCTGATAGGTTTTTGTAATTTGGGTTTACATGTCTGTAAAAATTCCTACAATTCATCATTTTTCCACGGCTTTTTCTTTTCTGTTAAAAGAAAAAAGCAAAAAAGTGTGAGTATAATATACCTCTTCAAATTTTCTTTTTGGAAGGTTGCACTCTAGAATTTTTTGGTCGATTTTCGACCTCAGTATTTTTTGGAGGGCAGGTGTCATTTACAGAACTGCAATTGGTGAATATTTAGTGACTTTTTGCAGTGGGTTTAAAGCTGCTGTTGTGGGAAACGGCCACAAGGATGCAGCATTTCTCCATTCCCAAATCTGGGTACTAGGGCAGCAGAGCCATTCTGGAAGTCGTTTGTCTAGGTTGTAAATTTGAATGGAATGTGCCAGGAAAACCCCCCATAAGTCTATGTCTCATTACTCCTAGTTCGTTGTTTTAATTTTTTCAATTGGGGTAATGGTTAGAATGTTGCTTGTCCAAGGTGTACACACTCTGGTTCATCTACATATTCTACATACCTATTTATGTAGAGATCCTCTTCCTTTGTAAATTATTACAGTGTTCCGTAATCCTTCCTTGCTATATGGTCGGTCTTTTTGATATATGTATATAATATGTATTTGTATACATATGGTAACGCTAATCTTCATTTATCCATTCCCCCCACCTTTACTTTTAGATAAGCATAGTTCTTTTTTAATAAGTCTGTGATTGACTTTCTCTGTGGAAATATGTTCATTTGTGTCAGTTATTAGATAACGCCTATAAGTGATATCATAGGATATAGGACTTTTGCTTTCCGACTTACCTCATGTTCTGTGATTATCTCCAAGATCATCTATGGTGCCTCAAAGAGCAGTGTTTCATTGTTTTCCATGGCTAGTATTCATTGTGTACATGGACCACTTCTTCTTTATCCTTTCATCTGTAGATGGACATTTTGGTTGCTTCACTGTCTTGTCTATTGTGAATAAGGCTGCAGTGCAGCTTTTGCAGCCCGGGTCTTCTTCATTCTGGTCTTCTCAGGTGAGAGGCCCATTGGTGCGCCTGCTGGATTGACTGGTACCTCAATTTTTCCTTTTAAACGCAGCTGTTTTCTCTTCTCATTATTAGTGTTTAACCATTTTACATCTCACCAGCAGCTAGAGGGTACACAGTTCTCTAAAACCTCTTCAGCATTTATTGTTTGTAGACTTTTTGCCAATGGTCAGTCGACTGGTGTGAGTTGAAAAGTTTTTGTAGATTAGATTGCATGAGTCTAATACTTCCTGAGGCTGAGCTTTTATCCATTTTCCTTTCTTTAAAAAGAGAGTGAGTAAAACTTACCTCTTCATACTATCTTCTTGAAAATTTTGCCTGTTTTGAATTTTTTTTATCCATTCCCTACCTCAGCACAATTTTGAGGGCAGGTGTCCTTTACAGCCCTGAGATCTTGTGAATGGTAAGTGACCATTAGCTGTGGGTTAAAAGCTGCTCTTGCGGGAATCGGCCACATGGCGGCAGCATTTCTCCTTTACCAAATCTGGTTACTAGGGCAACAGAGCCTTACTGGAAGTGGTGTTCTAGCTTGTAAATTAGAATGGCATGTGAGAGGAAAACGCCCTTTAATTTATGTCTCATTACTTCTTGTTGGTATTTTTAACTTAATTTTTATTTTTTATCACAGCAAACTTGATTACAATATTTTTTTGTTCTAGGTGTGCAAGATGTGGTTCTTTCACACATATACATATATCTATTCTTCTTCGGAGCCTTTTCCCATGTAGGTTATGACACAATGTTGAGTAGTCTTCTCTTGGTATTGCGTAGGTCCTTGGTGATTACATATTTCACAGGTGTTTGTATCTCTCTGTTAACCTCAATATGGTAATGTATCCAATCCTCACAACTTTCTATTTGGTGAACCATAAGTTTTTTTAATGAATCTATGATAGTGTTTCTCTGTGGAAATATCTTTGTTTGTATCATTTTTTAGGTAACCCCTATATGTGATATGATAGGATATGTGTCTTTCGCTTTCTCACTTACTCCAAGTTGCGTGATTACTTCTAGACTCATCTATGGTGCTGCAAATGGCATTGTTTCATTTTTTCACTAGCTCATATTCCATCTGTACAGATAGCAGTTCTTCTTTGTCCACCCATCTGTCGGTGCACTTTTTGGTTACTTCCATATGTTGGCTATCGTAATACCATGCAATACAGATTTGCGTGCTGTGTCCTTCCAATTTTGTCTTCTTAGTTTATAGGTCCAGGAATAGGTCTGCTGGATCATATGGTAGCTCAATGTTTACCTTTTAAAGGCACCTCTATTCTGTTCTCCTTAGTGGCTCTTTCCAGGTTACGTCCCACTTAAAGTGGAGGGTATGTATTTCTTCCCAGCACCTTCAGCATTTATTCTTTGTAGTTTTTGCTGATGGTTATTCTGAGTGGTGTGAGCTGATACCTCTTTGTGGTTGAATTTGCATGTGTCTCATAATGCGTAGAAATTGAGCTTTAAGACATGTCCTTTTTGTTTTTCCAGCTGTGATTAGAGCTTATTTCTTCAAAGTGTTTTCTTAAAGTATGTGTCACCATTTGAAATATTTTGGCCATTATCTCCCTCAAGACATTTTGAGGGCAGGTTTCATTTATAGCCCTGCAGTACTTGTTCATATGAAATGACCATTAGCTCAGGCTTTAAACCTGCTTTTGCAGGTATCGGCCAAATAGTGGCAGCCTTTCTACGGTCCCCTTCCTGGTACTAGGAGAACAGACCTACCGGCCAGTGGTGTTCTTCGGTTATAAATTAGAGTGCAATGTGCCCGGATAAACCCACAAATGTTGATGTCTCCTTGCTTTTGTTTGTTTTTAAATTGAATTTATATTTATTATTAGAGTAATATTCCATTGTGTACGTGGACCAATTCTTCTTGGTGCATTCCTCGGTTGATGGACATTTTCATTGCTTCCAAGTGCTGGCTATGGTAAATCTTGCTGGCGTACAGGTTTGCCAGCCTGTGACTTTTTGATTCTCATTTTCTCAGGTGATAGGCCAAGCAGTGGTTGTGATTGATTGACTGGTAGCTCAATGTTTCCCTTTTCAAAGCACCTACACTGTGTTTTCATTAGTGGCTCTTTACCTGCCCCCCCTTACAACCGAAGGTACGCATTTCTCCACACTCCCTTCACGGTTTAATTTTTGCAGCATTTTTCCTAATGGCCATTCTGACTGCTGTGAGCTGATAGGTTTTTGTAATATGGGTATGCATGTCTTTAAAATTTTTTAAATTCGTCATATTCCTACCCCTTTTTCTTTTCTCTTAAAAGAAAAACCCGTGAGTACAATATAGCTCTTGAACTTGTCTTCTTCAAAGCTTGCCCTCTTTTGAATTTTTTGGTCGATTTTTGACCCCAGAAATTTTCTGGAGGGCAGGTATCATTTACAGAACTGCAAGTTGGTGAAAATTTAGTGACCTTTTGCAGTGGGTTCAAAGCTGCTGTTGTGGGAAACGGCCACAAGGAGGTAGCATTTCTCCATTCCCCAATCTGGGTACTAGGGCAGCAGAGCCTTTCTGGAAGTCATTGTCCTAGGTTGTAAATTAGAATGGAAATTGCCAGGAGAAATCCCCATAAGTTTATGTCTCATTTCTTCTTCTTGGTTTTTAAAGTTTTTTTAATCTGGGTAAAGTTTAGAATATTGTTTGTCCTAGGTGTACACAATCTGGTTCATTTGTACATTATGTATGTCTATTAATGTACAGATCCTCTTCCCATGTAAAATATTACAGTGTTCCGTCGACCTCCCTTGCTATATGTTCGGTGTTTTTGATACATGTATATAATATGTATTTGTATATGTATAGTAACACTAATGTTCATTTCTCAATTTCCCCCTCCTTTCCTTTTCGATGAGCATAGTTTGTTTTCTAAGCCTGTGAGTGTCTTTCTCTTTGGAAATATGTTCATCAGTGTCAGTTATTAGATAATGCCATAAGTGATAATATAGGATATAGGTGTTTTGCTTTCCGACCTACTTCATGTTTTGTGATTATCTCCAGGCTCAAGTATGGTGCCTCAAAGAGCAGTGCTTCAATGTTTTCCATGGCTAATATTCCATTGTGTACATGGACCACTTCTTCTTGGTGCATTCCTCTGTCGATGGACATTTTCGTTGCTTCCAAGTGTTGCCTATGGTAAATATTGCTGGAGTGCAGGATTGCCAGCCTGTGATTTTTGACTTTCATTTTCTCAGGTGATAGACCCAGCAGTGGGTATGATTGATTGACTGGTATGGTAGCTCAACGTTTACCTTCTCAAGGCAACTCAATTGTGCTTTCATTAGTGGCTCTTACCACGTCCCCCTTAGAATCAAGGGTACGCATTTCTCCACAATCACGTCAGCATTTATTGTTGGCCGAATTTTTTTTGATGGCCATTATGACTGGTGTGAGCTGATAGGTTTTTGTAATTTGGGTTTACATGTCTGTAAAAATTCCTACAATTCATCATTTTTCCACGGCTTTTTCTTTTCTGTTAAAAGAAAAAAGCAAAAAAGTGTGAGTATAATATACCTCTTCAAATTTTCTTTTTGGAAGGTTGCACTCTAGAATTTTTTGGTCGATTTTCGACCTCAGTATTTTTTGGAGGGCAGGTGTCATTTACAGAACTGCAATTGGTGAATATTTAGTGACTTTTTGCAGTGGGTTTAAAGCTGCTGTTGTGGGAAACGGCCACAAGGATGCAGCATTTCTCCATTCCCAAATCTGGGTACTAGGGCAGCAGAGCCATTCTGGAAGTCGTTTGTCTAGGTTGTAAATTTGAATGGAATGTGCCAGGAAAACCCCCCATAAGTCTATGTCTCATTACTCCTAGTTCGTTGTTTTAATTTTTTCAATTGGGGTAATGGTTAGAATGTTGCTTGTCCAAGGTGTACACACTCTGGTTCATCTACATATTCTACATACCTATTTATGTAGAGATCCTCTTCCTTTGTAAATTATTACAGTGTTCCGTAATCCTTCCTTGCTATATGGTCGGTCTTTTTGATATATGTATATAATATGTATTTGTATACATATGGTAACGCTAATCTTCATTTATCCATTCCCCCCACCTTTACTTTTAGATAAGCATAGTTCGTTTTTAATAAGTCTGTGATTGACTTTCTCTGTGGAAATATGTTCATTTGTGTCAGTTATTAGATAACGCCTATAAGTGATATCATAGGATATAGGACTTTTGCTTTCCGACTTACCTCATGTTCTGTGATTATCTCCAAGATCATCTATGGTGCCTCAAAGAGCAGTGTTTCATTGTTTTCCATGGCTAGTATTCATTGTGTACATGGACCACTTCTTCTTTATCCTTTCATCTGTAGATGGACATTTTGGTTGCTTCACTGTCTTGTCTATTGTGAATAAGGCTGCAGTGCAGCTTTTGCAGCCCGGGTCTTCTTCATTCTGGTCTTCTCAGGTGAGAGGCCCATTGGTGCGCCTGCTGGATTGACTGGTACCTCAATTTTTCCTTTTAAACGCAGCTCTTTTCTCTTCTCATTATTAGTGTTTAACCATTTTACATCTCACCAGCAGCTAGAGGGTACACAGTTCTCTAAAACCTCTTCAGCATTTATTGTTTGTAGACTTTTTGCCAATGGTCAGTCGACTGGTGTGAGTTGAAAAGTTTTTGTAGATTAGATTGCATGAGTCTAATACTTCCTGAGGCTGAGCTTTTATCCATTTTCCTTTCTTTAAAAAGAGAGTGAGTAAAACTTACCTCTTCATACTATCTTCTTGAAAATTTTGCCTGTTTTGAATTTTTTTTATCCATTCCCTACCTCAGCACAATTTTGAGGGCACGTGTCCTTTACAGCCCTGAGATCTTGTGAATGGTAAGTGACCATTAGCTGTGGGTTAAAAGCTGCTCTTGCGGGAATCGGCCACATGGCGGCAGCATTTCTCCTTTACCAAATCTGGTTACTAGGGCAACAGAGCCTTACTGGAAGTGGTGTTCTAGCTTGTAAATTAGAATGGCATGTGAGAGGAAAACGCCCTTTAATTTATGTCTCATTACTTCTTGTTGGTATTTTTAACTTAATTTTTATTTTTTATCACAGCAAACTTGATTACAATATTTTTTTGTTCTAGGTGTGCAAGATGTGGTTCTTTCACACATATACATATATCTATTCTTCTTCGGAGCCTTTTCCCATGTAGGTTATGACACAATGTTGAGTAGTCTTCTCTTGGTATTGCGTAGGTCTTTGGTGATTACATATTTCACAGGTGTTTGTATGTCTCTGTTAACCTCAATATGGTAATGTATCCAATCCTCACAACTTTCTATTTGGTGAACCATAAGTTTTTTTAATGAATCTATGATAGTGTTTCTCTGTGGAAATATCTTTGTTTGTATCATTTTTTAGGTAACCCCTATATGTGATATGATAGGATATGTGTCTTTCGCTTTCTCACTTACTCCAAGTTGCGTGATTACTTCTAGACTCATCTATGGTGCTGCAAATGGCATTGTTTCATTTTTTCACTAGCTCATATTCCATCTGTACAGATAGCAGTTCTTCTTTGTCCACCCATCTGTCGGTGCACTTTTTGGTTACTTCCATATGTTGGCTATCGTAATACCATGCAATACAGATTTGCGTGCCTGTGTCCTTCCAATTTTGTCTTCTTAGTTTATAGGTCCAGGAATAGGTCTGCTGGATCATATGGTAGCTCAATGTTTACCTTTTAAAGGCACCTCTATTCTGTTCTCCTTAGTGGCTCTTTCCAGGTTACGTCCCACTTAAAGTGGAGGGTATGTATTTCTTCCCAGCACCTTCAGCATTTATTCTTTGTAGTTTTTGCTGATGGTTATTCTGAGTGGTGTGAGCTGATACCTCTTTGTGGTTGAATTTGCATGTGTCTCATAATGCGTAGAAATTGAGCTTTAAGACATGTCCTTTTTGTTTTTCCAGCTGTGATTAGAGCTTATTTCTTCAAAGTGTTTTCTTAAAGTATGTGTCACCATTTGAAATATTTTGGCCATTATCTCCCTCAAGACATTTTGAGGGCAGGTTTCATTTATAGCCCTGCAGTACTTGTTCATATGAAATGACCATTAGCTCAGGCTTTAAACCTGCTTTTGCAGGTATCGGCCAAATAGTGGCAGCCTTTCTACGGTCCCCTTCCTGGTACTAGGAGAACAGACCTACCGGCCAGTGGTGCTCTTCGGTTATAAATTAGAGTGCAATGTGCCCGGATAAACCCACAAATGTTGATGTCTCCTTGCTTTTGTTTGTTTTTAAATTGAATTTATATTTATTATTAGAGTAATATTCCATTGTGTACGTGGACCAATTCTTCTTGGTGCATTCCTCGGTTGATGGACATTTTCATTGCTTCCAAGTGCTGGCTATGGTAAATCTTGCTGGCGTACAGGTTTGCCAGCCTGTGACTTTTTGATTCTCATTTTCTCAGGTGATAGGCCAAGCAGTGGTTGTGATTGATTGACTGGTAGCTCAATGTTTCCCTTTTCAAAGCACCTACACTGTGTTTTCATTAGTGGCTCTTTACCTGCCCCCCCTTACAACCGAAGGTACGCATTTCTCCACACTCCCTTCACGGTTTAATTTTTGCAGCATTTTTCCTAATGGCCATTCTGACTGCTGTGAGCTGATAGGTTTTTGTAATATGGGTATGCATGTCATTAAAATTTTTTAAATTCGTCATATTCCTACCCCTTTTTCTTTTCTCTTAAAAGAAAAACCCGTGAGTACAATATAGCTCTTGAACTTGTCTTCTTCAAAGCTTGCCCTCTTTTGAATTTTTTGGTCGATTTTTGACCCCAGAAATTTTCTGGAGGGCAGGTATCATTTACAGAACTGCAAGTTGGTGAAAATTTAGTGACCTTTTGCAGTGGGTTCAAAGCTGCTGTTGTGGGAAACGGCCACAAGGAGGTAGCATTTCTCCATTCCCCAATCTGGGTACTAGGGCAGCAGAGCCTTTCTGGAAGTCATTGTCCTAGGTTGTAAATTAGAATGGAAATTGCCAGGAGAAATCCCCATAAGTTTATGTCTCATTTCTTCTTCTTGGTTTTTAAAGTTTTTTTAATCTGGGTAAAGTTTAGAATATTGTTTGTCCTAGGTGTACACAATCTGGTTCATTTGTACATTATGTATGTCTATTAATGTACAGATCCTCTTCCCATGTAAAATATTACAGTGTTCCGTCGACCTCCCTTGCTATATGTTCGGTGTTTTTGATACATGTATATAATATGTATTTGTATATGTATAGTAACACTAATGTTCATTTCTCAATTTCCCCCTCCTTTCCTTTCAGATGAGCATAGTTTGTTTTCTAAGCCTGTGAGTGTCTTTCTCTTTGGAAATATGTTCATCTGTGTCAGTTATTAGATAATGCCATAAGTGATAATATAGGATATAGGTGTTTTGCTTTCCGACCTACTTCATGTTTTGTGATTATCTCCAGGCTCAAGTATGGTGCCTCAAAGAGCAGTGCTTCAATGTTTTCCATGGCTAATATTCCATTGTGTACATGGACCACTTCTTCTTGGTGCATTCCTCTGTCGATGGACATTTTCGTTGCTTCCAAGTGTTGCCTATGGTAAATATTGCTGGAGTGCAGGATTGCCAGCCTGTGATTTTTGACTTTCATTTTCTCAGGTGATAGACCCAGCAGTGGGTATGATTGATTGACTGGTATGGTAGCTCAACGTTTACCTTCTCAAGGCAACTCAATTGTGCTTTCATTAGTGGCTCTTACCACGTCCCCCTTAGAATCAAGGGTACGCATTTCTCCACAATCACGTCAGCATTTATTGTTGGCCGAATTTTTTTTGATGGCCATTATGACTGGTGTGAGCTGATAGGTTTTTGTAATTTGGGTTTACATGTCTGTAAAAATTCCTACAATTCATCATTTTTCCACGGCTTTTTCTTTTCTGTTAAAAGAAAAAAGCAAAAAAGTGTGAGTATAATATACCTCTTCAAATTTTCTTTTTGGAAGGTTGCACTCTAGAATTTTTTGGTCGATTTTCGACCTCAGTATTTTTTGGAGGGCAGGTGTCATTTACAGAACTGCAATTGGTGAATATTTAGTGACTTTTTGCAGTGGGTTTAAAGCTGCTGTTGTGGGAAACGGCCACAAGGATGCAGCATTTCTCCATTCCCAAATCTGGGTACTAGGGCAGCAGAGCCATTCTGGAAGTCGTTTGTCTAGGTTGTAAATTTGAATGGAATGTGCCAGGAAAACCCCCCATAAGTCTATGTCTCATTACTCCTAGTTCGTTGTTTTAATTTTTTCAATTGGGGTAATGGTTAGAATGTTGCTTGTCCAAGGTGTACACACTCTGGTTCATCTACATATTCTACATACCTATTTATGTAGAGATCCTCTTCCTTTGTAAATTATTACAGTGTTCCGTAATCCTTCCTTGCTATATGGTCGGTCTTTTTGATATATGTATATAATATGTATTTGTATACATATGGTAACGCTAATCTTCATTTATCCATTCCCCCCACCTTTACTTTTAGATAAGCATAGTTCTTTTTTAATAAGTCTGTGATTGACTTTCTCTGTGGAAATGTGTTCATTTGTGTCAGTTATTAGATAACGCCTATAAGTGATATCATAGGATATAGGACTTTTGCTTTCCGACTTACCTCATGTTCTGTGATTATCTCCAAGATCATCTATGGTGCCTCAAAGAGCAGTGTTTCATTGTTTTCCATGGCTAGTATTCATTGTGTACATGGACCACTTCTTCTTTATCCTTTCATCTGTAGATGGACATTTTGGTTGCTTCACTGTCTTGTCTATTGTGAATAAGGCTGCAGTGCAGCTTTTGCAGCCCGGGTCTTCTTCATTCTGGTCTTCTCAGGTGAGAGGCCCATTGGTGCGCCTGCTGGATTGACTGGTACCTCAATTTTTCCTTTTAAACGCAGCTCTTTTCTCTTCTCATTATTAGTGTTTAACCATTTTACATCTCACCAGCAGCTAGAGGGTACACAGTTCTCTAAAACCTCTTCAGCATTTATTGTTTGTAGACTTTTTGCCAATGGTCAGTCGACTGGTGTGAGTTGAAAAGTTTTTGTAGATTAGATTGCATGAGTCTAATACTTCCTGAGGCTGAGCTTTTATCCATTTTCCTTTCTTTAAAAAGAGAGTGAGTAAAACTTACCTCTTCATACTATCTTCTTGAAAATTTTGCCTGTTTTGAATTTTTTTTATCCATTCCCTACCTCAGCACAATTTTGAGGGCAGGTGTCCTTTACAGCCCTGAGATCTTGTGAATGGTAAGTGACCATTAGGTGTGGGTTAAAAGCTGCTCTTGCGGGAATCGGCCACATGGCGGCAGCATTTCTCCTTTACCAAATCTGGTTACTAGGGCAACAGAGCCTTACTGGAAGTGGTGTTCTAGCTTGTAAATTAGAATGGCATGTGAGAGGAAAACGCCCTTTAATTTATGTCTCATTACTTCTTGTTGGTATTTTTAACTTAATTTTTATTTTTTATCACAGCAAACTTGATTACAATATTTTTTTGTTCTAGGTGTGCAAGATGTGGTTCTTTCACACATATACATATATCTATTCTTCTTCGGAGCCTTTTCCCATGTAGGTTATGACACAATGTTGAGTAGTCTTCTCTTGGTATTGCGTAGGTCTTTGGTGATTACATATTTCACAGGTGTTTGTATGTCTCTGTTAACCTCAATATGGTAATGTATCCAATCCTCACAACTTTCTATTTGGTGAACCATAAGTTTTTTTAATGAATCTATGATAGTGTTTCTCTGTGGAAATATCTTTGTTTGTATCATTTTTTAGGTAACCCCTATATGTGATATGATAGGATATGTGTCTTTCGCTTTCTCACTTACTCCAAGTTGCGTGATTACTTCTAGACTCATCTATGGTGCTGCAAATGGCATTGTTTCATTTTTTCACTAGCTCATATTCCATCTGTACAGATAGCAGTTCTTCTTTGTCCACCCATCTGTCGGTGCACTTTTTGGTTACTTCCATATGTTGGCTATCGTAATACCATGCAATACAGATTTGCGTGCCTGTGTCCTTCCAATTTTGTCTTCTTAGTTTATAGGTCCAGGAATAGGTCTGCTGGATCATATGGTAGCTCAATGTTTACCTTTTAAAGGCACCTCTATTCTGTTCTCCTTAGTGGCTCTTTCCAGGTTACGTCCCACTTAAAGTGGAGGGTATGTATTTCTTCCCAGCACCTTCAGCATTTATTCTTTGTAGTTTTTGCTGATGGTTATTCTGAGTGGTGTGAGCTGATACCTCTTTGTGGTTGAATTTGCATGTGTCTCATAATGCGTAGAAATTGAGCTTTAAGACATGTCCTTTTTGTTTTTCCAGCTGTGATTAGAGCTTATTTCTTCAAAGTGTTTTCTTAAAGTATGTGTCACCATTTGAAATATTTTGGCCATTATCTCCCTCAAGACATTTTGAGGGCAGGTTTCATTTATAGCCCTGCAGTACTTGTTCATATGAAATGACCATTAGCTCAGGCTTTAAACCTGCTTTTGCAGGTATCGGCCAAATAGTGGCAGCCTTTCTACGGTCCCCTTCCTGGTACTAGGAGAACAGACCTACCGGCCAGTGGTGTTCTTCGGTTATAAATTAGAGTGCAATGTGCCCGGATAAACCCACAAATGTTGATGTCTCCTTGCTTTTGTTTGTTTTTAAATTGAATTTATATTTATTATTAGAGTAATATTCCATTTTGTACGTGGACCAATTCTTCTTGGTGCATTCCTCGGTTGATGGACATTTTCATTGCTTCCAAGTGCTGGCTATGGTAAATCTTGCTGGCGTACAGGTTTGCCAGCCTGTGACTTTTTGATTCTCATTTTCTCAGGTGATAGGCCAAGCAGTGGTTGTGATTGATTGACTGGTAGCTCAATGTTTCCCTTTTCAAAGCACCTACACTGTGTTTTCATTAGTGGCTCTTTACCTGCCCCCCCTTACAACCGAAGGTACGCATTTCTCCACACTCCCTTCACGGTTTAATTTTTGCAGCATTTTTCCTAATGGCCATTCTGACTGCTGTGAGCTGATAGGTTTTTGTAATATGGGTATGCATGTCATTAAAATTTTTTAAATTCGTCATATTCCTACCCCTTTTTCTTTTCTCTTAAAAGAAAAACCCATGAGTACAATATAGCTCTTGAACTTGTCTTCTTCAAAGCTTGCCCTCTTTTGAATTTTTTGGTCGATTTTTGACCCCAGAAATTTTCTGGAGGGCAGGTATCATTTACAGAACTGCAAGTTGGTGAAAATTTAGTGACCTTTTGCAGTGGGTTCAAAGCTGCTGTTGTGGGAAACGGCCACAAGGAGGTAGCATTTCTCCATTCCCCAATCTGGGTACTAGGGCAGCAGAGCCTTTCTGGAAGTCATTGTCCTAGGTTGTAAATTAGAATGGAAATTGCCAGGAGAAATCCCCATAAGTTTATGTCTCATTTCTTCTTCTTGGTTTTTAAAGTTTTTTTAATCTGGGTAAAGTTTAGAATATTGTTTGTCCTAGGTGTACACAATCTGGTTCATTTGTACATTATGTATGTCTATTAATGTACAGATCCTCTTCCCATGTAAAATATTACAGTGTTCCGTCGACCTCCCTTGCTATATGTTCGGTGTTTTTGATACATGTATATAATATGTATTTGTATATGTATAGTAACACTAATGTTCATTTCTCAATTTCCCCCTCCTTTCCTTTCAGATGAGCATAGTTTGTTTTCTAAGCCTGTGAGTGTCTTTCTCTTTGGAAATATGTTCATCAGTGTCAGTTATTAGATAATGCCATAAGTGATAATATAGGATATAGGTGTTTTGCTTTCCGACCTACTTCATGTTTTGTGATTATCTCCAGGCTCAAGTATGGTGCCTCAAAGAGCAGTGCTTCAATGTTTTCCATGGCTAATATTCCATTGTGTACATGGACCACTTCTTCTTGGTGCATTCCTCTGTCGATGGACATTTTCGTTGCTTCCAAGTGTTGCCTATGGTAAATATTGCTGGAGTGCAGGATTGCCAGCCTGTGATTTTTGACTTTCATTTTCTCAGGTGATAGACCCAGCAGTGGGTATGATTGATTGACTGGTATGGTAGCTCAACGTTTACCTTCTCAAGGCAACTCAATTGTGCTTTCATTAGTGGCTCTTACCACGTCCCCCTTAGAATCAAGGGTACGCATTTCTCCACAATCACGTCAGCATTTATTGTTGGCCGAATTTTTTTTGATGGCCATTATGACTGGTGTGAGCTGATAGGTTTTTGTAATTTGGGTTTACATGTCTGTAAAAATTCCTACAATTCATCATTTTTCCACGGCTTTTTCTTTTCTGTTAAAAGAAAAAAGCAAAAAAGTGTGAGTATAATATACCTCTTCAAATTTTCTTTTTGGAAGGTTGCACTCTAGAATTTTTTGGTCGATTTTCGACCTCAGTATTTTTTGGAGGGCAGGTGTCATTTACAGAACTGCAATTGGTGAATATTTAGTGACTTTTTGCAGTGGGTTTAAAGCTGCTGTTGTGGGAAACGGCCACAAGGATGCAGCATTTCTCCATTCCCAAATCTGGGTACTAGGGCAGCAGAGCCATTCTGGAAGTCGTTTGTCTAGGTTGTAAATTTGAATGGAATGTGCCAGGAAAACCCCCCATAAGTCTATGTCTCATTACTCCTAGTTCGTTGTTTTAATTTTTTCAATTGGGGTAATGGTTAGAATGTTGCTTGTCCAAGGTGTACACACTCTGGTTCATCTACATATTCTACATACCTATTTATGTAGAGATCCTCTTCCTTTGTAAATTATTACAGTGTTCCGTAATCCTTCCTTGCTATATGGTCGGTCTTTTTGATATATGTATATAATATGTATTTGTATACATATGGTAACGCTAATCTTCATTTATCCATTCCCCCCACCTTTACTTTTAGATAAGCATAGTTCTTTTTTAATAAGTCTGTGATTGACTTTCTCTGTGGAAATATGTTCATTTGTGTCAGTTATTAGATAACGCCTATAAGTGATATCATAGGATATAGGACTTTTGCTTTCCGACTTACCTCATGTTCTGTGATTATCTCCAAGATCATCTATGGGGCCTCAAAGAGCAGTGTTTCATTGTTTTCCATGGCTAGTATTCATTGTGTACATGGACCACTTCTTCTTTATCCTTTAATCTGTAGATGGACATTTTGGTTGCTTCACTGTCTTGTCTATTGTGAATAAGGCTGCAGTGCAGCTTTTGCAGCCCGGGTCTTCTTCATTCTGGTCTTCTCAGGTGAGAGGCCCATTGGTGCGCCTGCTGGATTGACTGGTACCTCAATTTTTCCTTTAAAACGCAGCTCTTTCCTCTTCTCATTATTAGTGTTTAACCCTTTTACATCTCACCAGCAGCTAGAGGGTACACAGTTCTCTAAAACCTCTTCAGCATTTATTGTTTGTAGACTTTTTGCCAATGGTCAGTAGACTGGTGTGAGTTGAAAAGTTTTTGTAGATTAGATTGCATGAGTCTAATACTTCCTGAGGCTGAGCTTTTATCCATTTTCCTTTCTTTAAAAAGAGAGTGAGTAAAACTTACCTCTTCATACTATCTTCTTGAAAATTTTGCCTGTTTTGAATTTTTTTTATCCATTCCCTACCTCAGCACAATTTTGAGGGCAGGTGTCCTTTACAGCCCTGAGATCTTGTGAATGGTAAGTGACCATTAGCTGTGGGTTAAAAGCTGCTCTTGCGGGAATCGGCCACATGGCGGCAGCATTTCTCCTTTACCAAATCTGGTTACTAGGGCAACAGAGCCTTACTGGAAGTGGTGTTCTAGCTTGTAAATTAGAATGGCATGTGAGAGGCAAACGCCCTTTAATTTATGTCTCATTACTTCTTGTTGGTATTTTTAACTTAATTTTTATTTTTTATCACAGCAAACTTGATTACAATATTTTTTTGTTCTAGGTGTGCAAGATGTGGTTCTTTCACACATATACATATATCTATTCTTCTTCGGAGCCTTTTCCCATGTAGGTTATGACACAATGTTGAGTAGTCTTCTCTTGGTATTGCGTAGGTCTTTGGTGATTACATATTTCACATGTGTTTGTATCTCTCTGTTAACCTCAATATGGTAATGTATCCAATCCTCACAACTTTCTATTTGGTGAACCATAAGTTTTTTTAATGAATCTATGATAGTGTTTCTCTGTGGAAATATCTTTGTTTGTATCATTTTTTAGGTAACCCCTATATGTGATATGATAGGATATGTGTCTTTCGCTTTCTCACTTACTCCAAGTTGCGTGATTACTTCTAGACTCATCTATGGTGCTGCAAATGGCATTGTTTCATTTTTTCACTAGCTCATATTCCATCTGTACAGATAGCAGTTCTTCTTTGTCCACCCATCTGTCGGTGCACTTTTTGGTTACTTCCATATGTTGGCTATCGTAATACTATGCAATACAGATTTGCGTGCCTGTGTCCTTCCAATTTTGTCTTCTTAGTTTATAGGTCCAGGAATAGGTCTGCTGGATCATATGGTAGCTCAATGTTTACCTTTTAAAGGCACCTCTATTCTGTTCTCCTTAGTGGCTCTTTCCAGGTTACGTCCCACTTAAAGTGGAGGGTATGTATTTCTTCCCAGCACCTTCAGCATTTATTCTTTGTAGTTTTTGCTGATGGTTATTCTGAGTGGTGTGAGCTGATACCTCTTTGTGGTTGAATTTGCATGTGTCTCATAATGCGTAGAAATTGAGCTTTAAGACATGTCCTTTTTGTTTTTCCAGCTGTGATTAGAGCTTATTTCTTCAAAGTGTTTTCTTAAAGTATGTGTCACCATTTGAAATATTTTGGCCATTATCTCCCTCAAGACATTTTGAGGGCAGGTTTCATTTATAGCCCTGCAGTACTTGTTCATATGAAATGACCATTAGCTCAGGCTTTAAACCTGCTTTTGCAGGTATCGGCCAAATAGTGGCAGCCTTTCTACGGTCCCCTTCCTGGTACTAGGAGAACAGACCTACCGGCCAGTGGTGCTCTTCGGTTATAAATTAGAGTGCAATGTGCCCGGATAAACCCACAAATGTTGATGTCTCCTTGCTTTTGTTTGTTTTTAAATTGAATTTATATTTATTATTAGAGTAATATTCCATTGTGTACGTGGACCAATTCTTCTTGGTGCATTCCTCGGTTGATGGACATTTTCATTGCTTCCAAGTGCTGGCTATGGTAAATCTTGCTGGCGTACAGGTTTGCCAGCCTGTGACTTTTTGATTCTCATTTTCTCAGGTGATAGGCCAAGCAGTGGTTGTGATTGATTGACTGGTAGCTCAATGTTTCCCTTTTCAAAGCACCTACACTGTGTTTTCATTAGTGGCTCTTTACCTGCCCCCCCTTACAACCGAAGGTACGCATTTCTCCACACTCCCTTCACGGTTTAATTTTTGCAGCATTTTTCCTAATGGCCATTCTGACTGCTGTGAGCTGATAGGTTTTTGTAATATGGGTATGCATGTCATTAAAATTTTTTAAATTCGTCATATTCCTACCCCTTTTTCTTTTCTCTTAAAAGAAAAACCCGTGAGTACAATATAGCTCTTGAACTTGTCTTCTTCAAAGCTTGCCCTCTTTTGAATTTTTTGGTCGATTTTTGACCCCAGAAATTTTCTGGAGGGCAGGTATCATTTACAGAACTGCAAGTTGGTGAAAATTTAGTGACCTTTTGCAGTGGGTTCAAAGCTGCTGTTGTGGGAAACGGCCACAAGGAGGTAGCATTTCTCCATTCCCCAATCTGGGTACTAGGGCAGCAGAGCCTTTCTGGAAGTCATTGTCCTAGGTTGTAAATTAGAATGGAAATTGCCAGGAGAAATCCCCATAAGTTTATGTCTCATTTCTTCTTCTTGGTTTTTAAAGTTTTTTTAATCTGGGTAAAGTTTAGAATATTGTTTGTCCTAGGTGTACACAATCTGGTTCATTTGTACATTATGTATGTCTATTAATGTACAGATCCTCTTCCCATGTAAAATATTACAGTGTTCCGTCGACCTCCCTTGCTATATGTTCGGTGTTTTTGATACATGTATATAATATGTATTTGTATATGTATAGTAACACTAATGTTCATTTCTCAATTTCCCCCTCCTTTCCTTTCAGATGAGCATAGTTTGTTTTCTAAGCCTGTGAGTGTCTTTCTCTTTGGAAATATGTTCATCTGTGTCAGTTATTAGATAATGCCATAAGTGATAATATAGGATATAGGTGTTTTGCTTTCCGACCTACTTCATGTTTTGTGATTATCTCCAGGCTCAAGTATGGTGCCTCAAAGAGCAGTGCTTCAATGTTTTCCATGGCTAATATTCCATTGTGTACATGGACCACTTCTTCTTGGTGCATTCCTCTGTCGATGGACATTTTCGTTGCTTCCAAGTGTTGCCTATGGTAAATATTGCTGGAGTGCAGGATTGCCAGCCTGTGATTTTTGACTTTCATTTTCTCAGGTGATAGACCCAGCAGTGGGTATGATTGATTGACTGGTATGGTAGCTCAACGTTTACCTTCTCAAGGCAACTCAATTGTGCTTTCATTAGTGGCTCTTACCACGTCCCCCTTAGAATCAAGGGTACGCATTTCTCCACAATCACGTCAGCATTTATTGTTGGCCGAATTTTTTTTGATGGCCATTATGACTGGTGTGAGCTGATAGGTTTTTGTAATTTGGATTTACATGTCTGTAAAAATTCCTACAATTCATCATTTTTCCACGGCTTTTTCTTTTCTGTTAAAAGAAAAAAGCAAAAAAGTGTGAGTATAATATACCTCTTCAAATTTTCTTTTTGGAAGGTTGCACTCTAGAATTTTTTGGTCGATTTTCGACCTCAGTATTTTTTGGAGGGCAGGTGTCATTTACAGAACTGCAATTGGTGAATATTTAGTGACTTTTTGCAGTGGGTTTAAAGCTGCTGTTGTGGGAAACGGCCACAAGGATGCAGCATTTCTCCATTCCCAAATCTGGGTACTAGGGCAGCAGAGCCATTCTGGAAGTCGTTTGTCTAGGTTGTAAATTTGAATGGAATGTGCCAGGAAAACCCCCCATAAGTCTATGTCTCATTACTCCTAGTTCGTTGTTTTAATTTTTTCAATTGGGGTAATGGTTAGAATGTTGCTTGTCCAAGGTGTACACACTCTGGTTCATCTACATATTCTACATACCTATTTATGTAGAGATCCTCTTCCTTTGTAAATTATTACAGTGTTCCGTAATCCTTCCTTGCTATATGGTCGGTCTTTTTGATATATGTATATAATATGTATTTGTATACATATGGTAACGCTAATCTTCATTTATCCATTCCCCCCACCTTTACTTTTAGATAAGCATAGTTCTTTTTTAATAAGTCTGTGATTGACTTTCTCTGTGGAAATATGTTCATTTGTGTCAGTTATTAGATAACGCCTATAAGTGATATCATAGGATATAGGACTTTTGCTTTCCGACTTACCTCATGTTCTGTGATTATCTCCAAGATCATCTATGGTGCCTCAAAGAGCAGTGTTTCATTGTTTTCCATGGCTAGTATTCATTGTGTACATGGACCACTTCTTCTTTATCCTTTCATCTGTAGATGGACATTTTGGTTGCTTCACTGTCTTGTCTATTGTGAATAAGGCTGCAGTGCAGCTTTTGCAGCCCGGGTCTTCTTCATTCTGGTCTTCTCAGGTGAGAGGCCCATTGGTGCGCCTGCTGGATTGACTGGTACCTCAATTTTTCCTTTTAAACGCAGCTCTTTTCTCTTCTCATTATTAGTGTTTAACCATTTTACATCTCACCAGCAGCTAGAGGGTACACAGTTCTCTAAAACCTCTTCAGCATTTATTGTTTGTAGACTTTTTGCCAATGGTCAGTCGACTGGTGTGAGTTGAAAAGTTTTTGTAGATTAGATTGCATGAGTCTAATACTTCCTGAGGCTGAGCTTTTATCCATTTTCCTTTCTTTAAAAAGAGAGTGAGTAAAACTTACCTCTTCATACTATCTTCTTGAAAATTTTGCCTGTTTTGAATTTTTTTTATCCATTCCCTACCTCAGCACAATTTTGAGGGCAGGTGTCCTTTACAGCCCTGAGATCTTGTGAATGGTAAGTGACCATTAGCTGTGGGTTAAAAGCTGCTCTTGCGGGAATCGGCCACATGGCGGCAGCATTTCTCCTTTACCAAATCTGGTTACTAGGGCAACAGAGCCTTACTGGAAGTGGTGTTCTAGCTTGTAAATTAGAATGGCATGTGAGAGGAAAACGCCCTTTAATTTATGTCTCATTACTTCTTGTTGGTATTTTTAACTTAATTTTTATTTTTTATCACAGCAAACTTGATTACAATATTTTTTTGTTCTAGGTGTGCAAGATGTGGTTCTTTCACACATATACATATATCTATTCTTCTTCGGAGCCTTTTCCCATGTAGGTTATGACACAATGTTGAGTAGTCTTCTCTTGGTATTGCGTAGGTCTTTGGTGATTACATATTTCACAGGTGTTTGTATCTCTCTGTTAACCTCAATATGGTAATGTATCCAATCCTCACAACTTTCTATTTGGTGAACCATAAGTTTTTTTAATGAATCTATGATAGTGTTTCTCTGTGGAAATATCTTTGTTTGTATCATTTTTTAGGTAACCCCTATATGTGATATGATAGGATATGTGTCTTTCGCTTTCTCACTTACTCCAAGTTGCGTGATTACTTCTAGACTCATCTATGGTGCTGCAAATGGCATTGTTTCATTTTTTCACTAGCTCATATTCCATCTGTACAGATAGCAGTTCTTCTTTGTCCACCCATCTGTCGGTGCACTTTTTGGTTACTTCCATATGTTGGCTATCGTAATACCATGCAATACAGATTTGCGTGCCTGTGTCCTTCCAATTTTGTCTTCTTAGTTTATAGGTCCAGGAATAGGTCTGCTGGATCATATGGTAGCTCAATGTTTACCTTTTAAAGGCACCTCTATTCTGTTCTCCTTAGTGGCTCTTTCCAGGTTACGTCCCACTTAAAGTGGAGGGTATGTATTTCTTCCCAGCACCTTCAGCATTTATTCTTTGTAGTTTTTGCTGATGGTTATTCTGAGTGGTGTGAGCTGATACCTCTTTGTGGTTGAATTTGCATGTGTCTCATAATGCGTAGAAATTGAGCTTTAAGACATGTCCTTTTTGTTTTTCCAGCTGTGATTAGAGCTTATTTCTTCAAAGTGTTTTCTTAAAGTATGTGTCACCATTTGAAATATTTTGGCCATTATCTCCCTCAAGACATTTTGAGGGCAGGTTTCATTTATAGCCCTGCAGTACTTGTTCATATGAAATGACCATTAGCTCAGGCTTTAAACCTGCTTTTGCAGGTATCGGCCAAATAGTGGCAGCCTTTCTACGGTCCCCTTCCTGGTACTAGGAGAACAGACCTATCGGCCAGTGGTATTCTTCGGTTATAAATTAGAGTGCAATGTGCCCGGATAAACCCACAAATGTTGATGTCTCCTTGCTTTTGTTTGTTTTTAAATTGAATTTATATTTATTATTAGAGTAATATTCCATTGTGTACGTGGACCAATTCTTCTTGGTGCATTCCTCGGTTGATGGACATTTTCATTGCTTCCAAGTGCTGGCTATGGTAAATCTTGCTGGCGTACAGGTTTGCCAGCCTGTGACTTTTTGATTCTCATTTTCTCAGGTGATAGGCCAAGCAGTGGTTGTGATTGATTGACTGGTAGCTCAATGTTTCCCTTTTCAAAGCACCTACACTGTGTTTTCATTAGTGGCTCTTTACCTGCCCCCCCTTACAACCGAAGGTACGCATTTCTCCACACTCCCTTCACGGTTTAATTTTTGCAGCATTTTTCCTAATGGCCATTCTGACTGCTGTGAGCTGATAGGTTTTTGTAATATGGGTATGCATGTCATTAAAATTTTTTAAATTCGTCATATTCCTACCCCTTTTTCTTTTCTCTTAAAAGAAAAACCCGTGAGTACAATATAGCTCTTGAACTTGTCTTCTTCAAAGCTTGCCCTCTTTTGAATTTTTTGGTCGATTTTTGACCCCAGAAATTTTCTGGAGGGCAGGTATCATTTACAGAACTGCAAGTTGGTGAAAATTTAGTGACCTTTTGCAGTGGGTTCAAAGCTGCTGTTGTGGGAAACGGCCACAAGGAGGTAGCATTTCTCCATTCCCCAATCTGGGTACTAGGGCAGCAGAGCCTTTCTGGAAGTCATTGTCCTAGGTTGTAAATTAGAATGGAAATTGCCAGGAGAAATCCCCATAAGTTTATGTCTCATTTCTTCTTCTTGGTTTTTAAAGTTTTTTTAATCTGGGTAAAGTTTAGAATATTGTTTGTCCTAGGTGTACACAATCTGGTTCATTTGTACATTATGTATGTCTATTAATGTACAGATCCTCTTCCCATGTAAAATATTACAGTGTTCCGTCGACCTCCCTTGCTATATGTTCGGTGTTTTTGATACATGTATATAATATGTATTTGTATATGTATAGTAACACAAATGTTCATTTCTCAATTTCCCCCTCCTTTCCTTTCAGATGAGCATAGTTTGTTTTCTAAGCCTGTGAGTGTCTTTCTCTTTGGAAATATGTTCATCTGTGTCAGTTATTAGATAATGCCATAAGTGATAATATAGGATATAGGTGTTTTGCTTTCCGACCTACTTCATGTTTTGTGATTATCTCCAGGCTCAAGTATGGGGCCTCAAAGAGCAGTGCTTCAATGTTTTCCATGGCTAATATTCCATTGTGTACATGGACCACTTCTTCTTGGTGCATTCCTCTGTCGATGGACATTTTCGTTGCTTCCAAGTGTTGCCTATGGTAAATATTGCTGGAGTGCAGGATTGCCAGCCTGTGATTTTTGACTTTCATTTTCTCAGGTGATAGACCCAGCAGTGGGTATGATTGATTGACTGGTATGGTAGCTCAACGTTTACCTTCTCAAGGCAACTCAATTGTGCTTTCATTAGTGGCTCTTACCACGTCCCCCTTAGAATCAAGGGTACGCATTTCTCCACAATCACGTCAGCATTTATTGTTGGCCGAATTTTTTTTGATGGCCATTATGACTGGTGTGAGCTGATAGGTTTTTGTAATTTGGGTTTACATGTCTGTAAAAATTCCTACAATTCATCATTTTTCCACGGCTTTTTCTTTTCTGTTAAAAGAAAAAAGCAAAAAAGTGTGAGTATAATATACCTCTTCAAATTTTCTTTTTGGAAGGTTGCACTCTAGAATTTTTTGGTCGATTTTCGACCTCAGTATTTTTTGGAGGGCAGGTGTCATTTACAGAACTGCAATTGGTGAATATTTAGTGACTTTTTGCAGTGGGTTTAAAGCTGCTGTTGTGGGAAACGGCCACAAGGATGCAGCATTTCTCCATTCCCAAATCTGGGTACTAGGGCAGCAGAGCCATTCTGGAAGTCGTTTGTCTAGGTTGTAAATTTGAATGGAATGTGCCAGGAAAACCCCCCATAAGTCTATGTCTCATTACTCCTAGTTCGTTGTTTTAATTTTTTCAATTGGGGTAATGGTTAGAATGTTGCTTGTCCAAGGTGTACACACTCTGGTTCATCTACATATTCTACATACCTATTTATGTAGAGATCCTCTTCCTTTGTAAATTATTACAGTGTTCCGTAATCCTTCCTTGCTATATGGTCGGTCTTTTTGATATATGTATATAATATGTATTTGTATACATATGGTAACGCTAATCTTCATTTATCCATTCCCCCCACCTTTACTTTTAGATAAGCATAGTTCTTTTTTAATAAGTCTGTGATTGACTTTCTCTGTGGAAATATGTTCATTTGTGTCAGTTATTAGATAACGCCTATAAGTGATATCATAGGATATAGGACTTTTGCTTTCCGACTTACCTCATGTTCTGTGATTATCTCCAAGATCATCTATGGTGCCTCAAAGAGCAGTGTTTCATTGTTTTCCATGGCTAGTATTCATTGTGTACATGGACCACTTCTTCTTTATCCTTTCATCTGTAGATGGACATTTTGGTTGCTTCACTGTCTTGTCTATTGTGAATAAGGCTGCAGTGCAGCTTTTGCAGCCCGGGTCTTCTTCATTCTGGTCTTCTCAGGTGAGAGGCCCATTGGTGCGCCTGCTGGATTGACTGGTACCTCAATTTTTCCTTTTAAACGCAGCTCTTTTCTCTTCTCATTATTAGTGTTTAACCATTTTACATCTCACCAGCAGCTAGAGGGTACACAGTTCTCTAAAACCTCTTCAGCATTTATTGTTTGTAGACTTTTTGCCAATGGTCAGTCGACTGGTGTGAGTTGAAAAGTTTTTGTAGATTAGATTGCATGAGTCTAATACTTCCTGAGGCTGAGCTTTTATCCATTTTCCTTTCTTTAAAAAGAGAGTGAGTAAAACTTACCTCTTCATACTATCTTCTTGAAAATTTTGCCTGTTTTGAATTTTTTTTATCCATTCCCTACCTCAGCACAATTTTGAGGGCAGGTGTCCTTTACAGCCCTGAGATCTTGTGAATGGTAAG
Source organism: Balaenoptera physalus (assembly GCF_965194825.1). Classification (NCBI taxonomy): domain Eukaryota; kingdom Metazoa; phylum Chordata; class Mammalia; order Artiodactyla; family Balaenopteridae; genus Balaenoptera; species Balaenoptera physalus. The sequence goes on along the minus strand of NC_138888.1, from coordinate 85,781,980 downwards.
TGACCATTAGCTGTGGGTTAAAAGCTGCTCTTGCGGGAATCGGCCACATGGCGGCAGCATTTCTCCTTTACCAAATCTGGTTACTAGGGCAACAGAGCCTTACTGGAAGTGGTGTTCTAGCTTGTAAATTAGAATGGCATGTGAGAGGAAAACGCCCTTTAATTTATGTCTCATTACTTCTTGTTGGTATTTTTAACTTAATTTTTATTTTTTATCACAGCAAACTTGATTACAATATTTTTTTGTTCTAGGTGTGCAAGATGTGGTTCTTTCACACATATACATATATCTATTCTTCTTCGGAGCCTTTTCCCATGTAGGTTATGACACAATGTTGAGTAGTCTTCTCTTGGTATTGCGTAGGTCTTTGGTGATTACATATTTCACAGGTGTTTGTATGTCTCTGTTAACCTCAATATGGTAATGTATCCAATCCTCACAACTTTCTATTTGGTGAACCATAAGTTTTTTTAATGAATCTATGATAGTGTTTCTCTGTGGAAATATCTTTGTTTGTATCATTTTTTAGGTAACCCCTATATGTGATATGATAGGATATGTGTCTTTCGCTTTCTCACTTACTCCAAGTTGCGTGATTACTTCTAGACTCATCTATGGTGCTGCAAATGGCATTGTTTCATTTTTTCACTAGCTCATATTCCATCTGTACAGATAGCAGTTCTTCTTTGTCCACCCATCTGTCGGTGCACTTTTTGGTTACTTCCATATGTTGGCTATCGTAATACCATGCAATACAGATTTGCGTGCCTGTGTCCTTCCAATTTTGTCTTCTTAGTTTATAGGTCCAGGAATAGGTCTGCTGGATCATATGGTAGCTCAATGTTTACCTTTTAAAGGCACCTCTATTCTGTTCTCCTTAGTGGCTCTTTCCAGGTTACGTCCCACTTAAAGTGGAGGGTATGTATTTCTTCCCAGCACCTTCAGCATTTATTCTTTGTAGTTTTTGCTGATGGTTATTCTGAGTGGTGTGAGCTGATACCTCTTTGTGGTTGAATTTGCATGTGTCTCATAATGCGTAGAAATTGAGCTTTAAGACATGTCCTTTTTGTTTTTCCAGCTGTGATTAGAGCTTATTTCTTCAAAGTGTTTTCTTAAAGTATGTGTCACCATTTGAAATATTTTGGCCATTATCTCCCTCAAGACATTTTGAGGGCAGGTTTCATTTATAGCCCTGCAGTACTTGTTCATATGAAATGACCATTAGCTCAGGCTTTAAACCTGCTTTTGCAGGTATCGGCCAAATAGTGGCAGCCTTTCTACGGTCCCCTTCCTGGTACTAGGAGAACAGACCTACCGGCCAGTGGTGTTCTTCGGTTATAAATTAGAGTGCAATGTGCCCGGATAAACCCACAAATGTTGATGTCTCCTTGCTTTTGTTTGTTTTTAAATTGAATTTATATTTATTATTAGAGTAATATTCCATTGTGTACGTGGACCAATTCTTCTTGGTGCATTCCTCGGTTGATGGACATTTTCATTGCTTCCAAGTGCTGGCTATGGTAAATCTTGCTGGCGTACAGGTTTGCCAGCCTGTGACTTTTTGATTCTCATTTTCTCAGGTGATAGGCCAAGCAGTGGTTGTGATTGATTGACTGGTAGCTCAATGTTTCCCTTTTCAAAGCACCTACACTGTGTTTTCATTAGTGGCTCTTTACCTGCCCCCCCTTACAACCGAAGGTACGCATTTCTCCACACTCCCTTCACGGTTTAATTTTTGCAGCATTTTTCCTAATGGCCATTCTGACTGCTGTGAGCTGATAGGTTTTTGTAATATGGGTATGCATGTCATTAAAATTTTTTAAATTCGTCATATTCCTACCCCTTTTTCTTTTCTCTTAAAAGAAAAACCCGTGAGTACAATATAGCTCTTGAACTTGTCTTCTTCAAAGCTTGCCCTCTTTTGAATTTTTTGGTCGATTTTTGACCCCAGAAATTTTCTGGAGGGCAGGTATCATTTACAGAACTGCAAGTTGGTGAAAATTTAGTGACCTTTTGCAGTGGGTTCAAAGCTGCTGTTGTGGGAAACGGCCACAAGGAGGTAGCATTTCTCCATTCCCCAATCTGGGTACTAGGGCAGCAGAGCCTTTCTGGAAGTCATTGTCCTAGGTTGTAAATTAGAATGGAAATTGCCAGGAGAAATCCCCATAAGTTTATGTCTCATTTCTTCTTCTTGGTTTTTAAAGTTTTTTTAATCTGGGTAAAGTTTAGAATATTGTTTGTCCTAGGTGTACACAATCTGGTTCATTTGTACATTATGTATGTCTATTAATGTACAGATCCTCTTCCCATGTAAAATATTACAGTGTTCCGTCGACCTCCCTTGCTATATGTTCGGTGTTTTTGATACATGTATATAATATGTATTTGTATATGTATAGTAACACTAATGTTCATTTCTCAATTTCCCCCTCCTTTCCTTTCAGATGAGCATAGTTTGTTTTCTAAGCCTGTGAGTGTCTTTCTCTTTGGAAATATGTTCATCAGTGTCAGTTATTAGATAATGCCATAAGTGATAATATAGGATATAGGTGTTTTGCTTTCCGACCTACTTCATGTTTTGTGATTATCTCCAGGCTCAAGTATGGTGCCTCAAAGAGCAGTGCTTCAATGTTTTCCATGGCTAATATTCCATTGTGTACATGGACCACTTCTTCTTGGTGCATTCCTCTGTCGATGGACATTTTCGTTGCTTCCAAGTGTTGCCTATGGTAAATATTGCTGGAGTGCAGGATTGCCAGCCTGTGATTTTTGACTTTCATTTTCTCAGGTGATAGACCCAGCAGTGGGTATGATTGATTGACTGGTATGGTAGCTCAACGTTTACCTTCTCAAGGCAACTCAATTGTGCTTTCATTAGTGGCTCTTACCACGTCCCCCTTAGAATCAAGGGTACGCATTTCTCCACAATCACGTCAGCATTTATTGTTGGCCGAATTTTTTTTGATGGCCATTATAACTGGTGTGAGCTGATAGGTTTTTGTAATTTGGGTTTACATGTCTGTAAAAATTCCTACAATTCATCATTTTTCCACGGCTTTTTCTTTTCTGTTAAAAGAAAAAAGCAAAAAAGTGTGAGTATAATATACCTCTTCAAATTTTCTTTTTGGAAGGTTGCACTCTAGAATTTTTTGGTCGATTTTCGACCTCAGTATTTTTTGGAGGGCAGGTGTCATTTACAGAACTGCAATTGGTGAATATTTAGTGACTTTTTGCAGTGGGTTTAAAGCTGCTGTTGTGGGAAACGGCCACAAGGATGCAGCATTTCTCCATTCCCAAATCTGGGTACTAGGGCAGCAGAGCCATTCTGGAAGTCTTTTGTCTAGGTTGTAAATTTGAATGGAATGTGCCAGGAAAACCCCCCATAAGTCTATGTCTCATTACTCCTAGTTCGTTGTTTTAATTTTTTCAATTGGGGTAATGGTTAGAATGTTGCTTGTCCAAGGTGTACACACTCTGGTTCATCTACATATTCTACATACCTATTTATGTAGAGATCCTCTTCCTTTGTAAATTATTACAGTGTTCCGTAATCCTTCCTTGCTATATGGTCGGTCTTTTTGATATATGTATATAATATGTATTTGTATACATATGGTAACGCTAATCTTCATTTATCCATTCCCCCCACCTTTACTTTTAGATAAGCATAGTTCTTTTTTAATAAGTCTGTGATTGACTTTCTCTGTGGAAATATGTTCATTTGTGTCAGTTATTAGATAACGCTTATAAGTGATATCATAGTATATAGGACTTTTGCTTTCCGACTTACCTCATGTTCTGTGATTATCTCCAAGATCATCTATGGTGCCTCAAAGAGCAGTGTTTCATTGTTTTCCATGGCTAGTATTCATTGTGTACATGGACCACTTCTTCTTTTTCCTTTCATCTGTAGATGGACATTTTGGTTGCTTCACTGTCTTGTCTATTGTGAATAAGGCTGCAGTGCAGCTTTTGCAGCCCGGGTCTTCTTCATTCTGGTCTTCTCAGGTGAGAGGCCCATTGGTGCGCCTGCTGGATTAACTGGTACCTCAATTTTTCCTTTTAAACGCAGCTCTTTCCTGTTCTCATTATTAGCGTTTAAGCCTTTTACATCTCACCAGCAGCTAGAGGGTACACAGTTCTCTAAAACCTCTTCAGCATTTATTGTTTGTAGACTTTTTGCCAATGGTCAGTCGACTGGTGTGAGTTGAAGACTTTTTGTAGATTAGATTGCATGACACTAATACTTCCTGAGGCTGAGCTTTTATCCATTTTCCTTTCTTTAAAAAGAGAGTGAGTAAAACTTACCTCTTCATACTATCTTCTTGAAAATTTTGCCTGTTTTGAATTTTTTTTATCCATTCCCTACCTCAGCACAATTTTGAGGGCAGGTGTCCTTTACAGCCCTGAGTCCTTGTGAATGGTAAGTGACCATTAGCTGTGGGTTAGAAGCTGCTCTTGCGGGAATCGGCCACATGGCGGCAGCATTTCTCCTTTTCCAAATCTGGTTACTAGGTCAACAGAGCCTTACTGGAAGTGGTGTTCTAGGTTGTAAATTAGAATGGCATGTGAGAGGAAAACGCCCTTTAATGTATGTCTCATTACTTCTTGTTGGTATTTTTAACTTAATTTTTATTTTTTATCACAGCAAACTTGATTACAATATTTTTTTGTTCTAGGTGTGCAAGATGTGGTTCTTTCACACATATACATATATCTATTCTTCTTCGGAGCCTTTTCCCATGTAGGTTATGACACAATGTTGAGTAGTCTTCTCTTGGTATTGCGTAGGTCTTTGGTGATTACATATTTCACAGGTGTTTGTATCTCTCTGTTAACCTCAATACGGTAATGTATCCATTCCTCACACCTTTCTATTTGGTGAACCATACGTTTTTATATTGATTCTATGATAGTGTTTCTCTGTGGAAATATCTTTGTTTGTATCATTTTTTAGGTAACCCCTATATATGATATGATAGGATATGTGTCTTTCGCTTTCTCACTTACTCCAAGTTGCGTGATTACTTCTAGACTCATCTACGGTGCTGCAAATGGCATTGTTTCATTTTTTCACTAGCTCATATTCCATCTGTACAGGTAGCAGTTCTTCTTTGTCCACCCATCTGTCGGTGCACTTTTTGGTTACTTCCATATGTTGGCTATCGTAATACTATGCAATACAGATTTGCGTGCCTGTGTCCTTCCAATTTTGTCTTCTTAGTTTATAGGTCCAGGAATAGGTCTGCTGGATCATATGGTAGCTCAATGTTTACCTTTTAAAGGCACCTCTATTCTGTTCTCCTTAGTGGCTCTTTCCAGGTTACGTCCCACTTAAAGTGGAGGGTATGTATTTCTTCCCAGCACCTTCAGCATTTATTCTTTGTAGTTTTTGCTGATGGTTATTCTGAGTGGTTTGAGCTGATACCTCTTTGTGGTTGAATTTGCATGTGTCTCATAATGCGTAGAAATTGAGCTTTAAGACATGTCCTTTTTGTTTTTCCAGCTATGATTAGAGCTTATTTCTTCAAAGTGTTTTCTTAAAGTATGTGTCACCATTTGAAATATTTTGGCCATTATCTCCCTCAAGACATTTTGAGGGCAGGTTTCATTTATAGCCCTGCAGTACTTGTTCATATGAAATGACCATTAGCTCAGGCTTTAAACCTGCTTTTGCAGGTATCGGCCAAATAGTGGCAGCCTTTCTACGGTCCCCTTCCTGGTACTAGGAGAACAGACCTACCGGCCAGTGGTGTTCTTCGGTTATAAATTAGAGTGCAATGTGCCCGGATAAACCCACAAATGTTGATGTCTCCTTGCTTTTGTTTGTTTTTAAATTGAATTTATATTTATTATTAGAGTAATATTCCATTGTGTACGTGGACCAATTCTTCTTGGTGCATTCCTCGGTTGATGGACATTTTCATTGCTTCCAAGTGCTGGCTATGGTAAATCTTGCTGGCGTACAGGTTTGCCAGCCTGTGACTTTTTGATTCTCATTTTCTCAGGTGATAGGCCAAGCAGTGGTTGTGATTGATTGACTGGTAGCTCAATGTTTCCCTTTTCAAAGCACCTACACTGTGTTTTCATTAGTGGCTCTTTACCTGCCCCCCCTTACAACCGAAGGTACGCATTTCTCCACACTCCCTTCATGGTTTAATTTTTGCAGCATTTTTCTTAATGGCCATTTTGACTGCTGTGAGCTGATAGGTTTTTGTAATATGGGATGCATGTCATTAAAATTTTTTAAATTCGTCATATTCCTACCCCTTTTTCTTTTCTCTTAAAAGAAAAACCTGTGAGTACAATATAGCTCTTGAACTTGTCTTCTTCCAAGGTTGCCCTCTTCTGAAGTTTTTGGTCGATTTTTTTTTTAATTGTAGATATTGTTTACTGATTTATTCCCATAAAAGATGGGGATTTGGTTCTTTTTTTTTTCTTTTTTTTTTTTAATTTTTATTTATTCATGGCTGTGTTGGGTCTTCGTTTCTGTGCGACGGCTTTCTCCAGTTGTGGCAAGCGGGGCCACTCTTCATCGCGGTGCGCAGGCCTCTCACTATTGCGGCCTCTCTTGTTGCCGAGCACAGGCTCCAGATGCGCAGGCTCAGTAATTGTGGCTCACGGGCCCAGCCGCTCTGCGGCATGTGGGATATTCCCAGACCAGGGCTCGAACCCATGTCCTCTGCATTGGCAGGCGGATTCTCAACCACTGCGCCACCAGGGAAGCCCTTTGGTCGATTTTTGACAGAGGAAATTTTCTGGAAGGCAGGTGCCATTTACAGAAATGCAAGTTGGTGAAAATTTAGTCACCTTTTGCAGTGGGTTCAAAGCTGCTGTTGTGGGAAACGGCCACAACGAGGTAGCATTTCTCCATTCCCCAATATGGGTACTAGGGCAGCAGAGCATTTCTGGAAGTCATTTTCCTAGGTTGTAAATTAGAATGGAATTTGCCAGGAGAAATCCCCATAAGTTTATGTCGCATTACTTCTTCTTGGTTTTAAATTTTTTTAATCTGGGTAAAGTTTAGAATATTGTTTGTCCTAGGTGTACACAATCTGGTTCATTTATACATTATGTATGTCTATTAATGTACAGATCCTCTTCCCATGTAAAATATTACAGTGTTCCATCGACCTCCCTTGCTATATGTTCGGTCTTTTTGATACATGTATATACTATGTATTTGTATATGTATAGTAACACTAAGCTTCATTTCTCAATTTCACCCCTCCTTTCCTTTTCGATGAGCATAGTTTGTTTTCTAAGCCTGTGAGTGTCTTTCTCTTTGGAAATATGTTCATCTGTGTCAGTTATTAGATAATGGCATAAGTAATAATATAGGATATAGGTCTTTTGCTTTCCGACCTACTTCATGTTTTGTGATTATCTCCAGGCTCATGTATGGTGCCTCAAAATGCAGTGCTTCAATGTTTTCCATGGCTAATATTCCATTGTGTACATGGACCACTTCTTCTTGGTGCATTCCTCTGTTGATGGACATTTTCGTTGCTTCCAACTGTTGCCTATGGTAAATATTGCTGGAGTGCAGGATTGCCAGCCTGTGATTTTTGATTTTCATTTTCTCAGGTGATAGACCCAGCAGTGGGTATGATTGATTGACTGGAATGGTAGCTCAACGTTTACCTTTTCAAGGCACCTCAATTGTGCTTTGATTAGTGGCTCTTACCACGTCCCCCTTAGAATCGAGGATACGCATTTCTCCACAATCACGTCAGCATTTATTGTTTGCATCATTTTTGTTGATGGCCGTTCTGACTGGTGTGAGCTGATAGGTTTTTGTAATTTGGGTTTGCATGTTTGTAAAAATTCCTACAATTCATCATTTTTCCACACCTTTTTATTTTCTGTTAAGAGAAAAAAGAAAAATGTGTGAGTATAATATACCTCTTCAAATTTTCTTTTTGGAAGGTTGCACTCTGGAATTTTTTGGTCGATTTTCGACCTCAGTATTTTTTGAAGGGCCGGTGTCATTTACAGACCTGCAATTGGTGAATATTTAGTGACCTTTTGCCGTGGGTTTAAAGCTGCTGTTGTGGGAAACGGCCACAAGGATGCAGAATTTCTCCATTCCCAAATCTGGGTACTACGGCAGCAGAGCCGTTCTGGAAGTCGTTGCCTAGGTTGCTATATAACCAGGAAGGACGTACGGAAGACCAGGAGAAGACTACTCAACATTGTGTCATAACCTACATGGGAAAAGGATGCGAGGAAGAATAGATACCTGTATATGTGTGAAAGAACCACATCTTGCACACCTAGAACAAACAAACCATTGTAATCAAATTTGCTGGGATAAAAAATTAAAAGTAAATTACAAATATGAACAAGAAGTAATGAGACATAAACTTAAAGGGCTTTTTCCTGGCATTTTCCATTCTAATATACAACCTAGAACACCACTTCCATTAAGGCTCTGTTTCCCTAGTAACCAAATTTGGTAAAGGAGAAATGCTGCCACCTTGTGGCCGTTTCCTGCAAGAGCAGCTTTAAAGTCACAGCTAATGGTCACTTAACATTCACAAGGACTCAGGGCTGTAAAGGAAACTTGCCCTAAAAATTTGTGCTGAAGTAGAGAATGGACAAAAAAATTCAAAACAGGCAAATGTTTCAAGAAGAGATTATGAAGAGTTAAGTTTTACTTACACTCTTTTTAAAAAAAGGAAAATGGATAAAAGCTCAACCTCAGGGAGTGTTAGACGCATGGTAACTAATCTACAAAAAGTTTCAACTTACACCAGTCGACTGACCATCAGCAAAATGTCTACAAACAATAAATGCTGAAGGGGTTTTAGAGAACTGTGTACCCTCTACCTGCTGGTGAGACATAAAGGGGTAACAGCCAATAGTGAGAACAGGAAGCAGCTGTGTTTAAAAGTAAAAATGGAGGTACCATTCAATCCAGCAGGGGCACCATTGGACCTCTCACCTGAGAAGACAAGAATCGAGAAGACACAGGCCGCAAAAGCTGCAGTGCAGCCTTATTCACAATATCCAAGACAGTGAAGCAATCAAAATGTCCAACAACAGGTAAATGGATAAAGAAGAAGTGGTCCATATACACAATGGAATATTAGCCATGGAAGACAATGAACCATTGCTCTTTGAGGCACCACAAATGAGTCTGGAGATAATCACGAAAGATGAGGTAAGTTGGAAAGCAAAAGACCTGTATTCTATGATATCACTTATAGGCGTTATCTAATAACTGACACAAATGAACATATTTCCGCAGAGAAAGACACTCACAGAATTAGAAAACAAACTATGCTCATCTAAAACGAAAGGTGGGGGGAATAGATAAGTTAAGATTAGTGTTACTATATGTATACAAACTCATATTATATACATATCTCAAAAAGACCGACCATATAGCAAGGGAGGTCTGTGGAACCCTCTGTTAACATTTTACATGGGAAGAGGATCTGTACTTGAATAGATATATATAATGTACAAATGAACCAGATTGTGTTCACCTAGGAACAAACAATATTCTAAGCTTTACCCCAATTAAAAAAAAATTAAAACCAAGAAGAAATAATGAGACATAAACTTATGGGGCTTTCTCCATGCACATTCCAATGTAATTTACAACCTAGGAACACGACTTCCAGAAAGGCTCTGCTGCCCTATTACCCAGATTTGGGAATGGAGAAATGCTGCCTGCTTCAGGCCACTTCCCACAACAGGAGATTTAAAACCCTTGCTAAAGGTCACTAAATATTCACCAAACTTGCAGTTCGGTAAATGACATCTGCTCTCTAAAAAAAGTCTGAGGTGAAAATCGACCAAAAATTTCAAAAGAGGGCAGCCTTCCAAGAAGACTATATCAAGAGTTATATTGTACTCCCAATTGTTTCCTTTTTTTAACAGAAAAGAAAACCGCGGAGAAAAATGATGAGTTTTACGAATTTTCAAAGACATGCAAACCGAAATTACAAAACCCTATCAGCTCACAGGAGCCAGTAGCGCCATTAGCATACATGCTGCAAACAATAAATGCTGAAGCGATTGAGGAGAAACGTGTACCCTCGATTCTAAGGGGGACGTGCTAAGTGCCACGAATGAAAACACAAAGAAGGTGCTTGGAAAGGGAAAAACGGTGCTACCAGTCAGTCAATCACACCCACTGCTGGGCCTATCACCTGAGAAAATGAGAATCAAAAAGTCACATGCTGGCAATCCTGCACTCCAACAATATTTACCATAGCCAACACTTGGAAGCAATGAAAATGTCTATCAACCGAGGAATGCACAAAGAAGAAGTGGTCCACGTACACAGTGGAAAATTACTCCAATAAAAAATAAAAATTAAATTAAAAAATCCAACAAAAGTAAGGAGACATCAGCTTGTGTGGGTTTGTCCGGGCACACTCCACTCTAATTTATAACCGAGAAACACCACAGGCCGCAAGGGCTTTTCCCTAGTTACCAGGGTGGGGAACATAGAAAGGCTGCCGCCCTCTGGCAGTTACCTGCAAAGGCAGTTTTAAAGCCTGTGCTAATGGTCATTTCATAGGAACAAGTACTGCAGAACTGTAAATGAAACCTGCCCTCAAAATGTCTTCAGGGAGGTAATGGCCAAAACACTTCAAAATGTGACACATACTTTAAGAGAACACTCTGAAGAACTAATGGGTAATCACAGCTTGAAAAATAAAAAGGACATGCCTTCAAGCTCAATTTCAACGGATTATGAGGCACATGCGAATTCAACCACAAAGAGGTATCAGCTCACACTTGTCAGAATAACCATCAGCAAGAAAACTACAAACAATAAATGCTGAAGGTGTTGTGGAGAAATGCATACCCTCAACTTCAAGTGGGACGTAAGTTGGAAAGGACCACCAATGAGAACAGAATGGAGGTGCCTTAAAAAGGTAAACATTGAGCTACCATATGATCCAGCAGGCCCACTCCTCCACCTATAATCTAAGAAGAGAGAATTGGAAAGACACAGGCAGGCAAATCTGCATTGCACAGTATTACAATAGCCAAGATATGGAAGTAAACAGAAGTCTACCAACAGATGGGAGGACAAAGAAGAACTCCTCCATGTACAACTGGAATATTCGCTAGTGAAAAAAATGAAACAATGCCATTTGCAGCACCGTAGATGAGTCTAGACGTAATCACGCCACCTGTAGTAAGTGAGAAAGCAAAAGCCACATATCCTATCATATCACTTTTAGGAGTTACTTAAAAATTGATACCAATGAAGATATTTCCACAGAGAAAGGCAATCACAGATTCATTAAAAAACTTATGGTTCACCAAATAGAAAGGGATGAGGATTGGATACATTACCATATTGGGGTTAACAGAGATATACAAACCATGTGAAATATATAACCAGGAAAGACGTACGGAAGACCAGGAGAAGACTACTCAACATTGTGTCATAACCTACATGGGAAAAGGATGCGAGGAAGAATAGATACCTGTATATGTGTGAAAGAACCACATCTTGCACACCTAGAACAAACAAACCATTGTAATCAAATTTGCTGGGATAAAAAATTAAAAGTAAATTACAAATATGAACAAGAAGTAATGAGACATAAACTTAAAGGGCTTTTTCCTGGCATTTTCCATTCTAATATACAACCTAGAACACCACTTCCATTAAGGCTCTGTTTCCCTAGTAACCAAATTTGGTAAAGGAGAAATGCTGCCACCTTGTGGCCGTTTCCTGCAAGAGCAGCTTTAAAGTCACAGCTAATGGTCACTTAACATTCACAAGGACTCAGGGCTGTAAAGGAAACTTGCCCTAAAAATTTGTGCTGAAGTAGAGAATGGACAAAAAAATTCAAAACAGGCAAATGTTTCAAGAAGAGATTATGAAGAGTTAAGTTTTACTTACACTCTTTTTAAAAAAAGGAAAATGGATAAAAGCTCAACCTCAGGGAGTGTTAGACGCATGGTAACTAATCTACAAAAAGTTTCAACTTACACCAGTCGACTGACCATCAGCAAAATGTCTACAAACAATAAATGCTGAAGGGGTTTTAGAGAACTGTGTACCCTCTACCTGCTGGTGAGACATAAAGGGGTAACAGCCAATAGTGAGAACAGGAAGCAGCTGTGTTTAAAAGTAAAAATGGAGGTACCATTCAATCCAGCAGGGGCACCATTGGACCTCTCACCTGAGAAGACAAGAATCGAGAAGACACAGGCCGCAAAAGCTGCAGTGCAGCCTTATTCACAATATCCAAGACAGTGAAGCAATCAAAATGTCCAACAACAGGTAAATGGATAAAGAAGAAGTGGTCCATATACACAATGGAATATTAGCCATGGAAGACAATGAACCATTGCTCTTTGAGGCACCACAAATGAGTCTGGAGATAATCACGAAAGATGAGGTAAGTTGGAAAGCAAAAGACCTGTATTCTATGATATCACTTATAGGCGTTATCTAATAACTGACACAAATGAACATATTTCCGCAGAGAAAGACACTCACAGAATTAGAAAACAAACTATGCTCATCTAAAACGAAAGGTGGGGGGAATAGATAAGTTAAGATTAGTGTTACTATATGTATACAAACTCATATTATATACATATCTCAAAAAGACCGACCATATAGCAAGGGAGGTCTGCGGAACCCTCTGTTAACATTTTACATGGGAAGAGGATCTGTACTTGAATAGATATATATAATGTACAAATGAACCAGATTGTGTTCACCTAGGAACAAACAATATTCTAAGCTTTACCCCAATTAAAAAAAAATTAAAACCAAGAAGAAATAATGAGACATAAACTTATGGGGCTTTCTCCATGCACATTCCAATGTAATTTACAACCTAGGAACACGACTTCCAGAAAGGCTCTGCTGCCCTATTACCCAGATTTGGGAATGGAGAAATGCTGCCTGCTTCAGGCCACTTCCCACAACAGGAGATTTAAAACCCTTGCTAAAGGTCACTAAATATTCACCAAACTTGCAGTTCGGTAAATGACATCTGCTCTCTAAAAAAAGTCTGAGGTGAAAATCGACCAAAAATTTCAAAAGAGGGCAGCCTTCCAAGAAGACAATATCAAGAGTTATATTGTACTCCCAATTGTTTCCTTTTTTTAACAGAAAAGAGAACCGCGGAGAAAAATGATGAGTTTTACGAATTTTCAAAGACATGCAAACCGAAATTACAAAACCCTATCAGCTCACAGGAGCCAGTAGCGCCATTAGCATAAATGCTGCAAACAATAAATGCTGAAGCGATTGAGGAGAAACGTGTACCCTCGATTCTAAGGGGGACGTGCTAAGTGCCACGAATGAAAACACAAAGAAGGTGCTTGGAAAGGGAAAAACGGTGCTACCAGTCAGTCAATCACACCCACTGCTGGGCCTATCACCTGAGAAAATGAGAATCAAAAAGTCACATGCTGGCAATCCTGCACTCCAACAATATTTACCATAGCCAACACTTGGAAGCAATGAAAATGTCTATCAACCGAGGAATGCACAAAGAAGAAGTGGTCCACGTACACAGTGGAAAATTACTCCAATAAAAAATAAAAATTAAATTAAAAAATCCAACAAAAGTAAGGAGACATCAGCTTGTGTGGGTTTGTCCGGGCACACTCCACTCTAATTTATAACCGAGAAACACCACAGGCCGCAAGGGCTTTTCCCTAGTTACCAGGGTGGGGAACATAGAAAGGCTGCCGCCCTCTGGCAGTTACCTGCAAAGGCAGTTTTAAAGCCTGTGCTAATGGTCATTTCATAGGAACAAGTACTGCAGAACTGTAAATGAAACCTGCCCTCAAAATGTCTTCAGGGAGGTAATGGCCAAAACACTTCAAAATGTGACACATACTTTAAGAGAACACTCTGAAGAACTAATGGGTAATCACAGCTTGAAAAATAAAAAGGACATGCCTTCAAGCTCAATTTCAACGGATTATGAGGCACATGCGAATTCAACCACAAAGAGGTATCAGCTCACACTTGTCAGAATAACCATCAGCAAGAAAACTACAAACAATAAATGCTGAAGGTGTTGTGGAGAAATGCATACCCTCAACTTCAAGTGGGACGTAAGTTGGAAAGGACCACCAATGAGAACAGAATGGAGGTGCCTTAAAAAGGTAAACATTGAGCTACCATATGATCCAGCAGGCCCACTCCTCCACCTATAATCTAAGAAGAGAGAATTGGAAAGACACAGGCAGGCAAATCTGCATTGCACAGTATTACAATAGCCAAGATATGGAAGTAAACAGAAGTCTACCAACAGATGGGAGGACAAAGAAGAACTCCTCCATGTACAACTGGAATATTCGCTAGTGAAAAAAATGAAACAATGCCATTTGCAGCACCGTAGATGAGTCTAGACGTAATCACGCCACCTGTAGTAAGTGAGAAAGCAAAAGCCACATATCCTATCATATCACTTTTAGGAGTTACTTAAAAATTGATACCAATGAAGATATTTCCACAGAGAAAGGCAATCACAGATTCATTAAAAAACTTATGGTTCACCAAATAGAAAGGGATGAGGATTGGATACATTACCATATTGGGGTTAACAGAGATATACAAACCATGTGAAATATATAACCAGGAAAGACGTACGGAAGACCAGGAGAAGACTACTCAACATTGTGTCATAACCTACATGGGAAAAGGATGCGAGGAAGAATAGATACCTGTATATGTGTGAAAGAACCACATCTTGCACACCTAGAACAAACAAACCATTGTAATCAAATTTGCTGGGATAAAAAATTAAAAGTAAATTACAAATATGAACAAGAAGTAATGAGACATAAACTTAAAGGGCTTTTTCCTGGCATTTTCCATTCTAATATACAACCTAGAACACCACTTCCATTAAGGCTCTGTTTCCCTAGTAACCAAATTTGGTAAAGGAGAAATGCTGCCACCTTGTGGCCGTTTCCTGCAAGAGCAGCTTTAAAGTCACAGCTAATGGTCACTTAACATTCACAAGGACTCAGGGCTGTAAAGGAAACTTGCCCTAAAAATTTGTGCTGAAGTAGAGAATGGACAAAAAAATTCAAAACAGGCAAATGTTTCAAGAAGAGATTATGAAGAGTTAAGTTTTACTTACACTCTTTTTAAAAAAAGGAAAATGGAAAAAACTCAACCTCAGGGAGTGTTAGACGCATGGTAACTAATCTACAAAAAGTTTCAACTTACACCAGTCGACTGACCATCAGCAAAATGTCTACAAACAATAAATCCTGAAGGGGTTTTAGAGAACTGTGTACCCTCTACCTGCTGGTGAGACATAAAGGGGTAACAGCCAATAGTGAGAACAGGAAGCAGCTGTGTTTAAAAGTAAAAATGGAGGTACCATTCAATCCAGCAGGGGCACCATTGGACCTCTCACCTGAGAAGACAAGAATCGAGAAGACACAGGCCGCAAAAGCTGCAGTGCAGCCTTATTCACAATATCCAAGACAGTGAAGCAATCAAAATGTCCAACAACAGGTAAATGGATAAAGAAGAAGTGGTCCATATACACAATGGAATATTAGCCATGGAAGACAATGAACCATTGCTCTTTGAGGCACCACAAATGAGTCTGGAGATAATCACGAAAGATGAGGTAAGTTGGAAAGCAAAAGACCTGTATTCTATGATATCACTTATAGGCGTTATCTAATAACTGACACTAATGAACATATTTCCGCAGAGAAAGACACTCACAGAATTAGAAAACAAACTATGCTCATCTAAAACGAAAGGTGGGGGGAATAGATAAGTTAAGATTAGTGTTACTATATGTATACAAACTCATATTATATACATATCTCAAAAAGACCGACCATATAGCAAGGGAGGTCTGCGTAACCCTCTGTTAACATTTTACATGGGAAGAGGATCTGTACTTGAATAGATATATATAATGTACAAATGAACCAGATTGTGTTCACCTAGGACAAACAATATTCTAAGCTTTACCCCAATTAAAAAAAAATTAAAACCAAGAAGAAATAATGAGACATAAACTTATGGGGCTTTCTCCATGCACATTCCAATGTAATTTACAACCTAGGAACACGACTTCCAGAAAGGCTCTGCTGCCCTATTACCCAGATTTGGGAATGGAGAAATGCTGCCTGCTTCAGGCCACTTCCCACAACAGGAGATTTAAAACCCTTGCTAAAGGTCACTAAATATTCACCAAACTTGCAGTTCGGTAAATGACATCTGCTCTCTAAAAAAAGTCTGAGGTGAAAATCGACCAAAAATTTCAAAAGAGGGCAGCCTTCCAAGAAGACAATATCAAGAGTTATATTGTACTCCCAATTGTTTCCTTTTTTTAACAGAAAAGAAAACCGCGGAGAAAAATGATGAGTTTTACGAATTTTCAAAGACATGCAAACCGAAATTACAAAACCCTATCAGCTCACAGGAGCCAGTAGCGCCATTAGCATACATGCTGCAAACAATAAATGCTGAAGCGATTGAGGAGAAACGTGTACCCTCGATTCTAAGGGGGACGTGCTAAGTGCCACGAATGAAAACACAAAGAAGGTGCTTGGAAAGGGAAAAACGGTGCTACCAGTCAGTCAATCACACCCACTGCTGGGCCTATCACCTGAGAAAATGAGAATCAAAAAGTCACATGCTGGCAATCCTGCACTCCAACAATATTTACCATAGCCAACACTTGGAAGCAATGAAAATGTCTATCAACCGAGGAATGCACAAAGAAGAAGTGGTCCACGTACACAGTGGAAAATTACTCCAATAAAAAATAAAAATTAAATTAAAAAATCCAACAAAAGTAAGGAGACATCAGCTTGTGTGGGTTTGTCCGGGCACACTCCACTCTAATTTATAACCGAGAAACACCACAGGCCGCAAGGGCTTTTCCCTAGTTACCAGGGTGGGGAACATAGAAAGGCTGCCGCCCTCTGGCAGTTACCTGCAAAGGCAGTTTTAAAGCCTGTGCTAATGGTCATTTCATAGGAACAAGTACTGCAGAACTGTAAATGAAACCTGCCCTCAAAATGTCTTCAGGGAGGTAATGGCCAAAACACTTCAAAATGTGACACATACTTTAAGAGAACACTCTGAAGAACTAATGGGTAATCACAGCTTGAAAAATAAAAAGGACATGCCTTCAAGCTCAATTTCAACGGATTATGAGGCACATGCGAATTCAACCACAAAGAGGTATCAGCTCACACTTGTCAGAATAACCATCAGCAAGAAAACTACAAACAATAAATGCTGAAGGTGTTGTGGAGAAATGCATACCCTCAACTTCAAGTGGGACGTAAGTTGGAAAGGACCACCAATGAGAACAGAATGGAGGTGCCTTAAAAAGGTAAACATTGAGCTACCATATGATCCAGCAGGCCCACTCCTCCACCTATAATCTAAGAAGAGAGAATTGGAAAGACACAGGCAGGCAAATCTGCATTGCACAGTATTACAATAGCCAAGATATGGAAGTAAACAGAAGTCTACCAACAGATGGGAGGACAAAGAAGAACTCCTCCATGTACAACTGGAATATTCACTAGTGAAAAAAATGAAACAATGCCATTTGCAGCACCGTAGATGAGTCTAGACGTAATCACGCCACCTGTAGTAAGTGAGAAAGCAAAAGCCACATATCCTATCATATCACTTTTAGGAGTTACTTAAAAATTGATACCAATGAAGATATTTCCACAGAGAAAGGCAATCACAGATTCATTAAAAAACTTATGGTTCACCAAATAGAAAGGGATGAGGATTGGATACATTACCATATTGGGGTTAACAGAGATATACAAACCATGTGAAATATATAACCAGGAAAGACGTACGGAAGACCAGGAGAAGACTACTCAACATTGTGTCATAACCTACATGGGAAAAGGATGCGAGGAAGAATAGATACCTGTATATGTGTGAAAGAACCACATCTTGCACACCTAGAACAAACAAACCATTGTAATCAAATTTGCTGGGATAAAAAATTAAAAGTAAATTACAAATATGAACAAGAAGTAATGAGACATAAACTTAAAGGGCTTTTTCCTGGCATTTTCCATTCTAATATACAACCTAGAACACCACTTCCATTAAGGCTCTGTTTCCCTAGTAACCAAATTTGGTAAAGGAGAAATGCTGCCACCTTGTGGCCGTTTCCTGCAAGAGCAGCTTTAAAGTCACAGCTAATGGTCACTTAACATTCACAAGGACTCAGGGCTGTAAAGGAAACTTGCCCTAAAAATTTGTGCTGAAGTAGAGAATGGACAAAAAAATTCAAAACAGGCAAATGTTTCAAGAAGAGATTATGAAGAGTTAAGTTTTACTTACACTCTTTTTAAAAAAAAGGAAAATGGATAAAAGCTCAACCTCAGGGAGTGTTAGACGCATGGTAACTAATCTACAAAAAGTTTCAACTTACACCAGTCGACTGACCATCAGCAAAATGTCTACAAACAATAAATGCTGAAGGGGTTTTAGAGAACTGTGTACCCTCTACCTGCTGGTGAGACATAAAGGGGTAACAGCCAATAGTGAGAACAGAAAGCAGCTGTGTTTAAAAGTAAAAATGGAGGTACCATTCAATCCAGCAGGGGCACCATTGGACCTCTCACCTGAGAAGACAAGAATCGAGAAGACACAGGCCGCAAAAGCTGCAGTGCAGCCTTATTCACAATATCCAAGACAGTGAAGCAATCAAAATGTCCAACAACAGGTAAATGGATAAAGAAGAAGTGGTCCATATACACAATGGAATATTAGCCATGGAAGACAATGAACCATTGCTCTTTGAGGCACCACAAATGAGTCTGGAGATAATCACGAAAGATGAGGTAAGTTGGAAAGCAAAAGACCTGTATTCTATGATATCACTTATAGGCGTTATCTAATAACTGACACAAATGAACATATTTCCGCAGAGAAAGACACTCACAGACTTAGAAAACAAACTATGCTCATCTAAAACGAAAGGTGGGGGGAATAGATAAGTTAAGATTAGTGTTACTATATGTATACAAACTCATATTATATACATATCTCAAAAAGACCGACCATATAGCAAGGGAGGTCTGCATAACCCTCTGTTAACATTTTACATGGGAAGAGGATCTGTACTTGAATAGATATATATAATGTACAAATGAACCAGATTGTGTTCACCTAGGACAAACAATATTCTAAGCTTTACCCCAATTAAAAAAAAATTAAAACCAAGAAGAAATAATGAGACATAAACTTATGGGGCTTTCTCCATGCACATTCCAATGTAATTTACAACCTAGGAACACGACTTCCAGAAAGGCTCTGCTGCCCTATTACCCAGATTTGGGAATGGAGAAATGCTGCCTGCTTCAGGCCACTTCCCACAACAGGAGATTTAAAACCCTTGCTAAAGGTCACTAAATATTCACCAAACTTGCAGTTCGGTAAATGACATCTGCTCTCTAAAAAAAGTCTGAGGTGAAAATCGACCAAAAATTTCAAAAGAGGGCAGCCTTCCAAGAAGACAATATCAAGAGTTATATTGTACTCCCAATTGTTTCCTTTTTTTAACAGAAAAGAAAACCGCGGAGAAAAATGATGAGTTTTACGAATTTTCAAAGACATGCAAACCGAAATTACAAAACCCTATCAGCTCACAGGAGCCAGTAGCGCCATTAGCATACATGCTGCAAACAATAAATGCTGAAGCGATTGAGGAGAAACGTGTACCCTCGATTCTAAGGGGGATGTGCTAAGTGCCACGAATGAAAACACAAAGAAGGTGCTTGGAAAGGGAAAAACGGTGCTACCAGTCAGTCAATCACACCCACTGCTGGGCCTATCACCTGAGAAAATGAGAATCAAAAAGTCACATGCTGGCAATCCTGCACTCCAACAATATTTACCATAGCCAACACTTGGAAGCAATGAAAATGTCTATCAACCGAGGAATGCACAAAGAAGAAGTGGTCCACGTACACAGTGGAAAATTACTCCAATAAAAAATAAAAATTAAATTAAAAAATCCAACAAAAGTAAGGAGACATCAGCTTGTGTGGGTTTGTCCGGGCACACTCCACTCTAATTTATAACCGAGAAACACCACAGGCCGCAAGGGCTTTTCCCTAGTTACCAGGGTGGGGAACATAGAAAGGCTGCCGCCCTCTGGCAGTTACCTGCAAAGGCAGTTTTAAAGCCTGTGCTAATGGTCATTTCATAGGAACAAGTACTGCAGAACTGTAAATGAAACCTGCCCTCAAAATGTCTTCAGGGAGGTAATGGCCAAAACACTTCAAAATGTGACACATACTTTAAGAGAACACTCTGAAGAACTAATGGGTAATCACAGCTTGAAAAATAAAAAGGACATGCCTTCAAGCTCAATTTCAACGGATTATGAGGCACATGCGAATTCAACCACAAAGAGGTATCAGCTCACACTTGTCAGAATAACCATCAGCAAGAAAACTACAAACAATAAATGCTGAAGGTGTTGTGGAGAAATGCATACCCTCAACTTCAAGTGGGACGTAAGTTGGAAAGGACCACCAATGAGAACAGAATGGAGGTGCCTTAAAAAGGTAAACATTGAGCTACCATATGATCCAGCAGGCCCACTCCTCCACCTATAATCTAAGAAGAGAGAATTGGAAAGACACAGGCAGGCAAATCTGCATTGCACAGTATTACAATAGCCAAGATATGGAAGTAAACAGAAGTCTACCAACAGATGGGAGGACAAAGAAGAACTCCTCCATGTACAACTGGAATATTCACTAGTGAAAAAAATGAAACAATGCCATTTGCAGCACCGTAGATGAGTCTAGACGTAATCACGCCACCTGTAGTAAGTGAGAAAGCAAAAGCCACATATCCTATCATATCACTTTTAGGAGTTACTTAAAAATTGATACCAATGAAGATATTTCCACAGAGAAAGGCAATCACAGATTCATTAAAAAACTTATGGTTCACCAAATAGAAAGGGATGAGGATTGGATACATTACCATATTGGGGTTAACAGAGATATACAAACCATGTGAAATATATAACCAGGAAAGACGTACGGAAGACCAGGAGAAGACTACTCAACATTGTGTCATAACCTACATGGGAAAAGGATGCGAGGAAGAATAGATACCTGTATATGTGTGAAAGAACCACATCTTGCACACCTAGAACAAACAAACCATTGTAATCAAATTTGCTGGGATAAAAAATTAAAAGTAAATTACAAATATGAACAAGAAGTAATGAGACATAAACTTAAAGGGCTTTTTCCTGGCATTTTCCATTCTAATATACAACCTAGAACACCACTTCCATTAAGGCTCTGTTTCCCTAGTAACCAAATTTGGTAAAGGAGAAATGCTGCCACCTTGTGGCCGTTTCCTGCAAGAGCAGCTTTAAAGTCACAGCTAATGGTCACTTAACATTCACAAGGACTCAGGGCTGTAAAGGAAACTTGCCCTAAAAATTTGTGCTGAAGTAGAGAATGGACAAAAAAATTCAAAACAGGCAAATGTTTCAAGAAGAGATTATGAAGAGTTAAGTTTTACTTACACTCTTTTTAAAAAAAAGGAAAATGGATAAAAGCTCAACCTCAGGGAGTGTTAGACGCATGGTAACTAATCTACAAAAAGTTTCAACTTACACCAGTCGACTGACCATCAGCAAAATGTCTACAAACAATAAATGCTGAAGGGGTTTTAGAGAACTGTGTACCCTCTACCTGCTGGTGAGACATAAAGGGGTAACAGCCAATAGTGAGAACAGAAAGCAGCTGTGTTTAAAAGTAAAAATGGAGGTACCATTCAATCCAGCAGGGGCACCATTGGACCTCTCACCTGAGAAGACAAGAATCGAGAAGACACAGGCCGCAAAAGCTGCAGTGCAGCCTTATTCACAATATCCAAGACAGTGAAGCAATCAAAATGTCCAACAACAGGTAAATGGATAAAGAAGAAGTGGTCCATATACACAATGGAATATTAGCCATGGAAGACAATGAACCATTGCTCTTTGAGGCACCACAAATGAGTCTGGAGATAATCACGAAAGATGAGGTAAGTTGGAAAGCAAAAGACCTGTATTCTATGATATCACTTATAGGCGTTATCTAATAACTGACACAAATGAACATATTTCCGCAGAGAAAGACACTCACAGACTTAGAAAACAAACTATGCTCATCTAAAACGAAAGGTGGGGGGAATAGATAAGTTAAGATTAGTGTTACTATATGTATACAAACTCATATTATATACATATCTCAAAAAGACCGACCATATAGCAAGGGAGGTCTGCATAACCCTCTGTTAACATTTTACATGGGAAGAGGATCTGTACTTGAATAGATATATATAATGTACAAATGAACCAGATTGTGTTCACCTAGGACAAACAATATTCTAAGCTTTACCCCAATTAAAAAAAAATTAAAACCAAGAAGAAATAATGAGACATAAACTTATGGGGCTTTCTCCATGCACATTCCAATGTAATTTACAACCTAGGAACACGACTTCCAGAAAGGCTCTGCTGCCCTATTACCCAGATTTGGGAATGGAGAAATGCTGCCTGCTTCAGGCCACTTCCCACAACAGGAGATTTAAAACCCTTGCTAAAGGTCACTAAATATTCACCAAACTTGCAGTTCGGTAAATGACATCTGCTCTCTAAAAAAAGTCTGAGGTGAAAATCGACCAAAAATTTCAAAAGAGGGCAGCCTTCCAAGAAGACAATATCAAGAGTTATATTGTACTCCCAATTGTTTCCTTTTTTTAACAGAAAAGAAAACCGCGGAGAAAAATGATGAGTTTTACGAATTTTCAAAGACATGCAAACCGAAATTACAAAACCCTATCAGCTCACAGGAGCCAGTAGCGCCATTAGCATACATGCTGCAAACAATAAATGCTGAAGCGATTGAGGAGAAACGTGTACCCTCGATTCTAAGGGGGATGTGCTAAGTGCCACGAATGAAAACACAAAGAAGGTGCTTGGAAAGGGAAAAACGGTGCTACCAGTCAGTCAATCACACCCACTGCTGGGCCTATCACCTGAGAAAATGAGAATCAAAAAGTCACATGCTGGCAATCCTGCACTCCAACAATATTTACCATAGCCAACACTTGGAAGCAATGAAAATGTCTATCAACCGAGGAATGCACAAAGAAGAAGTGGTCCACGTACACAGTGGAAAATTACTCCAATAAAAAATAAAAATTAAATTAAAAAATCCAACAAAAGTAAGGAGACATCAGCTTGTGTGGGTTTGTCCGGGCACACTCCACTCTAATTTATAACCGAGAAACACCACAGGCCGCAAGGGCTTTTCCCTAGTTACCAGGGTGGGGAACATAGAAAGGCTGCCGCCCTCTGGCAGTTACCTGCAAAGGCAGTTTTAAAGCCTGTGCTAATGGTCATTTCATAGGAACAAGTACTGCAGAACTGTAAATGAAACCTGCCCTCAAAATGTCTTCAGGGAGGTAATGGCCAAAACACTTCAAAATGTGACACATACTTTAAGAGAACACTCTGAAGAACTAATGGGTAATCACAGCTTGAAAAATAAAAAGGACATGCCTTCAAGCTCAATTTCAACGGATTATGAGGCACATGCGAATTCAACCACAAAGAGGTATCAGCTCACACTTGTCAGAATAACCATCAGCAAGAAAACTACAAACAATAAATGCTGAAGGTGTTGTGGAGAAATGCATACCCTCAACTTCAAGTGGGACGTAAGTTGGAAAGGACCACCAATGAGAACAGAATGGAGGTGCCTTAAAAAGGTAAACATTGAGCTACCATATGATCCAGCAGGCCCACTCCTCCACCTATAATCTAAGAAGAGAGAATTGGAAAGACACAGGCAGGCAAATCTGCATTGCACAGTATTACAATAGCCAAGATATGGAAGTAAACAGAAGTCTACCAACAGATGGGAGGACAAAGAAGAACTCCTCCATGTACAACTGGAATATTCGCTAGTGAAAAAAATGAAACAATGCCATTTGCAGCACCGTAGATGAGTCTAGACGTAATCACGCCACCTGTAGTAAGTGAGAAAGCAAAAGCCACATATCCTATCATATCACTTTTAGGAGTTACTTAAAAATTGATACCAATGAAGATATTTCCACAGAGAAAGGCAATCACAGATTCATTAAAAAACTTATGGTTCACCAAATAGAAAGGGATGAGGATTGGATACATTACCATATTGGGGTTAACAGAGATATACAAACCATGTGAAATATATAACCAGGAAAGACGTACGGAAGACCAGGAGAAGACTACTCAACATTGTGTCATAACCTACATGGGAAAAGGATGCGAGGAAGAATAGATACCTGTATATGTGTGAAAGAACCACATCTTGCACACCTAGAACAAACAAACCATTGTAATCAAATTTGCTGGGATAAAAAATTAAAAGTAAATTACAAATATGAACAAGAAGTAATGAGACATAAACTTAAAGGGCTTTTTCCTGGCATTTTCCATTCTAATATACAACCTAGAACACCACTTCCATTAAGGCTCTGTTTCCCTAGTAACCAAATTTGGTAAAGGAGAAATGCTGCCACCTTGTGGCCGTTTCCTGCAAGAGCAGCTTTAAAGTCACAGCTAATGGTCACTTAACATTCACAAGGACTCAGGGCTGTAAAGGAAACTTGTCCTAAAAATTTGTGCTGAAGTAGAGAATGGACAAAAAAATTCAAAACAGGCAAATGTTTCAAGAAGAGATTATGAAGAGTTAAGTTTTACTTACACTCTTTTTAAAAAAAAGGAAAATGGATAAAAGCTCAACCTCAGGGAGTGTTAGACGCATGGTAACTAATCTACAAAAAGTTTCAACTTACACCAGTCGACTGACCATCAGCAAAATGTCTACAAACAATAAATGCTGAAGGGGTTTTAGAGAACTGTGTACCCTCTACCTGCTGGTGAGACATAAAGGGGTAACAGCCAATAGTGAGAACAGAAAGCAGCTGTGTTTAAAAGTAAAAATGGAGGTACCATTCAATCCAGCAGGGGCACCATTGGACCTCTCACCTGAGAAGACAAGAATCGAGAAGACACAGGCCGCAAAAGCTGCAGTGCAGCCTTATTCACAATATCCAAGACAGTGAAGCAATCAAAATGTCCAACAACAGGTAAATGGATAAAGAAGAAGTGGTCCATATACACAATGGAATATTAGCCATGGAAGACAATGAACCATTGCTCTTTGAGGCACCACAAATGAGTCTGGAGATAATCACGAAAGATGAGGTAAGTTGGAAAGCAAAAGACCTGTATTCTATGATATCACTTATAGGCGTTATCTAATAACTGACACAAATGAACATATTTCCGCAGAGAAAGACACTCATAGAATTAGAAAACAAACTATGCTCATCTAAAACGAAAGGTGGGGGGAATAGGTAACTTAAGATTAGAGTTACTATATGTATACAAACTCATATTATATACATATCTCAAAAAGACCGACCATATAGCAAGGGAGGTCTGCGTAACCCTCTGTTAACATTTTACATGGGAAGAGGATCTGTACTTGAATAGATATATATAATGTACAAATGAACCAGATTGTGTTCACCTAGGACAAACAATATTCTAAGCTTTACCCCAATTAAAAAAAAATTAAAACCAAGAAGAAATAATGAGACATAAACTTATGGGGCTTTCTCCATGCACATTCCAATGTAATTTACAACCTAGGAACACGACTTCCAGAAAGGCTCTGCTGCCCTATTACCCAGATTTGGGAATGGAGAAATGCTGCCTGCTTCAGGCCACTTCCCACAACAGGAGATTTAAAACCCTTGCTAAAGGTCACTAAATATTCACCAAACTTGCAGTTCGGTAAATGACATCTGCTCTCTAAAAAAAGTCTGAGGTGAAAATCGACCAAAAATTTCAAAAGAGGGCAGCCTTCCAAGAAGACAATATCAAGAGTTATATTGTACTCCCAATTGTTTCCTTTTTTTAACAGAAAAGAAAACCGCGGAGAAAAATGATGAGTTTTACGAATTTTCAAAGACATGCAAACCGAAATTACAAAACCCTATCAGCTCACAGGAGCCAGTAGCGCCATTAGCATAAATGCTGCAAACAATAAATGCTGAAGCGATTGAGGAGAAACGTGTACCCTCGATTCTAAGGGGGACGTGCTAAGTGCCACGAATGAAAACACAAAGAAGGTGCTTGGAAAGGGAAAAACGGTGCTACCAGTCAGTCAATCACACCCACTGCTGGGCCTATCACCTGAGAAAATGAGAATCAAAAAGTCACATGCTGGCAATCCTGCACTCCAACAATATTTACCATAGCCAACACTTGGAAGCAATGAAAATGTCTATCAACCGAGGAATGCACAAAGAAGAAGTGGTCCACGTACACAGTGGAAAATTACTCCAATAAAAAATAAAAATTAAATTAAAAAATCCAACAAAAGTAAGGAGACATCAGCTTGTGTGGGTTTGTCCGGGCACACTCCACTCTAATTTATAACCAAGAAACACCACAGGCCGCAAGGGCTTTTCCCTAGTTACCAGGGTGGGGAACATAGAAAGGCTGCCGCCCTCTGGCAGTTACCTGCAAAGGCAGTTTTAAAGCCTGTGCTAATGGTCATTTCATAGGAACAAGTACTGCAGAACTGTAAATGAAACCTGCCCTCAAAATGTCTTCAGGGAGGTAATGGCCAAAACACTTCAAAATGTGACACATACTTTAAGAGAACACTCTGAAGAACTAATGGGTAATCACAGCTTGAAAAATAAAAAGGACATGCCTTCCAGCTCAATTTCAATGGATTATGAGGCACATGCGAATTCAACCACAAAGAGGTATCAGCTCACACTTGTCAGAATAACCATCAGCAAGAAAACTACAAACAATAAATGCTGAAGGTGTTGTGGAGAAATGCATACCCTCAACTTCAAGTGGGACGTAAGTTGGAAAGGACCACCAATGAGAACAGAATGGAGGTGCCTTAAAAAGGTAAACATTGAGCTACCATATGATCCAGCAGGCCCACTCCTCCACCTATAATCTAAGAAGAGAGAATTGGAAAGACACAGCCAGGCAAATCTGCATTGCACAGTATTACAATAGCCAAGATATGGAAGTAAACAGAAGTCTACCAACAGATGGGAGGACAAAGAAGAACTCCTCCATGTACAACTGGAATATTCGCTAGTGAAAAAAATGAAACAATGCCATTTGCAGCACCGTAGATGAGTCTAGACGTAATCACGCCACCTGTAGTAAGTGAGAAAGCAAAAGCCACATATCCTATCATATCACTTTTAGGAGTTACTTAAAAATTGATACCAATGAAGATATTTCCACAGAGAAAGGCAATCACAGATTCATTAAAAAACTTATGGTTCACCAAATAGAAAGGGATGAGGATTGGATACATTACCATATTGGGGTTAACAGAGATATACAAACCATGTGAAATATATAACCAGGAAAGACGTACGGAAGACCAGGAGAAGACTACTCAACATTGTGTCATAACCTACATGGGAAAAGGATGCGAGGAAGAATAGATACCTGTATATGTGTGAAAGAACCACATCTTGCACACCTAGAACAAACAAACCATTGTAATCAAATTTGCTGGGATAAAAAATTAAAAGTAAATTACAAATATGAACAAGAAGTAATGAGACATAAACTTAAAGGGCTTTTTCCTGGCATTTTCCATTCTAATATACAACCTAGAACACCACTTCCATTAAGGCTCTGTTTCCCTAGTAACCAAATTTGGTAAAGGAGAAATGCTGCCACCTTGTGGCCGTTTCCTGCAAGAGCAGCTTTAAAGTCACAGCTAATGGTCACTTAACATTCACAAGGACTCAGGGCTGTAAAGGAAACTTGTCCTAAAAATTTGTGCTGAAGTAGAGAATGGACAAAAAAATTCAAAACAGGCAAATGTTTCAAGAAGAGATTATGAAGAGTTAAGTTTTACTTACACTCTTTTTAAAAAAAGGAAAATGGATAAAAGCTCAACCTCAGGGAGTGTTAGACGCATGGTAACTAATCTACAAAAAGTTTCAACTTACACCAGTCGACTGACCATCAGCAAAATGTCTACAAACAATAAATGCTGAAGGGGTTTTAGAGAACTGTGTACCCTCTACCTGCTGGTGAGACATAAAGGGGTAACAGCCAATAGTGAGAACAGAAAGCAGCTGTGTTTAAAAGTAAAAATGGAGGTACCATTCAATCCAGCAGGGGCACCATTGGACCTCTCACCTGAGAAGACAAGAATCGAGAAGACACAGGCCGCAAAAGCTGCAGTGCAGCCTTATTCACAATATCCAAGACAGTGAAGCAATCAAAATGTCCAACAACAGGTAAATGGATAAAGAAGAAGTGGTCCATATACACAATGGAATATTAGCCATGGAAGACAATGAACCATTGCTCTTTGAGGCACCACAAATGAGTCTGGAGATAATCACGAAAGATGAGGTAAGTTGGAAAGCAAAAGACCTGTATTCTATGATATCACTTATAGGCGTTATCTAATAACTGACACAAATGAACATATTTCCGCAGAGAAAGACACTCACAGACTTAGAAAACAAACTATGCTCATCTAAAACGAAAGGTGGGGGGAATAGATAAGTTAAGATTAGTGTTACTATATGTATACAAACTCATATTATATACATATCTCAAAAAGACCGACCATATAGCAAGGGAGGTCTGCGGAACCCTCTGTTAACATTTTACATGGGAAGAGGATCTGTACTTGAATAGATATATATAATGTACAAATGAACCAGATTGTGTTCACCTAGGACAAACAATATTCTAAGCTTTACCCCAATTAAAAAAAAATTAAAACCAAGAAGAAATAATGAGACATAAACTTATGGGGCTTTCTCCATGCACATTCCAATGTAATTTACAACCTAGGAACACGACTTCCAGAAAGGCTCTGCTGCCCTATTACCCAGATTTGGGAATGGAGAAATGCTGCCTGCTTCAGGCCACTTCCCACAACAGGAGATTTAAAACCCTTGCTAAAGGTCACTAAATATTCACCAAACTTGCAGTTCGGTAAATGACATCTGCTCTCTAAAAAAAGTCTGAGGTGAAAATCGACCAAAAATTTCAAAAGAGGGCAGCCTTCCAAGAAGACAATATCAAGAGTTATATTGTACTCCCAATTGTTTCCTTTTTTTAACAGAAAAGAAAACCGCGGAGAAAAATGATGAGTTTTACGAATTTTCAAAGACATGCAAACCGAAATTACAAAACCCTATCAGCTCACAGGAGCCAGTAGCGACATTAGCATAAATGCTGCAAACAATAAATGCTGAAGCGATTGAGGAGAAACGTGTACCCTCGATTCTAAGGGGGACGTGCTAAGTGCCACGAATGAAAACACAAAGAAGGTGCTTGGAAAGGGAAAAACGTTGCTACCAGTCAGTCAATCACACCCACTGCTGGGCCTATCACCTGAGAAAATGAGAATCAAAAAGTCACATGCTGGCAATCCTGCACTCCAACAATATTTACCATAGCCAACACTTGGAAGCAATGAAAATGTCTATCAACCGAGGAATGCACAAAGAAGAAGTGGTCCACGTACACAGTGGAAAATTACTCCAATAAAAAATAAAAATTAAATTAAAAAATCCAACAAAAGTAAGGAGACATCAGCTTGTGTGGGTTTGTCCGGGCACACTCCACTCTAATTTATAACCGAGAAACACCACAGGCCGCAAGGGCTTTTCCCTAGTTACCAGGGTGGGGAACATAGAAAGGCTGCCGCCCTCTGGCAGTTACCTGCAAAGGCAGTTTTAAAGCCTGTGCTAATGGTCATTTCATAGGAACAAGTACTGCAGAACTGTAAATGAAACCTGCCCTCAAAATGTCTTCAGGGAGGTAATGGCCAAAACACTTCAAAATGTGACACATACTTTAAGAGAACACTCTGAAGAACTAATGGGTAATCACAGCTTGAAAAATAAAAAGGACATGCCTTCCAGCTCAATTTCAACGGATTATGAGGCACATGCGAATTCAACCACAAAGAGGTATCAGCTCACACTTGTCAGAATAACCATCAGCAAGAAAACTACAAACAATAAATGCTGAAGGTGTTGTGGAGAAATGCATACCCTCAACTTCAAGTGGGACGTAAGTTGGAAAGGACCACCAATGAGAACAGAATGGAGGTGCCTTAAAAAGGTAAACATTGAGCTACCATATGATCCAGCAGGCCCACTCCTCCACCTATAATCTAAGAAGAGAGAATTGGAAAGACACAGGCAGGCAAATCTGCATTGCACAGTATTACAATAGCCAAGATATGGAAGTAAACAGAAGTCTACCAACAGATGGGAGGACAAAGAAGAACTCCTCCATGTACAACTGGAATATTCGCTAGTGAAAAAAATGAAACAATGCCATTTGCAGCACCGTAGATGAGTCTAGACGTAATCACGCCACCTGTAGTAAGTGAGAAAGCAAAAGCCACATATCCTATCATATCACTTTTAGGAGTTACTTAAAAATTGATACCAATGCAGATATTTCCACAGAGAAAGGCAATCACAGATTCATTAAAAAACTTATGGTTCACCAAATAGAAAGGGATGAGGATTGGATACATTACCATATTGGGGTTAACAGAGATATACAAACCATGTGAAATATATAACCAGGAAAGACGTACGGAAGACCAGGAGAAGACTACTCAACATTGTGTCATAACCTACATGGGAAAAGGATGCGAGGAAGAATAGATACCTGTATATGTGTGAAAGAACCACATCTGGCACACCTAGAACAAACAAACCATTGTAATCAAATTTGCTGGGATAAAAAATTAAAAGTAAATTACAAATATGAACAAGAAGTAATGAGACATAAACTTAAAGGGCTTTTTCCTGGCATTTTCCATTCTAATATACAACCTAGAACACCACTTCCATTAAGGCTCTGTTTCCCTAGTAACCAAATTTGGTAAAGGAGAAATGCTGCCACCTTGTGGCCGTTTCCTGCAAGAGCAGCTTTAAAGTCACAGCTAATGGTCACTTAACATTCACAAGGACTCAGGGCTGTAAAGGAAACTTGCCCTAAAAATTTGTGCTGAAGTAGAGAATGGACAAAAAAATTCAAAACAGGCAAATGTTTCAAGAAGAGATTATGAAGAGTTAAGTTTTACTTACACTCTTTTTAAAAAAAGGAAAATGGATAAAAGCTCAACCTCAGGGAGTGTTAGACGCATGGTAACTAATCTACAAAAAGTTTCAACTTACACCAGTCGACTGACCATCAGCAAAATGTCTACAAACAATAAATGCTGAAGGGGTTTTAGAGAACTGTGTACCCTCTACCTGCTGGTGAGACATAAAGGGGTAACAGCCAATAGTGAGAACAGAAAGCAGCTGTGTTTAAAAGTAAAAATGGAGGTACCATTCAATCCAGCAGGGGCACCATTGGACCTCTCACCTGAGAAGACAAGAATCGAGAAGACACAGGCCGCAAAAGCTGCAGTGCAGCCTTATTCACAATATCCAAGACAGTGAAGCAATCAAAATGTCCAACAACAGGTAAATGGATAAAGAAGAAGTGGTCCATATACACAATGGAATATTAGCCATGGAAGACAATGAACCATTGCTCTTTGAGGCACCACAAATGAGTCTGGAGATAATCACGAAAGATGAGGTAAGTTGGAAAGCAAAAGACCTGTATTCTATGATATCACTTATAGGCGTTATCTAATAACTGACACAAATGAACATATTTCCGCAGAGAAAGACACTCACAGACTTAGAAAACAAACTATGCTCATCTAAAACGAAAGGTGGGGGGAATAGATAAGTTAAGATTAGTGTTACTATATGTATACAAACTCATATTATATACATATCTCAAAAAGACCGACCATATAGCAAGGGAGGTCTGCATAACCCTCTGTTAACATTTTACATGGGAAGAGGATCTGTACTTGAATAGATATATATAATGTACAAATGAACCAGATTGTGTTCACCTAGGACAAACAATATTCTAAGCTTTACCCCAATTAAAAAAAAATTAAAACCAAGAAGAAATAATGAGACATAAACTTATGGGGCTTTCTCCATGCACATTCCAATGTAATTTACAACCTAGGAACACGACTTCCAGAAAGGCTCTGCTGCCCTATTACCCAGATTTGGGAATGGAGAAATGCTGCCTGCTTCAGGCCACTTCCCACAACAGGAGATTTAAAACCCTTGCTAAAGGTCACTAAATATTCACCAAACTTGCAGTTCGGTAAATGACATCTGCTCTCTAAAAAAAGTCTGAGGTGAAAATCGACCAAAAATTTCAAAAGAGGGCAGCCTTCCAAGAAGACAATATCAAGAGTTATATTGTACTCCCAATTGTTTCCTTTTTTTAACAGAAAAGAAAACCGCGGAGAAAAATGATGAGTTTTACGAATTTTCAAAGACATGCAAACCGAAATTACAAAACCCTATCAGCTCACAGGAGCCAGTAGCGCCATTAGCATAAATGCTGCAAACAATAAATGCTGAAGCGATTGAGGAGAAACGTGTACCCTCGATTCTAAGGGGGACGTGCTAAGTGCCACGAATGAAAACACAAAGAAGGTGCTTGGAAAGGGAAAAACGTTGCTACCAGTCAGTCAATCACACCCACTGCTGGGCCTATCACCTGAGAAAATGAGAATCAAAAAGTCACATGCTGGCAATCCTGCACTCCAACAATATTTACCATAGCCAACACTTGGAAGCAATGAAAATGTCTATCAACCGAGGAATGCACAAAGAAGAAGTGGTCCACGTACACAGTGGAAAATTACTCCAATAAAAAATAAAAATTAAATTAAAAAATCCAACAAAAGTAAGGAGACATCAGCTTGTGTGGGTTTGTCCGGGCACACTCCACTCTAATTTATAACCGAGAAACACCACAGGCCGCAAGGGCTTTTCCCTAGTTACCAGGGTGGGGAACATAGAAAGGCTGCCGCCCTCTGGCAGTTACCTGCAAAGGCAGTTTTAAAGCCTGTGCTAATGGTCATTTCATAGGAACAAGTACTGCAGAACTGTAAATGAAACCTGCCCTCAAAATGTCTTCAGGGAGGTAATGGCCAAAACACTTCAAAATGTGACACATACTTTAAGAGAACACTCTGAAGAACTAATGGGTAATCACAGCTTGAAAAATAAAAAGGACATGCCTTCCAGCTCAATTTCAACGGATTATGAGGCACATGCGAATTCAACCACAAAGAGGTATCAGCTCACACTTGTCAGAATAACCATCAGCAAGAAAACTACAAACAATAAATGCTGAAGGTGTTGTGGAGAAATGCATACCCTCAACTTCAAGTGGGACGTAAGTTGGAAAGGACCACCAATGAGAACAGAATGGAGGTGCCTTAAAAAGGTAAACATTGAGCTACCATATGATCCAGCAGGCCCACTCCTCCACCTATAATCTAAGAAGAGAGAATTGGAAAGACACAGGCAGGCAAATCTGCATTGCACAGTATTACAATAGCCAAGATATGGAAGTAAACAGAAGTCTACCAACAGATGGGAGGACAAAGAAGAACTCCTCCATGTACAACTGGAATATTCGCTAGTGAAAAAAATGAAACAATGCCATTTGCAGCACCGTAGATGAGTCTAGACGTAATCACGCCACCTGTAGTAAGTGAGAAAGCAAAAGCCACATATCCTATCATATCACTTTTAGGAGTTACTTAAAAATTGATACCAATGAAGATATTTCCACAGAGAAAGGCAATCACAGATTCATTAAAAAACTTATGGTTCACCAAATAGAAAGGGATGAGGATTGGATACATTACCATATTGGGCTTAACAGAGATATACAAACCATGTGAAATATATAACCAGGAAAGACGTACGGAAGACCAGGAGAAGACTACTCAACATTGTGTCATAACCTACATGGGAAAAGGATGCGAGGAAGAATAGATACCTGTATATGTGTGAAAGAACCACATCTTGCACACCTAGAACAAACAAACCATTGTAATCAAATTTGCTGGGATAAAAAATTAAAAGTAAATTACAAATATGAACAAGAAGTAATGAGACATAAACTTAAAGGGCTTTTTCCTGGCATTTTCCATTCTAATATACAACCTAGAACACCACTTCCATTAAGGCTCTGTTTCCCTAGTAACCAAATTTGGTAAAGGAGAAATGCTGCCACCTTGTGGCCGTTTCCTGCAAGAGCAGCTTTAAAGTCACAGCTAATGGTCACTTAACATTCACAAGGACTCAGGGCTGTAAAGGAAACTTGCCCTAAAAATTTGTGCTGAAGTAGAGAATGGACAAAAAAATTCAAAACAGGCAAATGTTTCAAGAAGAGATTATGAAGAGTTAAGTTTTACTTACACTCTTTTTAAAAAAAGGAAAATGGATAAAAGCTCAACCTCAGGGAGTGTTAGACGCATGGTAACTAATCTACAAAAAGTTTCAACTTACACCAGTCGACTGACCATCAGCAAAATGTCTACAAACAATAAATGCTGAAGGGGTTTTAGAGAACTGTGTACCCTCTACCTGCTGGTGAGACATAAAGGGGTAACAGCCAATAGTGAGAACAGAAAGCAGCTGTGTTTAAAAGTAAAAATGGAGGTACCATTCAATCCAGCAGGGGCACCATTGGACCTCTCACCTGAGAAGACAAGAATCGAGAAGACACAGGCCGCAAAAGCTGCAGTGCAGCCTTATTCACAATATCCAAGACAGTGAAGCAATCAAAATGTCCAACAACAGGTAAATGGATAAAGAAGAAGTGGTCCATATACACAATGGAATATTAGCCATGGAAGACAATGAACCATTGCTCTTTGAGGCACCACAAATGAGTCTGGAGATAATCACGAAAGATGAGGTAAGTTGGAAAGCAAAAGACCTGTATTCTATGATATCACTTATAGGCGTTATCTAATAACTGACACAAATGAACATATTTCCGTAGAGAAAGACACTCATAGAATTAGAAAACAAACTATGCTCATCTAAAACGAAAGGTGGGGGGAATAGGTAACTTAAGATTAGAGTTACTATATGTATACAAACTCATATTATATACATATCTCAAAAAGACCGACCATATAGCAAGGGAGGTCTGCGTAACCCTCTGTTAACATTTTACATGGGAAGAGGATCTGTACTTGAATAGATATATATAATGTACAAATGAACCAGATTGTGTTCACCTAGGACAAACAATATTCTAAGCTTTACCCCAATTAAAAAAAAATTAAAACCAAGAAGAAATAATGAGACATAAACTTATGGGGCTTTCTCCATGCACATTCCAATGTAATTTACAACCTAGGAACACGACTTCCAGAAAGGCTCTGCTGCCCTATTACCCAGATTTGGGAATGGAGAAATGCTGCCTGCTTCAGGCCACTTCCCACAACAGGAGATTTAAAACCCTTGCTAAAGGTCACTAAATATTCACCAAACTTGCAGTTCGGTAAATGACATCTGCTCTCTAAAAAAAGTCTGAGGTGAAAATCGACCAAAAATTTCAAAAGAGGGCAGCCTTCCAAGAAGACAATATCAAGAGTTATATTGTACTCCCAATTGTTTCCTTTTTTTAACAGAAAAGAGAACCGCGGAGAAAAATGATGAGTTTTACGAATTTTCAAAGACATGCAAACCGAAATTACAAAACCCTATCAGCTCACAGGAGCCAGTAGCGCCATTAGCATAAATGCTGCAAACAATAAATGCTGAAGCGATTGAGGAGAAACGTGTACCCTCGATTCTAAGGGGGACGTGCTAAGTGCCACGAATGAAAACAAAAAGAAGGTGCTTGGAAAGGGAAAAACGTTGCTACCAGTCAGTCAATCACACCCACTGCTGGGCCTATCACCTGAGAAAATGAGAATCAAAAAGTCACATGCTGGCAATCCTGCACTCCAACAATATTTACCATAGCCAACACTTGGAAGCAATGAAAATGTCTATCAACCGAGGAATGCACAAAGAAGAAGTGGTCCACGTACACAGTGGAAAATTACTCCAATAAAAAATAAAAATTAAATTAAAAAATCCAACAAAAGTAAGGAGACATCAGCTTGTGTGGGTTTGTCCGGGCACACTCCACTCTAATTTATAACCGAGAAACACCACAGGCCGCAAGGGCTTTTCCCTAGTTACCAGGGTGGGGAACATAGAAAGGCTGCCGCCCTCTGGCAGTTACCTGCAAAGGCAGTTTTAAAGCCTGTGCTAATGGTCATTTCATAGGAACAAGTACTGCAGAACTGTAAATGAAACCTGCCCTCAAAATGTCTTCAGGGAGGTAATGGCCAAAACACTTCAAAATGTGACACATACTTTAAGAGAACAGTTTGAAGAACTAATGGGTAATCACAGCTTGAAAAATAAAAAGGACATGCCTTCCAGCTCAATTTCAACGGATTATGAGGCACATGCGAATTCAACCACAAAGAGGTATCAGCTCACACTTGTCAGAATAACCATCAGCAAGAAAACTACAAACAATAAATGCTGAAGGTGTTGTGGAGAAATGCATACCCTCAACTTCAAGTGGGACGTAAGTTGGAAAGGACCACCAATGAGAACAGAATGGAGGTGCCTTAAAAAGGTAAACATTGAGCTACCATATGATCCAGCAGGCCCACTCCTCCACCTATAATCTAAGAAGAGAGAATTGGAAAGACACAGGCAGGCAAATCTGCATTGCACAGTATTACAATAGCCAAGATATGGAAGTAAACAAAAGTCTACCAACAGATGGGAGGACAAAGAAGAACTCCTCCATGTACAACTGGAATATTCGCTAGTGAAAAAAATGAAACAATGCCATTTGCAGCACTGTAGATGAGTCTAGACGTAATCACGCCACCTGTAGTAAGTGAGAAAGCAAAAGCCACATATCCTATCATATCACTTTTAGGAGTTACTTAAAATTTGATACCAATGAAGATATTTCCACAGAGAAAGGCAATCACAGATTCATTAAAAAACTTATGGTTCACCAAATAGAAAGGGATGAGGATTGGATACATTACCATATTGGGGTTAACAGAGATATACAAACCATGTGAAATATATAACCAGGAAAGACGTACGGAAGACCAGGAGAAGACTACTCAACATTGTGTCATAACCTACATGGGAAAAGGATGCGAGGAAGAATAGATACCTGTATATGTGTGAAAGAACCACATCTTGCACACCTAGAACAAACAAACCATTGTAATCAAATTTGCTGGGATAAAAAATTAAAAGTAAATTACAAATATGAACAAGAAGTAATGAGACATAAACTTAAAGGGCTTTTTCCTGGCATTTTCCATTCTAATATACAACCTAGAACACCACTTCCATTAAGGCTCTGTTTCCCTAGTAACCAAATTTGGTAAAGGAGAAATGCTGCCACCTTGTGGCCGTTTCCTGCAAGAGCAGCTTTAAAGTCACAGCTAATGGTCACTTAACATTCACAAGGACTCAGGGCTGTAAAGGAAACTTGCCCTAAAAATTTGTGCTGAAGTAGAGAATGGACAAAAAAATTCAAAACAGGCAAATGTTTCAAGAAGAGATTATGAAGAGTTAAGTTTTACTTACACTCTTTTTAAAAAAAGGAAAATGGATAAAAGCTCAACCTCAGGGAGTGTTAGACGCATGGTAACTAATCTACAAAAAGTTTCAACTTACACCAGTCGACTGACCATCAGCAAAATGTCTACAAACAATAAATGCTGAAGGGGTTTTAGAGAACTGTGTACCCTCTACCTGCTGGTGAGACATAAAGGGGTAACAGCCAATAGTGAGAACAGAAAGCAGCTGTGTTTAAAAGTAAAAATGGAGGTACCATTCAATCCAGCAGGGGCACCATTGGACCTCTCACCTGAGAAGACAAGAATCGAGAAGACACAGGCCGCAAAAGCTGCAGTGCAGCCTTATTCACAATATCCAAGACAGTGAAGCAATCAAAATGTCCAACAACAGGTAAATGGATAAAGAAGAAGTGGTCCATATACACAATGGAATATTAGCCATGGAAGACAATGAACCATTGCTCTTTGAGGCACCACAAATGAGTCTGGAGATAATCACGAAAGATGAGGTAAGTTGGAAAGCAAAAGACCTGTATTCTATGATATCACTTATAGGTGTTAGCTAATAACTGACACAAATGAACATATTTCCGCAGAGAAAGACACTCACAGACTTAGAAAACAAACTATGCTCATCTAAAACGAAAGGTGGGGGGAATAGATAAGTTAAGATTAGTTTTACTATATGTATACAAACTCATATTATATACATATCTCAAAAAGACCGACCATATAGCAAGGGAGGTCTGCGGAACCCTCTGTTAACATTTTACATGGGAAGAGGATCTGTACTTGAATAGATATATATAATGTACAAATGAACCAGATTGTGTTCACCTAGGACAAACAATATTCTAAGCTTTACCCCAATTAAAAAAAAATTAAAACCAAGAAGAAATAATGAGACATAAACTTATGGGGCTTTCTCCATGCACATTCCAATGTAATTTACAACCTAGGAACACGACTTCCAGAAAGGCTCTGCTGCCCTATTACCCAGATTTGGGAATGGAGAAATGCTGCCTGCTTCAGGCCACTTCCCACAACAGGAGATTTAAAACCCTTGCTAAAGGTCACTAAATATTCACCAAACTTGCAGTTCGGTAAATGACATCTGCTCTCTAAAAAAAGTCTGAGGTGAAAATCGACCAAAAATTTCAAAAGAGGGCAGCCTTCCAAGAAGACAATATCAAGAGTTATATTGTACTCCCAATTGTTTCCTTTTTTTAACAGAAAAGAAAACCGCGGAGAAAAATGATGAGTTTTACGAATTTTCAAAGACATGCAAACCGAAATTACAAAACCCTAACAGCTCACAGGAGCCAGTAGCGCCATTAGCATAAATGCTGCAAACAATAAATGCTGAAGCGATTGAGGAGAAACGTGTACCCTCGATTCTAAGGGGGACGTGCTAAGTGCCACGAATGAAAACACAAAGAAGGTGCTTGGAAAGGGAAAAACGTTGCTACCAGTCAGTCAATCACACCCACTGCTGGGCCTATCACCTGAGAAAATGAGAATCAAAAAGTCACATGCTGGCAATCCTGCACTCCAACAATATTTACCATAGCCAACACTTGGAAGCAATGAAAATGTCTATCAACCGAGGAATGCACAAAGAAGAAGTGGTCCACGTACACAGTGGAAAATTACTCCAATAAAAATTAAAAATTAAATTAAAAAATCCAACAAAAGTAAGGAGACATCAGCTTGTGTGGGTTTGTCCGGGCACACTCCACTCTAATTTATAACCGAGAAACACCACAGGCCGCAAGGGCTTTTCCCTAGTTACCAGGGTGGGGAACATAGAAAGGCTGCCGCCCTCTGGCAGTTACCTGCAAAGGCAGTTTTAAAGCCTGTGCTAATGGTCATTTCATAGGAACAAGTACTGCAGAACTGTAAATGAAACCTGCCCTCAAAATGTCTTCAGGGAGGTAATGGCCAAAACACTTCAAAATGTGACACATACTTTAAGAGAACACTCTGAAGAACTAATGGGTAATCACAGCTTGAAAAATAAAAAGGACATGCCTTCCAGCTCAATTTCAACGGATTATGAGGCACATGCGAATTCAACCACAAAGAGGTATCAGCTCACACTTGTCAGAATAACCATCAGCAAGAAAACTACAAACAATAAATGCTGAAGGTGTT
Source organism: Balaenoptera physalus (assembly GCF_965194825.1). Taxonomy (NCBI): domain Eukaryota; kingdom Metazoa; phylum Chordata; class Mammalia; order Artiodactyla; family Balaenopteridae; genus Balaenoptera; species Balaenoptera physalus. Next base: position 85,742,221 of record NC_138888.1, on the reverse strand, counting down.
GTGGAGAAATGCATACCCTCAACTTCAAGTGGGACGTAAGTTGGAAAGGACCACCAATGAGAACAGAATGGAGGTGCCTTAAAAAGGTAAACATTGAGCTACCATATGATCCAGCAGGCCCACTCCTCCACCTATAATCTAAGAAGAGAGAATTGGAAAGACACAGGCAGGCAAATCTGCATTGCACAGTATTACAATAGCCAAGATATGGAAGTAAACAGAAGTCTACCAACAGATGGGAGGACAAAGAAGAACTCCTCCATGTACAACTGGAATATTCGCTAGTGAAAAAAATGAAACAATGCCATTTGCAGCACCGTAGATGAGTCTAGACGTAATCACGCCACCTGTAGTAAGTGAGAAAGCAAAAGCCACATATCCTATCATATCACTTTTAGGAGTTACTTAAAAATTGATACCAATGAAGATATTTCCACAGAGAAAGGCAATCACAGATTCATTAAAAAACTTATGGTTCACCAAATAGAAAGGGATGAGGATTGGATACATTACCATATTGGGCTTAACAGAGATATACAAACCATGTGAAATATATAACCAGGAAAGACGTACGGAAGACCAGGAGAAGACTACTCAACATTGTGTCATAACCTACATGGGAAAAGGATGCGAGGAAGAATAGATACCTGTATATGTGTGAAAGAACCACATCTTGCACACCTAGAACAAACAAACCATTGTAATCAAATTTGCTGGGATAAAAAATTAAAAGTAAATTACAAATATGAACAAGAAGTAATGAGACATAAACTTAAAGGGCTTTTTCCTGGCATTTTCCATTCTAATATACAACCTAGAACACCACTTCCATTAAGGCTCTGTTTCCCTAGTAACCAAATTTGGTAAAGGAGAAATGCTGCCACCTTGTGGCCGTTTCCTGCAAGAGCAGCTTTAAAGTCACAGCTAATGGTCACTTAACATTCACAAGGACTCAGGGCTGTAAAGGAAACTTGCCCTAAAAATTTGTGCTGAAGTAGAGAATGGACAAAAAAATTCAAAACAGGCAAATGTTTCAAGAAGAGATTATGAAGAGTTAAGTTTTACTTACACTCTTTTTAAAAAAAGGAAAATGGATAAAAGCTCAACCTCAGGGAGTGTTAGACGCATGGTAACTAATCTACAAAAAGTTTCAACTTACACCAGTCGACTGACCATCAGCAAAATGTCTACAAACAATAAATGCTGAAGGGGTTTTAGAGAACTGTGTACCCTCTACCTGCTGGTGAGACATAAAGGGGTAACAGCCAATAGTGAGAACAGAAAGCAGCTGTGTTTAAAAGTAAAAATGGAGGTACCATTCAATCCAGCAGGGGCACCATTGGACCTCTCACCTGAGAAGACAAGAATCGAGAAGACACAGGCCGCAAAAGCTGCAGTGCAGCCTTATTCACAATATCCAAGACAGTGAAGCAATCAAAATGTCCAACAACAGGTAAATGGATAAAGAAGAAGTGGTCCATATACACAATGGAATATTAGCCATGGAAGACAATGAACCATTGCTCTTTGAGGCACCACAAATGAGTCTGGAGATAATCACGAAAGATGAGGTAAGTTGGAAAGCAAAAGACCTGTATTCTATGATATCACTTATAGGCGTTATCTAATAACTGACACAAATGAACATATTTCCGTAGAGAAAGACACTCATAGAATTAGAAAACAAACTATGCTCATCTAAAACGAAAGGTGGGGGGAATAGGTAACTTAAGATTAGAGTTACTATATGTATACAAACTCATATTATATACATATCTCAAAAAGACCGACCATATAGCAAGGGAGGTCTGCGTAACCCTCTGTTAACATTTTACATGGGAAGAGGATCTGTACTTGAATAGATATATATAATGTACAAATGAACCAGATTGTGTTCACCTAGGACAAACAATATTCTAAGCTTTACCCCAATTAAAAAAAAATTAAAACCAAGAAGAAATAATGAGACATAAACTTATGGGGCTTTCTCCATGCACATTCCAATGTAATTTACAACCTAGGAACACGACTTCCAGAAAGGCTCTGCTGCCCTATTACCCAGATTTGGGAATGGAGAAATGCTGCCTGCTTCAGGCCACTTCCCACAACAGGAGATTTAAAACCCTTGCTAAAGGTCACTAAATATTCACCAAACTTGCAGTTCGGTAAATGACATCTGCTCTCTAAAAAAAGTCTGAGGTGAAAATCGACCAAAAATTTCAAAAGAGGGCAGCCTTCCAAGAAGACAATATCAAGAGTTATATTGTACTCCCAATTGTTTCCTTTTTTTAACAGAAAAGAGAACCGCGGAGAAAAATGATGAGTTTTACGAATTTTCAAAGACATGCAAACCGAAATTACAAAACCCTATCAGCTCACAGGAGCCAGTAGCGCCATTAGCATAAATGCTGCAAACAATAAATGCTGAAGCGATTGAGGAGAAACGTGTACCCTCGATTCTAAGGGGGACGTGCTAAGTGCCACGAATGAAAACAAAAAGAAGGTGCTTGGAAAGGGAAAAACGTTGCTACCAGTCAGTCAATCACACCCACTGCTGGGCCTATCACCTGAGAAAATGAGAATCAAAAAGTCACATGCTGGCAATCCTGCACTCCAACAATATTTACCATAGCCAACACTTGGAAGCAATGAAAATGTCTATCAACCGAGGAATGCACAAAGAAGAAGTGGTCCACGTACACAGTGGAAAATTACTCCAATAAAAAATAAAAATTAAATTAAAAAATCCAACAAAAGTAAGGAGACATCAGCTTGTGTGGGTTTGTCCGGGCACACTCCACTCTAATTTATAACCGAGAAACACCACAGGCCGCAAGGGCTTTTCCCTAGTTACCAGGGTGGGGAACATAGAAAGGCTGCCGCCCTCTGGCAGTTACCTGCAAAGGCAGTTTTAAAGCCTGTGCTAATGGTCATTTCATAGGAACAAGTACTGCAGAACTGTAAATGAAACCTGCCCTCAAAATGTCTTCAGGGAGGTAATGGCCAAAACACTTCAAAATGTGACACATACTTTAAGAGAACAGTTTGAAGAACTAATGGGTAATCACAGCTTGAAAAATAAAAAGGACATGCCTTCCAGCTCAATTTCAACGGATTATGAGGCACATGCGAATTCAACCACAAAGAGGTATCAGCTCACACTTGTCAGAATAACCATCAGCAAGAAAACTACAAACAATAAATGCTGAAGGTGTTGTGGAGAAATGCATACCCTCAACTTCAAGTGGGACGTAAGTTGGAAAGGACCACCAATGAGAACAGAATGGAGGTGCCTTAAAAAGGTAAACATTGAGCTACCATATGATCCAGCAGGCCCACTCCTCCACCTATAATCTAAGAAGAGAGAATTGGAAAGACACAGGCAGGCAAATCTGCATTGCACAGTATTACAATAGCCAAGATATGGAAGTAAACAAAAGTCTACCAACAGATGGGAGGACAAAGAAGAACTCCTCCATGTACAACTGGAATATTCGCTAGTGAAAAAAATGAAACAATGCCATTTGCAGCACTGTAGATGAGTCTAGACGTAATCACGCCACCTGTAGTAAGTGAGAAAGCAAAAGCCACATATCCTATCATATCACTTTTAGGAGTTACTTAAAATTTGATACCAATGAAGATATTTCCACAGAGAAAGGCAATCACAGATTCATTAAAAAACTTATGGTTCACCAAATAGAAAGGGATGAGGATTGGATACATTACCATATTGGGGTTAACAGAGATATACAAACCATGTGAAATATATAACCAGGAAAGACGTACGGAAGACCAGGAGAAGACTACTCAACATTGTGTCATAACCTACATGGGAAAAGGATGCGAGGAAGAATAGATACCTGTATATGTGTGAAAGAACCACATCTTGCACACCTAGAACAAACAAACCATTGTAATCAAATTTGCTGGGATAAAAAATTAAAAGTAAATTACAAATATGAACAAGAAGTAATGAGACATAAACTTAAAGGGCTTTTTCCTGGCATTTTCCATTCTAATATACAACCTAGAACACCACTTCCATTAAGGCTCTGTTTCCCTAGTAACCAAATTTGGTAAAGGAGAAATGCTGCCACCTTGTGGCCGTTTCCTGCAAGAGCAGCTTTAAAGTCACAGCTAATGGTCACTTAACATTCACAAGGACTCAGGGCTGTAAAGGAAACTTGCCCTAAAAATTTGTGCTGAAGTAGAGAATGGACAAAAAAATTCAAAACAGGCAAATGTTTCAAGAAGAGATTATGAAGAGTTAAGTTTTACTTACACTCTTTTTAAAAAAAGGAAAATGGATAAAAGCTCAACCTCAGGGAGTGTTAGACGCATGGTAACTAATCTACAAAAAGTTTCAACTTACACCAGTCGACTGACCATCAGCAAAATGTCTACAAACAATAAATGCTGAAGGGGTTTTAGAGAACTGTGTACCCTCTACCTGCTGGTGAGACATAAAGGGGTAACAGCCAATAGTGAGAACAGAAAGCAGCTGTGTTTAAAAGTAAAAATGGAGGTACCATTCAATCCAGCAGGGGCACCATTGGACCTCTCACCTGAGAAGACAAGAATCGAGAAGACACAGGCCGCAAAAGCTGCAGTGCAGCCTTATTCACAATATCCAAGACAGTGAAGCAATCAAAATGTCCAACAACAGGTAAATGGATAAAGAAGAAGTGGTCCATATACACAATGGAATATTAGCCATGGAAGACAATGAACCATTGCTCTTTGAGGCACCACAAATGAGTCTGGAGATAATCACGAAAGATGAGGTAAGTTGGAAAGCAAAAGACCTGTATTCTATGATATCACTTATAGGTGTTAGCTAATAACTGACACAAATGAACATATTTCCGCAGAGAAAGACACTCACAGACTTAGAAAACAAACTATGCTCATCTAAAACGAAAGGTGGGGGGAATAGATAAGTTAAGATTAGTTTTACTATATGTATACAAACTCATATTATATACATATCTCAAAAAGACCGACCATATAGCAAGGGAGGTCTGCGGAACCCTCTGTTAACATTTTACATGGGAAGAGGATCTGTACTTGAATAGATATATATAATGTACAAATGAACCAGATTGTGTTCACCTAGGACAAACAATATTCTAAGCTTTACCCCAATTAAAAAAAAATTAAAACCAAGAAGAAATAATGAGACATAAACTTATGGGGCTTTCTCCATGCACATTCCAATGTAATTTACAACCTAGGAACACGACTTCCAGAAAGGCTCTGCTGCCCTATTACCCAGATTTGGGAATGGAGAAATGCTGCCTGCTTCAGGCCACTTCCCACAACAGGAGATTTAAAACCCTTGCTAAAGGTCACTAAATATTCACCAAACTTGCAGTTCGGTAAATGACATCTGCTCTCTAAAAAAAGTCTGAGGTGAAAATCGACCAAAAATTTCAAAAGAGGGCAGCCTTCCAAGAAGACAATATCAAGAGTTATATTGTACTCCCAATTGTTTCCTTTTTTTAACAGAAAAGAAAACCGCGGAGAAAAATGATGAGTTTTACGAATTTTCAAAGACATGCAAACCGAAATTACAAAACCCTAACAGCTCACAGGAGCCAGTAGCGCCATTAGCATAAATGCTGCAAACAATAAATGCTGAAGCGATTGAGGAGAAACGTGTACCCTCGATTCTAAGGGGGACGTGCTAAGTGCCACGAATGAAAACACAAAGAAGGTGCTTGGAAAGGGAAAAACGTTGCTACCAGTCAGTCAATCACACCCACTGCTGGGCCTATCACCTGAGAAAATGAGAATCAAAAAGTCACATGCTGGCAATCCTGCACTCCAACAATATTTACCATAGCCAACACTTGGAAGCAATGAAAATGTCTATCAACCGAGGAATGCACAAAGAAGAAGTGGTCCACGTACACAGTGGAAAATTACTCCAATAAAAAATAAAAATTAAATTAAAAAATCCAACAAAAGTAAGGAGACATCAGCTTGTGTGGGTTTGTCCGGGCACACTCCACTCTAATTTATAACCGAGAAACACCACAGGCCGCAAGGGCTTTTCCCTAGTTACCAGGGTGGGGAACATAGAAAGGCTGCCGCCCTCTGGCAGTTACCTGCAAAGGCAGTTTTAAAGCCTGTGCTAATGGTCATTTCATAGGAACAAGTACTGCAGAACTGTAAATGAAACCTGCCCTCAAAATGTCTTCAGGGAGGTAATGGCCAAAACACTTCAAAATGTGACACATACTTTAAGAGAACACTCTGAAGAACTAATGGGTAATCACAGCTTGAAAAATAAAAAGGACATGCCTTCAAGCTCAATTTCAACGGATCATGAGGGCACATGCGAATTCAACCACAAAGAGGTATCAACTCACACTTGTCAGAATAACCATCAGCAAGAAAACTACAAACAATAAATGCTGGAGGTGTTGTGGAGAAATGCATACCCTCAACTTCAAGGGGGACGTAAGCTGGAAAGGACCTCCAATGAGAACAGAATGGAGGTGCCTTAAAAAGGTAAACATTGAGCTACCATATGATCCAGCAGGCCCACTCCTCCACCTATAATCTAAGAAGAGAGAATTGGAAAGACACAGACAGGCAAATCTGCATAGCACATTATTACAATAGCCAAGATATGGAAGTAAACATAAAGTCTACCAACAGATGGGAGGACAAAAAGAACTCCTCCATGTACAGATAAAATATTCGCTAGTGAAAAAAATGAAACAATGCCATTTGCAGCACCGTAGATGAGTCTAGAAGTAATCACGCAACCTGTAGTAAGTGAGAAAGCAAAAGCCACATATCCTATCATATCACTTTTAGGAGTTACTTAAAAATTGATACCAATGAAGATATTTCCACAGAGAAAGGCAGTCACAGATTCATTAAAAAACTTATGGTTCACCAAATAGAAAGGGATGAGGATTGGATACATTACCATATTGGGGTTAACAGAGATATACAAACCATGTGAAATATATAACCAGGAAAGACGTACGGAAGACCAGGAGAAGACTACTCAACATTGTGTCATAACCTACATGGGAAAAGGATGCGAGGAAGAATAGATACACGTATATGTGTGAAAGAACCACAACTTGCACACCTAGAACAAACAAACTATGGTAATCAAATTTGCTGGGATAAAAAATAAAAAGTAAATTACAAATGTGAACAACAAGTAATGAGACATAAACATAAAGGGCTTTTTCCTGGGACATTCCACTCTAATTTACAACCTAGAACACCACTTCCATTAAGCCTCTGTTTCCCTAGTAACCAAATTTGGTAAAGGAGAAATGCTGCCACCTTGTGGCCGTTTCCTGCAAGAGCAGCTTTAAAGTCACAGCTAATAGTCACTTAACATTCACAAGGACTCAGGGCTGTAAAGGACACTTGCCCTAAAAATTTGTGCTGAAGTAGAGAATGGACAAAAAAATTCAAAACAGGCAAATGTTTCAAGAAGAGATTATGAAGAGTTAAGTTTTACTTACACTCTTTTTAAAAAAAAGGAAAATGGATAAAAGCTCAACCTCAGGGAGTGTTAGACGCATGCAATCTAATCTACAAAAAGTTTCAACTTACACCAGTCGACTGACCATCAGCAAAATGTCTACAAACAATAAATGCTGAAGGGGTTTTAGAGAACTGTGTACCCTCTACCTGCTGGTGAGACATAAAGGGGTAATAGCCAATAGTGAGAACAGAAAGCAGCTGTGTTTAAAAGTAAAAATGGAGGTACCATTCAATCCAGCAGGGGCACCATTGGACCTCTCACCTGAGAAGACAAGTATCGAGAAGACACAGGCCGCAAAAGCTGCAGTGCAGCCTTATTCACAATATCCAAGACAGTGAAGCAATCAAAATGTCCAACAACAGGTAAATGGATAAAGAAGAAGTGGTCCATATACACAATGGAATATTAGCCATGGAAGACAATGAACCATTGCTCTTTGAGGCACCACAAATGAGTCTGGAGATAATCACGAAAGATGAGGTAAGTTGGAAAGCAAAAGACCTGTATTCTATGATATCACTTATAGGCGTTAGCTAATAACTGACACAAATGAACATATTTCCGCAGAGAAAGACACTTACAGAATTAGAAAACAAACTATGCTCATCTAAAACGAAAGGTGGGGGTAATAGATAAGTTGAGATTAGTGTTACTATATGTATACAAACTCATATTATATACATATCTCAAAAAGACCGACCATATAGCAAGGGAGGTCTCCGTAACCCTCTGTTAATATTTTACATGGGAAGAGGATCTGTACTTGAATAGATATATATAATGTACAAATGAACCAGATTGTGTTCACCTAGGACAAACAATATTCTAAGCTTTACCCCAATTAAAAAAAAATTAAAACCAAGAAGAAATAATGAGACATAAACTTATGGGGCTTTCTCCATGCACATTCCAATGTAATTTACAACCTAGGAACACGACTTCCAGAAAGGCTCTGCTGCCCTATTACCCAGATTTGGGAATGGAGAAATGCTGCCTGCTTCAGGCCACTTCCCACAACAGGAGATTTAAAACCCTTGCTAAAGGTCACTAAATATTCACCAAACTTGCAGTTCGGTAAATGACACCTGCTCTGTAAAAAAAGTCTGAGGTGAAAATCGACCAAAAATTTCAAAAGAGGGCAGCCTTCCAAGAAGACAATATCAAGAGTTATATTGTACTCCCAATTGTTTCCTTTTTTTAACAGAAAAGAAAACCGTGGAGAAAAATGATGAGTTTTACGAATTTTCAAAGACATGCAAACCGAAATTACAAAACCCTATCAGCTCACAGGAGCCAGCAGCGCCATTAGCATAAATGCTGAAAACAATAAATGCTGAAGCTATTGTGGAGAAATGCGTACCCTCGATTCTAAGGGGGACGTGGTAAGAGCCACGAATGAAAACACAAAGCAGGTGCTTGGAAAGGGAAACACGGTGCTACCAGTCAATGAATCACACCCACTGCTGGGCCTATCACCTGAGAAAATGAAAATCAAAAAGTCACAGGCTGGCAATCCTGCACTCCAACAATATTTACCATAGCCAACACTTGGAAACAATGAAAATGTCCATCAACCGAGGTATGTACAAAGAAGAAGTGATCCACGTACACAGTGGAAAATTACTCCAATAAAAAATAAAAATTAAATTTAAAAATCCAACAAAAGTAAGGAGACATCAGCTTGTGTGGGTTTGTCCGGGCACACTCCACACTAATTTATAACCGAGAAACACCACAGGCAGCAAGGGCTTTTCCCTAGTTACCAGGGTGGGGAACATAGAAAGGCTGCGGCCCTCTGGCAGTTACCTGCGAAAGCAGCTTTAAAGCCTGTGCTAATGGTCATTTCATAAGAACAAGTACTGCAGAACTGTAAATGAAACCTGCCCTCAAAATGTCTTCAGGGAGGTAATGGCCAAAACATTTCAAAATGTGACACATACTTTAAGAGAACACTTTGAAGAACTAAGGGGTAATCACAGCTTGAAAAATAAAAAGGACATGCCTTCAAGCTCAATTTCAGTGGATTATGAGGCATGTGCGAATTCAGCCACAAAGAGGTATCAGATCACACTTGTCAGAATAACCATCAGCAAGAAAACTACAAACAATAAATGCTGAAGGTGTTGTAGAGAAATGCAAACCCTGAACTTCAAGGGGGATGTAACTTGGAAAGGGCCACGAACTAGAACAGAATGGGGGTGCCTTAAAAAGGTAAACATTGAGCTACCATATGATCCAGCAGGCCCACTCCTCCACCTATAATCTAAGAAGAGAGAATTGGAAAGACACAGGCAGGCAAATCTGCATTGCACAGTATTACAATAGCCAAGATATGGAAGTAACCAAAAAGTACACCTACAGATGGGTGGACAAAGAAGTACTCCTCCGTGTACAGATGGAATATTCGCTAGTGAAAAAATTGAAACAATGCCATTTGCAGCACCTTAGATGAGTCTAGACGTAATCACACCACCTGTAGTAAGTGAGAAAGTAAAGGACACATATCCTATCATATCACTTTCAGGAGTTACACAAAAATTGATACCAATGAAGATATTTCCACAGAGAAAGGCAATCACAGATTCATTAAAAAACTTATGGTTCACCAAATAAAAAGGGATGAGGGTTGGATACATTACCATATTGGGGTTAACAGAGATATACAAACCATGTGAAATATATAACCACCAAAGACGTACGGAAGACCAGGAGAAGACTACTCAACAATGTCTCATAACCTACATGGGAAAAGGATGTGAGGAAGAAAAGATACACGTATATGTGTGAAAGACACACATCTTGCACACCTAGAGCAAAAAAACCAATGTAATCAAATCTGCTGGGATAAAAAATAAAAAGTAAATTACAAATATGAACAAGAAGTAATGAGACAAAAATTTAAAGGGCTTTTTCCTGGCACGTTCCATTCTAATATACAACCTAGAACACCACTTCCATTAAGGCTCTGTTTCCCTAGAAACCAAATTTGGCAAAGGAGAAATGCTGCCACCTTGTGGCCGTTTCCTGCAAGCGCAGCATTAAAGTCACAGCTAATGGTCACTTAACATTCACAAGGACTCAGGGCTGTAAGAGACACTTGCCCTAAATATTTGTGCTGAAGTAGGGAATGGACAAAAAAATTCACAACAGGCAAATGTTTCAAGAAGAGATTATGAAGAGTTAAGTTTTACTCACACTCTTTTTAAAAAAAAGGAAAATGGATAAAAGCTCAACCTCAGGGAGTGTTAGAAGCATGGAATCTAATCTACAAAAAGTTTCAACTTACACCAGTCGACTGACCATCAGCAAAAAGTCTACAAACAATAAATGCAGAAGGGGATTTAGAGAACTGTGTACCCTCGACCTTCTGGTGAGACATAAAGGGGTAACATCCAATGATGAGAAAAGAAAGGAGCTGTGTTTAAAAGTAAAAATGGAGTTTCCATTCAATCCCCAGGCGCAAAATTGGACCTCTAACCTGAGAAGACAAGAATCGAGAAGACACAGGCTGCAAAAGATGCAGTGAAGCCTTATTCACAATAGGCAAGACAGTGAAGGAATCAAACTCTGCAACAACAGGTGAATGGATAAAGAAGAAGTGGTCCATGTACACAATGGAATATTAGCCGTGGAAGACAAAGAACCATTGCTCTTTGAGGCACCACAAATGAGTCTGCAGATAATCATGAAAGATGAGGTAAGTTGGAAAGCAAAAGACCTGTATTCTATGATATCACTTATAGACGTTATCTAATAACTGACACAAATGAACATATTCCACAGAGAAAGACACTCACAGATTTAGAAAACAAACTATGCTCATCTAATACGAAAGGTGGGGGGAATGGATAAATTAAGATTAGACTTACTATATGTATACAAACACATATTATATATATATATCTCAAAAAGACCGACCATATAGAAAGGAAAGTCTGCGGAACCTTCTGTAACATTTTACATGGGAAGAGGATCCGTAGTTGAATAGATATATATAATGTACAAATGAACCAGATTGTGTACACCTAGGACAAACAATATTCTAAGCATTACCCCAAATAAAAAAAAAATTAAAACCAAGAAGAAATAATGAGACATAAACTTATGGGGGTTTCTCCATGCACATTCCAATGTAATTTACAACCTAGGAACACGACTTCCAGAAAGGCTCTGCTGCCCTAGTACCCAGATTTGGGAATGGAGGAATGCTGCCTGCTAGAGGCCACTTCCCACAACAGGAGCTTTAAAACCATTGCTAAAGGTCATTAAATATTCACCAAACTTGCAGTTCGGTAAATGACACCTGCTCTCTAAAAAAAGTCTGAGGTGGAAAATCGACCAAAAAATTCAAAAGAGGGCAACATTCCAAGAAGACAATATCAAGAATTATATTGTACTCCCAAATGTTTCCTTTTTTTAATAGAAAAGAAAACGGCGGTGAAAAATGATGAGTTTTACGAATTTTCAAAGCCATGCAAACCCAAATTCCAAGACCCTATCAGCTCACAGCAGCCATTAGGTCTATTAGCATAAATGCTGCAAACAATAAATGCTGAAGCGATTGTCGAGACATGTGTACCCTCGATTCTAAGGGGGATGTGCTAAGTGCCACGAATGAAAACACAAAGAAGGTGCTTGGAAAGGGAAAAACGGTGCTACCAGTCAGTCAATCACACCCACTGCTGGGCCTATCACCTGAGAAAATGAGAATCAAAAAGTCACATGCTGGCAATCCTGCACTCCAACAATATTTACCATAGCCAACACTTGGAAGCAATGAAAATGTCTATCAACCGAGGAATGCACAAAGAAGAAGTGGTCCACGTACACAGTGGAAAATTACTCCAATAAAAAATAAAAATTAAATTAAAAAATCCAACAAAAGTAAGGAGACATCAGCTTGTGTGGGTTTGTCCGGGCACACTCCACTCTAATTTATAACCGAGAAACACCACAGGCCGCAAGGGCTTTTCCCTAGTTACCAGGGTGGGGAACATAGAAAGGCTGCCGCCCTCTGGCAGTTACCTGCAAAGGCAGTTTTAAAGCCTGTGCTAATGGTCATTTCATAGGAACAAGTACTGCAGAACTGTAAATGAAACCTGCCCTCAAAATGTCTTCAGGGAGGTAATGGCCAAAACACTTCAAAATGTGACACATACTTTAAGAGAACACTCTGAAGAACTAATGGGTAATCACAGCTTGAAAAATAAAAAGGACATGCCTTCAAGCTCAATTTCAACGGATTATGAGGCACATGCGAATTCAACCACAAAGAGGTATCAGCTCACACTTGTCAGAATAACCATCAGCAAGAAAACTACAAACAATAAATGCTGAAGGTGTTGTGGAGAAATGCATACCCTCAACTTCAAGTGGGACGTAAGTTGGAAAGGACCACCAATGAGAACAGAATGGAGGTGCCTTAAAAAGGTAAACATTGAGCTACCATATGATCCAGCAGGCCCATTCCTCCACCTATAATCTAAGAAGAGAGAATTGGAAAGACACAGGCAGGCAAATCTGCATTGCACAGTATTACAATAGCCAAGATATGGAAGTAAACAGAAGTCTACCAACAGATGGGAGGACAAAGAAGAACTCCTCCATGTACAACTGGAATATTCGCTAGTGAAAAAAATGAAACAATGCCATTTGCAGCACCGTAGATGAGTCTAGACGTAATCACGCCACCTGTAGTAAGTGAGAAAGCAAAAGCCACATATCCTATCATATCACTTTTAGGAGTTACTTAAAAATTGATACCAATGAAGATATTTCCACAGAGAAAGGCAATCACAGATTCATTAAAAAACTTATGGTTCACCAAATAGAAAGGGATGAGGATTGGATACATTACCATATTGGGGTTAACAGAGATATACAAACCATGTGAAATATATAACCAGGAAAGACGTACGGAAGACCAGGAGAAGACTACTCAACATTGTGTCATAACCTACATGGGAAAAGGATGCGAGGAAGAATAGATACCTGTATATGTGTGAAAGAACCACATCTTGCACACCTAGAACAAACAAACCATTGTAATCAAATTTGCTGGGATAAAAAATTAAAAGTAAATTACAAATATGAACAAGAAGTAATGAGACATAAACTTAAAGGGCTTTTTCCTGGCATTTTCCATTCTAATATACAACCTAGAACACCACTTCCATTAAGGCTCTGTTTCCCTAGTAACCAAATTTGGTAAAGGAGAAATGCTGCCACCTTGTGGCCGTTTCCTGCAAGAGCAGCTTTAAAGTCACAGCTAATGGTCACTTAACATTCACAAGGACTCAGGGCTGTAAAGGAAACTTGCCCTAAAAATTTGTGCTGAAGTAGAGAATGGACAAAAAAATTCAAAACAGGCAAATGTTTCAAGAAGAGATTATGAAGAGTTAAGTTTTACTTACACTCTTTTTAAAAAAAAGGAAAATGGATAAAAGCTCAACCTCAGGGAGTGTTAGACGCATGGTAACTAATCTACAAAAAGTTTCAACTTACACCAGTCGACTGACCATCAGCAAAATGTCTACAAACAATAAATGCTGAAGGGGTTTTAGAGAACTGTGTACCCTCTACCTGCTGGTGAGACATAAAGGGGTAACAGCCAATAGTGAGAACAGAAAGCAGCTGTGTTTAAAAGTAAAAATGGAGGTACCATTCAATCCAGCAGGGGCACCATTGGACCTCTCACCTGAGAAGACAAGAATCGAGAAGACACAGGCCGCAAAAGCTGCAGTGCAGCCTTATTCACAATATCCAAGACAGTGAAGCAATCAAAATGTCCAACAACAGGTAAATGGATAAAGAAGAAGTGGTCCATATACACAATGGAATATTAGCCATGGAAGACAATGAACCATTGCTCTTTGAGGCACCACAAATGAGTCTGGAGATAATCACGAAAGATGAGGTAAGTTGGAAAGCAAAAGACCTGTATTCTATGATATCACTTATAGGCGTTATCTAATAACTGACACAAATGAACATATTTCCGCAGAGAAAGACACTCACAGACTTAGAAAACAAACTATGCTCATCTAAAACGAAAGGTAGGGGGAATAGATAAGTTAAGATTAGTGTTACTATATGTATACAAACTCATATTATATACATATCTCAAAAAGACCGACCATATAGCAAGGGAGGTCTGCGGAACCCTCTGTTAACATTTTACATGGGAAGAGGATCTGTACTTGAATAGATATATATAATGTACAAATGAACCAGATTGTGTTCACCTAGGACAAACAATATTCTAAGCTTTACCCCAATTAAAAAAAAATTAAAACCAAGAAGAAATAATGAGACATAAACTTATGGGGCTTTCTCCATGCACATTCCAATGTAATTTACAACCTAGGAACACGACTTCCAGAAAGGCTCTGCTGCCCTATTACCCAGATTTGGGAATGGAGAAATGCTGCCTGCTTCAGGCCACTTCCCACAACAGGAGATTTAAAACCCTTGCTAAAGGTCACTAAATATTCACCAAACTTGCAGTTCGGTAAATGACATCTGCTCTCTAAAAAAAGTCTGAGGTGAAAATCGACCAAAAATTTCAAAAGAGGGCAGCCTTCCAAGAAGACAATATCAAGAGTTATATTGTACTCCCAATTGTTTCCTTTTTTTAACAGAAAAGAAAACCGCGGAGAAAAATGATGAGTTTTACGAATTTTCAAAGACATGCAAACCGAAATTACAAAACCCTATCAGCTCACAGGAGCCAGTAGCGCCATTAGCATAAATGCTGCAAACAATAAATGCTGAAGCGATTGAGGAGAAACGTGTACCCTCGATTCTAAGGGGGACGTGCTAAGTGCCACGAATGAAAACACAAAGAAGGTGCTTGGAAAGGGAAAAACGGTGCTACCAGTCAGTCAATCACACCCACTGCTGGGCCTATCACCTGAGAAAATGAGAATCAAAAAGTCACATGCTGGCAATCCTGCACTCCAACAATATTTACCATAGCCAACACTTGGAAGCAATGAAAATGTCTATCAACCGAGGAATGCACAAAGAAGAAGTGGTCCACGTACACAGTGGAAAATTACTCCAATAAAAAATAAAAATTAAATTAAAAAATCCAACAAAAGTAAGGAGACATCAGCTTGTGTGGGTTTGTCCGGGCACACTCCACTCTAATTTATAACCGAGAAACACCACAGGCCGCAAGGGCTTTTCCCTAGTTACCAGGGTGGGGAACATAGAAAGGCTGCCGCCCTCTGGCAGTTACCTGCAAAGGCAGTTTTAAAGCCTGTGCTAATGGTCATTTCATAGGAACAAGTACTGCAGAACTGTAAATGAAACCTGCCCTCAAAATGTCTTCAGGGAGGTAATGGCCAAAACACTTCAAAATGTGACACATACTTTAAGAGAACACTCTGAAGAACTAATGGGTAATCACAGCTTGAAAAATAAAAAGGACATGCCTTCAAGCTCAATTTCAACGGATTATGAGGCACATGCGAATTCAACCACAAAGAGGTATCAGCTCACACTTGTCAGAATAACCATCAGCAAGAAAACTACAAACAATAAATGCTGAAGGTGTTGTGGAGAAATGCATACCCTCAACTTCAAGTGGGACGTAAGTTGGAAAGGACCACCAATGAGAACAGAATGGAGGTGCCTTAAAAAGGTAAACATTGAGCTACCATATGATCCAGCAGGCCCACTCCTCCACCTATAATCTAAGAAGAGAGAATTGGAAAGACACAGGCAGGCAAATCTGCATTGCACAGTATTACAATAGCCAAGATATGGAAGTAAACAGAAGTCTACCAACAGATGGGAGGACAAAGAAGAACTCCTCCATGTACAACTGGAATATTCACTAGTGAAAAAAATGAAACAATGCCATTTGCAGCACCGTAGATGAGTCTAGACGTAATCACGCCACCTGTAGTAAGTGAGAAAGCAAAAGCCACATATCCTATCATATCACTTTTAGGAGTTACTTAAAAATTGATACCAATGAAGATATTTCCACAGAGAAAGGCAATCACAGATTCATTAAAAAACTTATGGTTCACCAAATAGAAAGGGATGAGGATTGGATACATTACCATATTGGGGTTAACAGAGATATACAAACCATGTGAAATATATAACCAGGAAAGACGTACGGAAGACCAGGAGAAGACTACTCAACATTGTGTCATAACCTACATGGGAAAAGGATGCGAGGAAGAATAGATACCTGTATATGTGTGAAAGAACCACATCTTGCACACCTAGAACAAACAAACCATTGTAATCAAATTTGCTGGGATAAAAAATTAAAAGTAAATTACAAATATGAACAAGAAGTAATGAGACATAAACTTAAAGGGCTTTTTCCTGGCATTTTCCATTCTAATATACAACCTAGAACACCACTTCCATTAAGGCTCTGTTTCCCTAGTAACCAAATTTGGTAAAGGAGAAATGCTGCCACCTTGTGGCCGTTTCCTGCAAGAGCAGCTTTAAAGTCACAGCTAATGGTCACTTAACATTCACAAGGACTCAGGGCTGTAAAGGAAACTTGCCCTAAAAATTTGTGCTGAAGTAGAGAATGGACAAAAAAATTCAAAACAGGCAAATGTTTCAAGAAGAGATTATGAAGAGTTAAGTTTTACTTACACTCTTTTTAAAAAAAAGGAAAATGGATAAAAGCTCAACCTCAGGGAGTGTTAGACGCATGGTAACTAATCTACAAAAAGTTTCAACTTACACCAGTCGACTGACCATCAGCAAAATGTCTACAAACAATAAATGCTGAAGGGGTTTTAGAGAACTGTGTACCCTCTACCTGCTGGTGAGACATAAAGGGGTAACAGCCAATAGTGAGAACAGAAAGCAGCTGTGTTTAAAAGTAAAAATGGAGGTACCATTCAATCCAGCAGGGGCACCATTGGACCTCTCACCTGAGAAGACAAGAATCGAGAAGACACAGGCCGCAAAAGCTGCAGTGCAGCCTTATTCACAATATCCAAGACAGTGAAGCAATCAAAATGTCCAACAACAGGTAAATGGATAAAGAAGAAGTGGTCCATATACACAATGGAATATTAGCCATGGAAGACAATGAACCATTGCTCTTTGAGGCACCACAAATGAGTCTGGAGATAATCACGAAAGATGAGGTAAGTTGGAAAGCAAAAGACCTGTATTCTATGATATCACTTATAGGCGTTATCTAATAACTGACACAAATGAACATATTTCCGCAGAGAAAGACACTCATAGAATTAGAAAACAAACTATGCTCATCTAAAACGAAAGGTGGGGGGAATAGGTAACTTAAGATTAGAGTTACTATATGTATACAAACTCATATTATATACATATCTCAAAAAGACCGACCATATAGCAAGGGAGGTCTGCGTAACCCTCTGTTAACATTTTACATGGGAAGAGGATCTGTACTTGAATAGATATATATAATGTACAAATGAACCAGATTGTGTTCACCTAGGACAAACAATATTCTAAGCTTTACCCCAATTAAAAAAAAATTAAAACCAAGAAGAAATAATGAGACATAAACTTATGGGGCTTTCTCCATGCACATTCCAATGTAATTTACAACCTAGGAACACGACTTCCAGAAAGGCTCTGCTGCCCTATTACCCAGATTTGGGAATGGAGAAATGCTGCCTGCTTCAGGCCACTTCCCACAACAGGAGATTTAAAACCCTTGCTAAAGGTCACTAAATATTCACCAAACTTGCAGTTCGGTAAATGACATCTGCTCTCTAAAAAAAGTCTGAGGTGAAAATCGACCAAAAATTTCAAAAGAGGGCAGCCTTCCAAGAAGACAATATCAAGAGTTATATTGTACTCCCAATTGTTTCCTTTTTTTAACAGAAAAGAAAACCGCGGAGAAAAATGATGAGTTTTACGAATTTTCAAAGACATGCAAACCGAAATTACAAAACCCTATCAGCTCACAGGAGCCAGTAGCGCCATTAGCATAAATGCTGCAAACAATAAATGCTGAAGCGATTGAGGAGAAACGTGTACCCTCGATTCTAAGGGGGACGTGCTAAGTGCCACGAATGAAAACACAAAGAAGGTGCTTGGAAAGGGAAAAACGGTGCTACCAGTCAGTCAATCACACCCACTGCTGGGCCTATCACCTGAGAAAATGAGAATCAAAAAGTCACATGCTGGCAATCCTGCACTCCAACAATATTTACCATAGCCAACACTTGGAAGCAATGAAAATGTCTATCAACCGAGGAATGCACAAAGAAGAAGTGGTCCACGTACACAGTGGAAAATTACTCCAATAAAAAATAAAAATTAAATTAAAAAATCCAACAAAAGTAAGGAGACATCAGCTTGTGTGGGTTTGTCCGGGCACACTCCACTCTAATTTATAACCAAGAAACACCACAGGCCGCAAGGGCTTTTCCCTAGTTACCAGGGTGGGGAACATAGAAAGGCTGCCGCCCTCTGGCAGTTACCTGCAAAGGCAGTTTTAAAGCCTGTGCTAATGGTCATTTCATAGGAACAAGTACTGCAGAACTGTAAATGAAACCTGCCCTCAAAATGTCTTCAGGGAGGTAATGGCCAAAACACTTCAAAATGTGACACATACTTTAAGAGAACACTCTGAAGAACTAATGGGTAATCACAGCTTGAAAAATAAAAAGGACATGCCTTCCAGCTCAATTTCAATGGATTATGAGGCACATGCGAATTCAACCACAAAGAGGTATCAGCTCACACTTGTCAGAATAACCATCAGCAAGAAAACTACAAACAATAAATGCTGAAGGTGTTGTGGAGAAATGCATACCCTCAACTTCAAGTGGGACGTAAGTTGGAAAGGACCACCAATGAGAACAGAATGGAGGTGCCTTAAAAAGGTAAACATTGAGCTACCATATGATCCAGCAGGCCCACTCCTCCACCTATAATCTAAGAAGAGAGAATTGGAAAGACACAGCCAGGCAAATCTGCATTGCACAGTATTACAATAGCCAAGATATGGAAGTAAACAGAAGTCTACCAACAGATGGGAGGACAAAGAAGAACTCCTCCATGTACAACTGGAATATTCGCTAGTGAAAAAAATGAAACAATGCCATTTGCAGCACCGTAGATGAGTCTAGACGTAATCACGCCACCTGTAGTAAGTGAGAAAGCAAAAGCCACATATCCTATCATATCACTTTTAGGAGTTACTTAAAAATTGATACCAATGAAGATATTTCCACAGAGAAAGGCAATCACAGATTCATTAAAAAACTTATGGTTCACCAAATAGAAAGGGATGAGGATTGGATACATTACCATATTGGGGTTAACAGAGATATACAAACCATGTGAAATATATAACCAGGAAAGACGTACGGAAGACCAGGAGAAGACTACTCAACATTGTGTCATAACCTACATGGGAAAAGGATGCGAGGAAGAATAGATACCTGTATATGTGTGAAAGAACCACATCTGGCACACCTAGAACAAACAAACCATTGTAATCAAATTTGCTGGGATAAAAAATTAAAAGTAAATTACAAATATGAACAAGAAGTAATGAGACATAAACTTAAAGGGCTTTTTCCTGGCATTTTCCATTCTAATATACAACCTAGAACACCACTTCCATTAAGGCTCTGTTTCCCTAGTAACCAAATTTGGTAAAGGAGAAATGCTGCCACCTTGTGGCCGTTTCCTGCAAGAGCAGCTTTAAAGTCACAGCTAATGGTCACTTAACATTCACAAGGACTCAGGGCTGTAAAGGAAACTTGTCCTAAAAATTTGTGCTGAAGTAGAGAATGGACAAAAAAATTCAAAACAGGCAAATGTTTCAAGAAGAGATTATGAAGAGTTAAGTTTTACTTACACTCTTTTTAAAAAAAGGAAAATGGATAAAAGCTCAACCTCAGGGAGTGTTAGACGCATGGTAACTAATCTACAAAAAGTTTCAACTTACACCAGTCGACTGACCATCAGCAAAATGTCTACAAACAATAAATGCTGAAGGGGTTTTAGAGAACTGTGTACCCTCTACCTGCTGGTGAGACATAAAGGGGTAACAGCCAATAGTGAGAACAGAAAGCAGCTGTGTTTAAAAGTAAAAATGGAGGTACCATTCAATCCAGCAGGGGCACCATTGGACCTCTCACCTGAGAAGACAAGAATCGAGAAGACACAGGCCGCAAAAGCTGCAGTGCAGCCTTATTCACAATATCCAAGACAGTGAAGCAATCAAAATGTCCAACAACAGGTAAATGGATAAAGAAGAAGTGGTCCATATACACAATGGAATATTAGCCATGGAAGACAATGAACCATTGCTCTTTGAGGCACCACAAATGAGTCTGGAGATAATCACGAAAGATGAGGTAAGTTGGAAAGCAAAAGACCTGTATTCTATGATATCACTTATAGGCGTTATCTAATAACTGACACAAATGAACATATTTCCGCAGAGAAAGACACTCACAGACTTAGAAAACAAACTATGCTCATCTAAAACGAAAGGTGGGGGGAATAGATAAGTTAAGATTAGTGTTACTATATGTATACAAACTCATATTATATACATATCTCAAAAAGACCGACCATATAGCAAGGGAGGTCTGCATAACCCTCTGTTAACATTTTACATGGGAAGAGGATCTGTACTTGAATAGATATATATAATGTACAAATGAACCAGATTGTGTTCACCTAGGACAAACAATATTCTAAGCTTTACCCCAATTAAAAAAAAATTAAAACCAAGAAGAAATAATGAGACATAAACTTATGGGGCTTTCTCCATGCACATTCCAATGTAATTTACAACCTAGGAACACGACTTCCAGAAAGGCTCTGCTGCCCTATTACCCAGATTTGGGAATGGAGAAATGCTGCCTGCTTCAGGCCACTTCCCACAACAGGAGATTTAAAACCCTTGCTAAAGGTCACTAAATATTCACCAAACTTGCAGTTCGGTAAATGACATCTGCTCTCTAAAAAAAGTCTGAGGTGAAAATCGACCAAAAATTTCAAAAGAGGGCAGCCTTCCAAGAAGACAATATCAAGAGTTATATTGTACTCCCAATTGTTTCCTTTTTTTAACAGAAAAGAAAACCGCGGAGAAAAATGATGAGTTTTACGAATTTTCAAAGACATGCAAACCGAAATTACAAAACCCTATCAGCTCACAGGAGCCAGTAGCGCCATTAGCATAAATGCTGCAAACAATAAATGCTGAAGCGATTGAGGAGAAACGTGTACCCTCGATTCTAAGGGGGACGTGCTAAGTGCCACGAATGAAAACACAAAGAAGGTGCTTGGAAAGGGAAAAACGTTGCTACCAGTCAGTCAATCACACCCACTGCTGGGCCTATCACCTGAGAAAATGAGAATCAAAAAGTCACATGCTGGCAATCCTGCACTCCAACAATATTTACCATAGCCAACACTTGGAAGCAATGAAAATGTCTATCAACCGAGGAATGCACAAAGAAGAAGTGGTCCACGTACACAGTGGAAAATTACTCCAATAAAAAATAAAAATTAAATTAAAAAATCCAACAAAAGTAAGGAGACATCAGCTTGTGTGGGTTTGTCCGGGCACACTCCACTCTAATTTATAACCGAGAAACACCACAGGCCGCAAGGGCTTTTCCCTAGTTACCAGGGTGGGGAACATAGAAAGGCTGCCGCCCTCTGGCAGTTACCTGCAAAGGCAGTTTTAAAGCCTGTGCTAATGGTCATTTCATAGGAACAAGTACTGCAGAACTGTAAATGAAACCTGCCCTCAAAATGTCTTCAGGGAGGTAATGGCCAAAACACTTCAAAATGTGACACATACTTTAAGAGAACACTCTGAAGAACTAATGGGTAATCACAGCTTGAAAAATAAAAAGGACATGCCTTCCAGCTCAATTTCAACGGATTATGAGGCACATGCGAATTCAACCACAAAGAGGTATCAGCTCACACTTGTCAGAATAACCATCAGCAAGAAAACTACAAACAATAAATGCTGAAGGTGTTGTGGAGAAATGCATACCCTCAACTTCAAGTGGGACGTAAGTTGGAAAGGACCACCAATGAGAACAGAATGGAGGTGCCTTAAAAAGGTAAACATTGAGCTACCATATGATCCAGCAGGCCCACTCCTCCACCTATAATCTAAGAAGAGAGAATTGGAAAGACACAGGCAGGCAAATCTGCATTGCACAGTATTACAATAGCCAAGATATGGAAGTAAACAGAAGTCTACCAACAGATGGGAGGACAAAGAAGAACTCCTCCATGTACAACTGGAATATTCGCTAGTGAAAAAAATGAAACAATGCCATTTGCAGCACCGTAGATGAGTCTAGACGTAATCACGCCACCTGTAGTAAGTGAGAAAGCAAAAGCCACATATCCTATCATATCACTTTTAGGAGTTACTTAAAAATTGATACCAATGAAGATATTTCCACAGAGAAAGGCAATCACAGATTCATTAAAAAACTTATGGTTCACCAAATAGAAAGGGATGAGGATTGGATACATTACCATATTGGGCTTAACAGAGATATACAAACCATGTGAAATATATAACCAGGAAAGACGTACGGAAGACCAGGAGAAGACTACTCAACATTGTGTCATAACCTACATGGGAAAAGGATGCGAGGAAGAATAGATACCTGTATATGTGTGAAAGAACCACATCTTGCACACCTAGAACAAACAAACCATTGTAATCAAATTTGCTGGGATAAAAAATTAAAAGTAAATTACAAATATGAACAAGAAGTAATGAGACATAAACTTAAAGGGCTTTTTCCTGGCATTTTCCATTCTAATATACAACCTAGAACACCACTTCCATTAAGGCTCTGTTTCCCTAGTAACCAAATTTGGTAAAGGAGAAATGCTGCCACCTTGTGGCCGTTTCCTGCAAGAGCAGCTTTAAAGTCACAGCTAATGGTCACTTAACATTCACAAGGACTCAGGGCTGTAAAGGAAACTTGCCCTAAAAATTTGTGCTGAAGTAGAGAATGGACAAAAAAATTCAAAACAGGCAAATGTTTCAAGAAGAGATTATGAAGAGTTAAGTTTTACTTACACTCTTTTTAAAAAAAGGAAAATGGATAAAAGCTCAACCTCAGGGAGTGTTAGACGCATGGTAACTAATCTACAAAAAGTTTCAACTTACACCAGTCGACTGACCATCAGCAAAATGTCTACAAACAATAAATGCTGAAGGGGTTTTAGAGAACTGTGTACCCTCTACCTGCTGGTGAGACATAAAGGGGTAACAGCCAATAGTGAGAACAGAAAGCAGCTGTGTTTAAAAGTAAAAATGGAGGTACCATTCAATCCAGCAGGGGCACCATTGGACCTCTCACCTGAGAAGACAAGAATCGAGAAGACACAGGCCGCAAAAGCTGCAGTGCAGCCTTATTCACAATATCCAAGACAGTGAAGCAATCAAAATGTCCAACAACAGGTAAATGGATAAAGAAGAAGTGGTCCATATACACAATGGAATATTAGCCATGGAAGACAATGAACCATTGCTCTTTGAGGCACCACAAATGAGTCTGGAGATAATCACGAAAGATGAGGTAAGTTGGAAAGCAAAAGACCTGTATTCTATGATATCACTTATAGGCGTTATCTAATAACTGACACAAATGAACATATTTCCGCAGAGAAAGACACTCACAGACTTAGAAAACAAACTATGCTCATCTAAAACGAAAGGTGGGGGGAATAGGTAACTTAAGATTAGAGTTACTATATGTATACAAACTCATATTATATACATATCTCAAAAAGACCGACCATATAGCAAGGGAGGTCTGCGTAACCCTCTGTTAACATTTTACATGGGAAGAGGATCTGTACTTGAATAGATATATATAATGTACAAATGAACCAGATTGTGTTCACCTAGGACAAACAATATTCTAAGCTTTACCCCAATTAAAAAAAAATTAAAACCAAGAAGAAATAATGAGACATAAACTTATGGGGCTTTCTCCATGCACATTCCAATGTAATTTACAACCTAGGAACACGACTTCCAGAAAGGCTCTGCTGCCCTATTACCCAGATTTGGGAATGGAGAAATGCTGCCTGCTTCAGGCCACTTCCCACAACAGGAGATTTAAAACCCTTGCTAAAGGTCACTAAATATTCACCAAACTTGCAGTTCGGTAAATGACATCTGCTCTCTAAAAAAAGTCTGAGGTGAAAATCGACCAAAAATTTCAAAAGAGGGCAGCCTTCCAAGAAGACAATATCAAGAGTTATATTGTACTCCCAATTGTTTCCTTTTTTTAACAGAAAAGAGAACCGCGGAGAAAAATGATGAGTTTTACGAATTTTCAAAGACATGCAAACCGAAATTACAAAACCCTATCAGCTCACAGGAGCCAGTAGCGCCATTAGCATAAATGCTGCAAACAATAAATGCTGAAGCGATTGAGGAGAAACGTGTACCCTCGATTCTAAGGGGGACGTGCTAAGTGCCACGAATGAAAACACAAAGAAGGTGCTTGGAAAGGGAAAAACGGTGCTACCAGTCAGTCAATCACACCCACTGCTGGGCCTATCACCTGAGAAAATGAGAATCAAAAAGTCACATGCTGGCAATCCTGCACTCCAACAATATTTACCATAGCCAACACTTGGAAGCAATGAAAATGTCTATCAACCGAGGAATGCACAAAGAAGAAGTGGTCCACGTACACAGTGGAAAATTACTCCAATAAAAAATAAAAATTAAATTAAAAAATCCAACAAAAGTAAGGAGACATCAGCTTGTGTGGGTTTGTCCGGGCACACTCCACTCTAATTTATAACCGAGAAACACCACAGGCCGCAAGGGCTTTTCCCTAGTTACCAGGGTGGGGAACATAGAAAGGCTGCCGCCCTCTGGCAGTTACCTGCAAAGGCAGTTTTAAAGCCTGTGCTAATGGTCATTTCATAGGAACAAGTACTGCAGAACTGTAAATGAAACCTGCCCTCAAAATGTCTTCAGGGAGGTAATGGCCAAAACACTTCAAAATGTGACACATACTTTAAGAGAACAGTTTGAAGAACTAATGGGTAATCACAGCTTGAAAAATAAAAAGGACATGCCTTCCAGCTCAATTTCAACGGATTATGAGGCACATGCGAATTCAACCACAAAGAGGTATCAGCTCACACTTGTCAGAATAACCATCAGCAAGAAAACTACAAACAATAAATGCTGAAGGTGTTGTGGAGAAATGCATACCCTCAACTTCAAGTGGGACGTAAGTTGGAAAGGACCACCAATGAGAACAGAATGGAGGTGCCTTAAAAAGGTAAACATTGAGCTACCATATGATCCAGCAGGCTCACTCCTCCACCTATAATCTAAGAAGAGAGAATTGGAAAGACACAGGCAGGCAAATCTGCATTGCACAGTATTACAATAGCCAAGATATGGAAGTAAACAAAAGTCTACCAACAGATGGGAGGACAAAGAAGAACTCCTCCATGTACAACTGGAATATTCGCTAGTGAAAAAAATGAAACAATGCCATTTGCAGCACCGTAGATGAGTCTAGACGTAATCACGCCACCTGTAGTAAGTGAGAAAGCAAAAGCCACATATCCTATCATATCACTTTTAGGAGTTACTTAAAATTTGATACCAATGAAGATATTTCCACAGAGAAAGGCAATCACAGATTCATTAAAAAACTTATGGTTCACCAAATAGAAAGGGATGAGGATTGGATACATTACCATATTGGGGTTAACAGAGATATACAAACCATGTGAAATATATAACCAGGAAAGACGTACGGAAGACCAGGAGAAGACTACTCAACATTGTGTCATAACCTACATGGGAAAAGGATGCGAGGAAGAATAGATACCTGTATATGTGTGAAAGAACCACATCTTGCACACCTAGAACAAACAAACCATTGTAATCAAATTTGCTGGGATAAAAAATTAAAAGTAAATTACAAATATGAACAAGAAGTAATGAGACATAAACTTAAAGGGCTTTTTCCTGGCATTTTCCATTCTAATATACAACCTAGAACACCACTTCCATTAAGGCTCTGTTTCCCTAGTAACCAAATTTGGTAAAGGAGAAATGCTGCCACCTTGTGGCCGTTTCCTGCAAGAGCAGCTTTAAAGTCACAGCTAATGGTCACTTAACATTCACAAGGACTCAGGGCTGTAAAGGAAACTTGCCCTAAAAATTTGTGCTGAAGTAGAGAATGGACAAAAAAATTCAAAACAGGCAAATGTTTCAAGAAGAGATTATGAAGAGTTAAGTTTTACTTACACTCTTTTTAAAAAAAGGAAAATGGATAAAAGCTCAACCTCAGGGAGTGTTAGACGCATGGTAACTAATCTACAAAAAGTTTCAACTTACACCAGTCGACTGACCATCAGCAAAATGTCTACAAACAATAAATGCTGAAGGGGTTTTAGAGAACTGTGTACCCTCTACCTGCTGGTGAGACATAAAGGGGTAACAGCCAATAGTGAGAACAGAAAGCAGCTGTGTTTAAAAGTAAAAATGGAGGTACCATTCAATCCAGCAGGGGCACCATTGGACCTCTCACCTGAGAAGACAAGAATCGAGAAGACACAGGCCGCAAAAGCTGCAGTGCAGCCTTATTCACAATATCCAAGACAGTGAAGCAATCAAAATGTCCAACAACAGGTAAATGGATAAAGAAGAAGTGGTCCATATACACAATGGAATATTAGCCATGGAAGACAATGAACCATTGCTCTTTGAGGCACCACAAATGAGTCTGGAGATAATCACGAAAGATGAGGTAAGTTGGAAAGCAAAAGACCTGTATTCTATGATATCACTTATAGGTGTTAGCTAATAACTGACACAAATGAACATATTTCCGCAGAGAAAGACACTCACAGACTTAGAAAACAAACTATGCTCATCTAAAACGAAAGGTGGGGGGAATAGATATGTTAAGATTAGTTTTACTATATGTATACAAACTCATATTATATACATATCTCAAAAAGACCGACCATATAGCAAGGGAGGTCTGCGGAACCCTCTGTTAACATTTTACATGGGAAGAGGATCTGTACTTGAATAGATATATATAATGTACAAATGAACCAGATTGTGTTCACCTAGGACAAACAATATTCTAAGCTTTACCCCAATTAAAAAAAAATTAAAACCAAGAAGAAATAATGAGACATAAACTTATGGGGCTTTCTCCATGCACATTCCAATGTAATTTACAACCTAGGAACACGACTTCCAGAAAGGCTCTGCTGCCCTATTACCCAGATTTGGGAATGGAGAAATGCTGCCTGCTTCAGGCCACTTCCCACAACAGGAGATTTAAAACCCTTGCTAAAGGTCACTAAATATTCACCAAACTTGCAGTTCGGTAAATGACATCTGCTCTCTAAAAAAAGTCTGAGGTGAAAATCGACCAAAAATTTCAAAAGAGGGCAGCCTTCCAAGAAGACAATATCAAGAGTTATATTGTACTCCCAATTGTTTCCTTTTTTTAACAGAAAAGAAAACCGCGGAGAAAAATGATGAGTTTTACGAATTTTCAAAGACATGCAAACCGAAATTACAAAACCCTAACAGCTCACAGGAGCCAGTAGCGCCATTAGCATAAATGCTGCAAACAATAAATGCTGAAGCGATTGAGGAGAAACGTGTACCCTCGATTCTAAGGGGGACGTGCTAAGTGCCACGAATGAAAACACAAAGAAGGTGCTTGGAAAGGGAAAAACGTTGCTACCAGTCAGTCAATCACACCCACTGCTGGGCCTATCACCTGAGAAAATGAGAATCAAAAAGTCACATGCTGGCAATCCTGCACTCCAACAATATTTACCATAGCCAACACTTGGAAGCAATGAAAATGTCTATCAACCGAGGAATGCACAAAGAAGAAGTGGTCCACGTACACAGTGGAAAATTACTCCAATAAAAAATAAAAATTAAATTAAAAAATCCAACAAAAGTAAGGAGACATCAGCTTGTGTGGGTTTGTCCGGGCACACTCCACTCTAATTTATAACCGAGAAACACCACAGGCCGCAAGGGCTTTTCCCTAGTTACCAGGGTGGGGAACATAGAAAGGCTGCCGCCCTCTGGCAGTTACCTGCAAAGGCAGTTTTAAAGCCTGTGCTAATGGTCATTTCATAGGAACAAGTACTGCAGAACTGTAAATGAAACCTGCCCTCAAAATGTCTTCAGGGAGGTAATGGCCAAAACACTTCAAAATGTGACACATACTTTAAGAGAACACTCTGAAGAACTAATGGGTAATCACAGCTTGAAAAATAAAAAGGACATGCCTTCAAGCTCAATTTCAACGGATCATGAGGGCACATGCGAATTCAACCACAAAGAGGTATCAACTCACACTTGTCAGAATAACCATCAGCAAGAAAACTACAAACAATAAATGCTGGAGGTGTTGTGGAGAAATGCATACCCTCAACTTCAAGGGGGACGTAAGCTGGAAAGGACCTCCAATGAGAACAGAATGGAGGTGCCTTAAAAAGGTAAACATTGAGCTACCATATGATCCAGCAGGCCCACTCCTCCACCTATAATCTAAGAAGAGAGAATTGGAAAGACACAGACAGGCAAATCTGCATAGCACATTATTACAATAGCCAAGATATGGAAGTAAACATAAAGTCTACCAACAGATGGGAGGACAAAAAGAACTCCTCCATGTACAGATAAAATATTCGCTAGTGAAAAAAATGAAACAATGCCATTTGCAGCACCGTAGATGAGTCTAGAAGTAATCACGCAACCTGTAGTAAGTGAGAAAGCAAAAGCCACATATCCTATCATATCACTTTTAGGAGTTACTTAAAAATTGATACCAATGAAGATATTTCCACAGAGAAAGGCAGTCACAGATTCATTAAAAAACTTATGGTTCACCAAATAGAAAGGGATGAGGATTGGATACATTACCATATTGGGGTTAACAGAGATATACAAACCATGTGAAATATATAACCAGGAAAGACGTACGGAAGACCAGGAGAAGACTACTCAACATTGTGTCATAACCTACATGGGAAAAGGATGCGAGGAAGAATAGATACACGTATATGTGTGAAAGAACCACAACTTGCACACCTAGAACAAACAAACTATGGTAATCAAATTTGCTGGGATAAAAAATAAAAAGTAAATTACAAATGTGAACAACAAGTAATGAGACATAAACATAAAGGGCTTTTTCCTGGGACATTCCACTCTAATTTACAACCTAGAACACCACTTCCATTAAGCCTCTGTTTCCCTAGTAACCAAATTTGGTAAAGGAGAAATGCTGCCACCTTGTGGCCGTTTCCTGCAAGAGCAGCTTTAAAGTCACAGCTAATAGTCACTTAACATTCACAAGGACTCAGGGCTGTAAAGGACACTTGCCCTAAAAATTTGTGCTGAAGTAGAGAATGGACAAAAAAATTCAAAACAGGCAAATGTTTCAAGAAGAGATTATGAAGAGTTAAGTTTTACTTACACTCTTTTTAAAAAAAAGGAAAATGGATAAAAGCTCAACCTCAGGGAGTGTTAGACGCATGCAATCTAATCTACAAAAAGTTTCAACTTACACCAGTCGACTGACCATCAGCAAAATGTCTACAAACAATAAATGCTGAAGGGGTTTTAGAGAACTGTGTACCCTCTACCTGCTGGTGAGACATAAAGGGGTAATAGCCAATAGTGAGAACAGAAAGCAGCTGTGTTTAAAAGTAAAAATGGAGGTACCATTCAATCCAGCAGGGGCACCATTGGACCTCTCACCTGAGAAGACAAGTATCGAGAAGACACAGGCCGCAAAAGCTGCAGTGCAGCCTTATTCACAATATCCAAGACAGTGAAGCAATCAAAATGTCCAACAACAGGTAAATGGATAAAGAAGAAGTGGTCCATATACACAATGGAATATTAGCCATGGAAGACAATGAACCATTGCTCTTTGAGGCACCACAAATGAGTCTGGAGATAATCACGAAAGATGAGGTAAGTTGGAAAGCAAAAGACCTGTATTCTATGATATCAGTTATAGGCGTTATCTAATAACTGACACAAATGAACATATTTCCGCAGAGAAAGACACTTACAGAATTAGAAAACAAACTATGCTCATCTAAAACGAAAGGTGGGGGTAATAGATAAGTTGAGATTAGTGTTACTATATGTATACAAACTCATATTATATACATATCTCAAAAAGACCGACCATATAGCAAGGGAGGTCTCCGTAACCCTCTGTTAATATTTTACATGGGAAGAGGATCTGTACTTGAATAGATATATATAATGTACAAATGAACCAGATTGTGTTCACCTAGGACAAACAATATTCTAAGCTTTACCCCAATTAAAAAAAAATTAAAACCAAGAAGAAATAATGAGACATAAACTTATGGGGCTTTCTCCATGCACATTCCAATGTAATTTACAACCTAGGAACACGACTTCCAGAAAGGCTCTGCTGCCCTATTACCCAGATTTGGGAATGGAGAAATGCTGCCTGCTTCAGGCCACTTCCCACAACAGGAGATTTAAAACCCTTGCTAAAGGTCACTAAATATTCACCAAACTTGCAGTTCGGTAAATGACACCTGCTCTGTAAAAAAAGTCTGAGGTGAAAATCGACCAAAAATTTCAAAAGAGGGCAGCCTTCCAAGAAGACAATATCAAGAGTTATATTGTACTCCCAATTGTTTCCTTTTTTTAACAGAAAAGAAAACCGTGGAGAAAAATGATGAGTTTTACGAATTTTCAAAGACATGCAAACCGAAATTACAAAACCCTATCAGCTCACAGGAGCCAGCAGCGCCATTAGCATAAATGCTGAAAACAATAAATGCTGAAGCTATTGTGGAGAAATGCGTACCCTCGATTCTAAGGGGGACGTGGTAAGAGCCACGAATGAAAACACAAAGCAGGTGCTTGGAAAGGGAAACACGGTGCTACCAGTCAATGAATCACA
Source organism: Balaenoptera physalus (assembly GCF_965194825.1). Taxonomy (NCBI): domain Eukaryota; kingdom Metazoa; phylum Chordata; class Mammalia; order Artiodactyla; family Balaenopteridae; genus Balaenoptera; species Balaenoptera physalus. The sequence continues at coordinate 85,710,721 of NC_138888.1, read as the reverse complement.
CCCACTGCTGGGCCTATCACCTGAGAAAATGAAAATCAAAAAGTCACAGGCTGGCAATCCTGCACTCCAACAATATTTACCATAGCCAACACTTGGAAACAATGAAAATGTCCATCAACCGAGGTATGCACAAAGAAGAAGTGATCCACGTACACAGTGGAAAATTACTCCAATAAAAAATAAAAATTAAATTTAAAAATCCAACAAAAGTAAGGAGACATCAGCTTGTGTGGGTTTGTCCGGGCACACTCCACACTAATTTATAACCGAGAAACACCACAGGCAGCAAGGGCTTTTCCCTAGTTACCAGGGTGGGGAACATAGAAAGGCTGCGGCCCTCTGGCAGTTACCTGCGAAAGCAGCTTTAAAGCCTGTGCTAATGGTCATTTCATAAGAACAAGTACTGCAGAACTGTAAATGAAACCTGCCCTCAAAATGTCTTCAGGGAGGTAATGGCCAAAACATTTCAAAATGTGACACATACTTTAAGAGAACACTTTGAAGAACTAAGGGGTAATCACAGCTTGAAAAATAAAAAGGACATGCCTTCAAGCTCAATTTCAGTGGATTATGAGGCACGTGCGAATTCAGCCACAAAGAGGTATCAGATCACACTTGTCAGAATAACCATCAGCAAGAAAACTACAAACAATAAATGCTGAAGGTGTTGTAGAGAAATGCAAACCCTGAACTTCAAGGGGGATGTAACTTGGAAAGGGCCACGAACTAGAACAGAATGGGGGTGCCTTAAAAAGGTAAACATTGAGCTACCATATGATCCAGCAGGCCCACTCCTCCACCTATAATCTAAGAAGAGAGAATTGGAAAGACACAGGCAGGCAAATCTGCATTGCACAGTATTACAATAGCCAAGATATGGAAGTAACCAAAAAGTACACCTACAGATGGGTGGACAAAGAAGTACTCCTCCGTGTACAGATGGAATATTCGCTAGTGAAAAAATTGAAACAATGCCATTTGCAGCACCTTAGATGAGTCTAGACGTAATCACACCACCTGTAGTAAGTGAGAAAGTAAAGGACACATATCCTATCATATCACTTTCAGGAGTTACACAAAAATTGATACCAATGAAGATATTTCCACAGAGAAAGGCAATCACAGATTCATTAAAAAACTTATGGTTCACCAAATAAAAAGGGATGAGGGTTGGATACATTACCATATTGGGGTTAACAGAGATATACAAACCATGTGAAATATATAACCACCAAAGACGTACGGAAGACCAGGAGAAGACTACTCAACAATGTCTCATAACCTACATGGGAAAAGGATGTGAGGAAGAAAAGATACACGTATATGTGTGAAAGACACACATCTTGCACACCTAGAGCAAAAAAACCAATGTAATCAAATCTGCTGGGATAAAAAATAAAAAGTAAATTACAAATATGAACAAGAAGTAATGAGACAAAAATTTAAAGGGCTTTTTCCTGGCACGTTCCATTCTAATATACAACCTAGAACACCACTTCCATTAAGGCTCTGTTTCCCTAGAAACCAAATTTGGCAAAGGAGAAATGCTGCCACCTTGTGGCCGTTTCCTGCAAGCGCAGCATTAAAGTCACAGCTAATGGTCACTTAACATTCACAAGGACTCAGGGCTGTAAGAGACACTTGCCCTAAATATTTGTGCTGAAGTAGGGAATGGACAAAAAAATTCACAACAGGCAAATGTTTCAAGAAGAGATTATGAAGAGTTAAGTTTTACTCACACTCTTTTTAAAAAAAAGGAAAATGGATAAAAGCTCAACCTCAGGGAGTGTTAGAAGCATGGAATCTAATCTACAAAAAGTTTCAACTTACACCAGTCGACTGACCATCAGCAAAAAGTCTACAAACAATAAATGCAGAAGGGGATTTAGAGAACTGTGTACCCTCGACCTTCTGGTGAGACATAAAGGGGTAACATCCAATGATGAGAAAAGAAAGGAGCTGTGTTTAAAAGTAAAAATGGAGTTTCCATTCAATCCCCAGGCGCAAAATTGGACCTCTAACCTGAGAAGACAAGAATCGAGAAGACACAGGCTGCAAAAGATGCAGTGAAGCCTTATTCACAATAGGCAAGACAGTGAAGGAATCAAACTCTGCAACAACAGGTGAATGGATAAAGAAGAAGTGGTCCATGTACACAATGGAATATTAGCCATGGAAGACAAAGAACCATTGCTCTTTGAGGCACCACAAATGAGTCTGCAGATAATCATGAAAGATGAGGTAAGTTGGAAAGCAAAAGACCTGTATTCTATGATATCACTTATAGACGTTATCTAATAACTGACACAAATGAACATATTCCACAGAGAAAGACACTCACAGATTTAGAAAACAAACTATGCTCATCTAATACGAAAGGTGGGGGGAATGGATAAATTAAGATTAGACTTACTATATGTATACAAACACATATTATATATATATATCTCAAAAAGACCGACCATATAGAAAGGAAAGTCTGCGGAACCTTCTGTAACATTTTACATGGGAAGAGGATCCGTAGTTGAATAGATATATATAATGTACAAATGAACCAGATTGTGTACACCTAGGACAAACAATATTCTAAGCATTACCCCAAATAAAAAAAAAAATTAAAACCAAGAAGAAATAATGAGACATAAACTTATGGGGGTTTCTCCATGCACATTCCAATGTAATTTACAACCTAGGAACACGACTTCCAGAAAGGCTCTGCTGCCCTAGTACCCAGATTTGGGAATGGAGGAATGCTGCCTGCTAGAGGCCACTTCCCACAACAGGAGATTTAAAACCATTGCTAAAGGTCATTAAATATTCACCAAACTTGCAGTTCGGTAAATGACACCTGCTCTCTAAAAAAAGTCTGAGGTGGAAAATCGACCAAAAAATTCAAAAGAGGGCAACATTCCAAGAAGACAATATCAAGAATTATATTGTACTCCCAAATGTTTCCTTTTTTTAATAGAAAAGAAAACGGCGGTGAAAAATGATGAGTTTTACGAATTTTCAAAGCCATGCAAACCCAAATTCCAAGACCCTATCAGCTCACAGCAGCCATTAGGTCTATTAGCATAAATGCTGCAAACAATAAATGCTGAAGCGATTGTCGAGACATGTGTACCCTCGATTCTAAGGGGGACGTGGTAAGAGCCACTAATGAAAACACAAAGAAGGTGCTTTGAAAAGGGAAAAACGGTGCTACCAGTCAGTCAATCACAACCACTGCTGGGCCTATCACCTGAGAAAATGAGAATCAAAAAGTCACAGGCTGGCAATCCTGCACTCCAACAATATTTACCATAGCCAACACTTGGAAGCAATGAAAATGTCCATCAACCGAGGAATGCACAAAGAAGAAGTGGTCCACGTACACAGTGGAAAATTACTCCAATAAAAAATAAAAATTAAATTTAAAAATCCAACAAAAGTAAGGAAACATCAGCTTGTGTGGGTTTGTCCGGGCACACTCCTCTCTAATTTATAACCGAGAAACACCACAGGCCGCAAGGGCTTTTCCCTAGTTACCAGGGTGGGGAACATAGAAAGGCTGCCGCCCTCTGGGAGTTCCCTGCACAAGCAGTTTTAAAGCCTGTGCTAATGGTCATTTCATAGGAAGAAGTAATGCAGGACTGTAAATGAAACCTGCCCTCAAAATGTCTTGAGGGAGGTAATGGCCAAAACATTTCAAAATGTGACACATACTTTAAGAGAACACTTTGAAGAACTAAGGGGTAATCACAGCTTGAAAAATAAAAAGGACATGCCTTAAAGCTGAATTTCAACGGATTATGAGGCACATGCGAATTCAACCACAGAGAGGTATCAGCTCACACTTGTCAGAATAACCATCAGCAAGAAAACTACAAACAATAAATGCTGAAGGTTTTGTGGAGAAATGCATACCCTCAACTTCAATTGGGACGTAAGTTGGAAAGGACCACCAATGAGAACAGAATGGAGGTGCCTTAAAAAGGTAAACATTGAGCTACCATATGATCCAGCAGGCCCACTCCTCGAGCTATAATCTAAGAATATAGAATTGGAAAGACACAGGCAGGCAAATCTGCATTGCACACTATTACAATAGCCAAGATATGGAGGTAACCAAAAAGTCTACCAACAGATGGGTAGACAAAGAAGAACTCCTCCATGTACAGATGGAATATTCACTAGTGAAAAAAATGAAACAATGCCATTTGCAGCACCACAGATGAGTCTAGTCGTAATCACGCCACCTGTAGTAAGTGAGAAAGCAAAAGACACCTATCCTATCATATCACTTTTAGGAGTTACTTAAAAATTGATACCAATGAAGATATTTCCACAGAGAAAGACAATCTCAGATTCATTAAAAAACTTATGCTTCACCAAATAGAAAGGGATGAGGATTGGATACATTACCATACTGGTGTTAACAGAGATATACAAAACATGTGAAATATATAACCACCAAAGACATACGGAAGACCAGGAGAAGACTACTCAACTTTGTGTCATAACCTACATGGGAAAAGGATGCGAGGAAGAATAGATACACGTTTATGTGTGAAAGAACCACATCTTGCACACCTAGAACAAACAAACCATTGTAATCAAATGTGCTGGGATAAAAAATAAAAAGTAAATTACAAATATGAACAAGAAGTAATGAGACATAAACTTGAAGGGCTTTTTCCTGGCACATTCCATTCTAATTTACAACCTAGAACACCACTTCCATTAAGGCTCTGTTTCCCCAGTTACCAAATCTAGTAAATGAGAAATGCTGCCACCTTGTGGCCATTTCCTGCAAGAGCAGCTTTAAACTCACAGCTAATGGTCACTTAACATTCACAAGGACTCAGGGCTGTAAAGGACACCTGCCCTAAAAAACTGTGTTGAAGTAGGGAATGGACAAAAAAATTCAAAACAGGCAAATGTTTCAAGAAGAGAGTATGAAGAGTTAAGTTTTACTCACACACTTTTAAAAAAAAAGGTAAATGGATAAAAGCTCAACCTCAGGGAGTGTTAGACCTATGCAATCTAGTCTACAAAAAGTTTCAATTTACACCAGTCTACTGACCATCAGCAAAAAGTCTACAAACAATAAATGCTGAAGGGGTTTTAGAGAACCCTGTACCCTCTACCTGCTGGTGAGACGTAAAGGGATAGCAGCCAATAATGAGAACAGAAAGGAGCTGTGTTTAAAAGTAAAAATGGAGGTACCATTCAATCCAGCAGGTGCACCATTGGACCTCTCACTTGAGAAGAGAAGTATCGAGAAGACACAGGCTGCAAAAGCTGCAGTACAGCCTTATTCACAATAGGCAAGACAGTGAAGCAATCAAAATGTCCAAAAAGAGGTGAATGGAGAAAGAAGAAGTGGTCCATGTACACAATGGAATAATAGCCATGGAAAACAATGAACCATTGCTCTCTGAGGCACCACAAATGAGTCTGGAGATAATCATGATACATGAGGTAAGTCGGAAAGCAAAAGACCTATATTCTATGATATCACTTATAGGCGTTATCTAATAACTGACACAAATGAACATATTTCCACAGAGAAAGACACTCACGGACTTAGAAAACAAACTATGCTCATCTAAAAGGAAAGGTGGGGGGAATGGATAAATTAAGATTAGTGTTACTATATGTATACAAACACATATTATATACATATCACAAAAAGACCGACCATATAGCAAGGGAGGTCTGAAGAACCCTCAGTAACATTTTACATGGGAAGAGCATCTGTACTTGAATAGACAAATATAATGTACAAATGAACCAGATTGTGTACACCTCGGACAAACAATATTCTAAGCTTTACCCCAATTAAAAAACAATTTAAAACCAAGAAGAAATAATGAGACATGCACTTATGGGGGTTTCTCCATGCACAGTCCAATGTAATTTACAACCTAGGAACACGACTTCCAGAAAGGCTCTGCTGCCCTAGTACCCCGGTTTGGGAATGGAGAAATGCTGCCTGCTTCAGGCCACTTCCCACAACAGGAGATTTAAAACCATTGCTAAAGGTCACTAAATATGCACCACACTTGCAGTTCGGGAAATGAGACCTGCTCTCTAAAAAAACTCTGGGGTGGAAAATCGACCAAAAAATTCATAAGAGGGCAACCTTCCAAGAAGACAATTTCAAGAATTATATTGTACTCCCAATTGTTTCCTTTTTGTAACAGAAAAGAAAACGGCGGAGAAAAATGATGAGTTTTACGAATTTTCAAAGACATGCAAACCCATATTACAAAACCCTATCAGCTCACAGCAGCCAGTAGTGCCATTAGCATAAATGCTGCAAACAATAAATGCTGAAGCGATTGAGGAGAAATGTGTACCCTCGATTCTAAGGGGGACGTGATAAGTGCCACTAATGAAAACACAAAGAAGGTGCTTGGAAAGGGAAAAACGGTGCTACCAGTCATTCAATCACACCCACTGCTGGGCCTATCACCTGAGAAAATGAGAATCAAAAAGTCACAGGCTGGCAATCCTGCACTCCAACAATATTTACCATAGCCAACAATTGGAAGCAATGAAAATGTCCATCAACCGAGGAATGCACAAAGAAGAAGTGGTCCACGTACACAGTGGAAAATTACTCCAATAAAAAATAAAAATTAAATTTAAAAATCCAACAAAAGTAAGGAGACATCAGCTTGTGTGGGTTTGTCCGGGCACACTCCACTCTAATTTATAACCGAGAAACACCACAGGCCGCAAGGGCTTTTCCCTAGTTACCAGGGTGGGGAACATAGAAAGGCTGCCGCCCTCTGGGAGTTACCTGCACAAGCAGTTTTAAAGCCTGTGCTAATGGTCATTTCATAGGAAGAAGTAATGCAGGACTGTAAATGAAACCTGCCCTCAAAAAGTCTTGAGGGAGGTAATGGCCAAATCATTTCAAAATGTGACACATACTTTAAGAGAACACTTTGAAGAACTAAGGGGTAATCACAGCTTGAAAAATACAAAGGACATGCCTTCAAGCTGAATTTCAACGGATTATGAGGCACATGCGAATTCAACCACAGAGAGGTATCAGCTCACACTTGTCAGAATAACCATCAGCAAGAAAACTACAAACAATAAATGCTGAAGGTGTTGTGGAGAAATGCATACCCTCAACTTCAAGTGGGACGTAAGTTGGAAAGGACCACCCATGAGAACAGAATGGAGGTGCCTTAAAAAGGTAAACATTGAGCTACCATATGATCCAGCAGGCCCACTCCTCGAGCTATAATCTAAGAAGAGAGAATTGGAAAGACACAGGCAGGCAAATCTGCATTGCACAGTATTACAATAGCCAAGATATGGAAGTAAACAAAAGTCTACCAACAGATGGGAGGACAAAGAAGAACTCCTCCATGTACAACTGGAATATTCGCTAGTGCAAAAAATGAAACAATGCCATTTGCAACACCATAGATGAGTCTAGACGTAATCACGCCACTGTAGTAAGTGAGAAAGCAAAAGACACATATCCTATCATATCACTTTTAGGAGTTACTTAAAAATTGACACCAATGAAGATATTTCCACAGAGAAAGGCAATCACAGATTTATAAAAAAACTTATGGTTCACCAAATAGAAAGGAATGAGGATTGGATACTTTACCATATTGGGGTTAACAGAGATATACAAACCATGTGAAATATATATCCACCAAAGACGTACGGAAGACCAGGAGAAGACTACTCAACGTTGTGTCATAACCTACATGGGAAAAGGATGCGAGGAAGAATAGATACATGTATATGTGTGAAAGAACCACATCTTGCACACCTAGAACAAACAAACCATTGTAATCAAATTTGCTGGGATAAAAAATTAAAAGTAAATTACAAATATGAACAAGAAGTAATGAGACATAAACTTAAAGGGCTTTTTCCTGGCACGTTCCATTCTAATATACAACCTAGAACACCACTTCCATTAAGGCTCTGTTTCCCTAGTAACCAAATTAGGTAAAGGAGAAATGCTGCCACCTTGTGGCCGTTTCCTTCAAGAGCAGCTTTAACTTCACAGCTAATGGTCACTTAACATTCACAAGCACTCAGGGCTGTAAAGGACACCTGCCCTAAAAAACTGTGTTGAAGTAGAGAATGGACCAAAAAATTTAAAACAGGCAAATGTTTCAAGAGGAGATTATGAAGAGTTAAGTTTTACTTACACTCTTTTATAAAAAAAAGGAAACTGGATAAAAGCTCAACCTCAGGGACTGTTAGACCCATGCAATCTAATCTTTAAAAAGTTTCAACGTACACCAGTCGACTGACCATCAGCAAAATGTCTACAAACAATAAATGCTGAAGGGGTTTTAGAGAACTGTGTACCCTCTACCTGCTGGTGAGACGTAAAGGGGTAACAGCCAATAGTGAGAACAGAAAGCAGCTGTGTTTAAATGTAAATATGGAGGTACCGTTCAATCCAGTAGGGGCACCATTGGACCTCTCACTTGAGAAGACAAGAATCGAGAAGACACAGGCTGCAAAAGCTGCAGTACAGCCTTATTCACAATAGCCAAGACAGTGAAGCAATCAAAATGTCCAACAAGAGGTGAATGGATAAAGAAGAATTGGTCCATGTACACAATGGAATATTAGCCATGGAAAACAATGAACCATTGCTCTCTGAGGCACCACAAATGAGTTTGGAGATAGTCACGAAACATGAGATAAGTTCGAAAGCAAAAGACCTATATTCTATGATATCACTTATAGGCATTATCTAATAACTGACACAAATGAACATATTTCCACAGAGAAAGACACTCACGGACTTAGAAAACCTTGCTGAAGGTCACTAAATATGCACCACACTTGCAGTTCGGGAAATGACACCTGCTCTCTAAAAACATTCTGGGCTGGAAAATCGACCAAAAAATTAAATAGGGCAAACTTCCAAGAAGACAATTTCAAGAATTATATTGTACTCCCAATTGTTTCCTTTTTGTAACAGAAAAGAAAACGGCGGAGAAAAATGATGAGTTTTATGAATTTTCAAAGACATGCAAACCCATATTACAAAACGCTATCAGCTCACAGCAGCCAGTAGGGCCATTAGCATAAATGCTGCAAACAATAAATGCTGAAGCGATTGAGGAGAAATGTGTACCCTCGATTCTAAGGGGGACGTGATAAGTGCCACTAATGAAAACACAAAGAAGGTGCTTGGAAAGGGAAAAACGGTGCTACCAGTCATTCAATCACACCCACTGCTGGGCCTATCACCTGAGAAAATGAGAATCAAAAAGTCACAGGCTGGCAATCCTGCACTCCAACAATATTTACCATAGCCAACACTTGGAAGCAATGAAAATGTCCATCAACCGAGGAATGCACAAAGAAGAAGTGGTCCACGTACACAGTGGAAAATTACTCCAATAAAAAATAAAAATTAAATTTAAAAATCCAACAAAAGTAAGGAGACATCAGCTTGTGTGGGTTTGTCCGGGCACACTCCACTCTAATTTAAAACCGAGAAACACCACAGGCCGCAAGGGCTTTTTCCTAGTTACCAGGGTGGGAAATATAGAAAGGCTGCCGCCCTCTGGGAGTTACCTGCACAAGCAGTTTTAAAGCCTGTGCTAATGGTCATTTCATAGGAAGAAGTAATGCAGGACTGTAAATGAAACCTGCCCTCAAAATGTCTTGAGGGAGGTAATGGCCAAAACATTTCAAAATGTGACACATACTTTAAGAGAACACTTTGAAGAACTAAGGGGTAATCACAGCTTGAAAAATAAAAAGGACATGCCTTAAAGCTCAATTTCAACGGATTATGAGGCACATGCGAATTCAACCACAGAGAGGTATCAGCTCACACTTGTCAGAATAACCATCAGCAAGAAAACTACAAACAATAAATGCTGAAGGTGTTGTGGAGAAATGCATACCCTCAACTTCAAGTGGGACGTAAGTTGGAAAGGACCACCAATGAGAACAGAATGGAGGTGCCTTAAAAAGGTAAACATTGAGCTACCATATGATCCAGCAGGCCCACTCCTCGAGCTATAATCTAAGAATATAGAATTGGAAAGACACAGGCAGGCAAATCTGCATTGCACACTATTACAATAGCCAAGATATGGAGGTAACCAAAAAGTCTACCAACAGATGGGTAAACAAAGAAGAACTCCTCCATGTACAGATGGAATATTCACTATTGAAAAAAATGAAACAATGCCATTTGCAGCACCACAGATGAGTCTAGTCGTAATCACGCCACCTGTAGTAAGTGAGAAAGCAAAAGACACCTATCCTATCATATCACTTTTAGGAGTTACTTAAAAATTGATACCAATGAAGATATTTCCACAGAGAAAGACAATCTCAGATTCATTAAAAAACTTATGCTTCACCAAATAGAAAGGGATGAGGATTGGATACATTACCATACTGGTGTTAACAGAGATATACAAAACATGTGAAATATATAACCACCAAAGACATACGGAAGACCAGGAGAAGACTACTCAACTTTGTGTCATAACCTACATGGGAAAAGGATGCGAGGAAGAATAGATACACGTTTATGTGTGAAAGAACCACATCTTGCACACCTAGAACAAACAAACCATTGTAATCAAATGTGCTGGGATAAAAAATAAAAAGTAAATTACAAATATGAACAAGAAGTAATGAGACATAAACTTGAAGGGCTTTTTCCTGGCACATTCCATTCTAATTTACAACCTAGAACACCACTTCCATTAAGGCTCTGTTTCCCCAGTTACCAAATCTAGTAAATGAGAAATGCTGCCACCTTGTGGCCATTTCCTGCAAGAGCAGCTTTAAACTCACAGCTAATGGTCACTTAACATTCACAAGGACTCAGGGCTGTAAAGGACACCTGCCCTAAAAAACTGTGTTGAAGTAGGGAATGGACAAAAAAATTCAAAACAGGCAAATGTTTCAAGAAGAGAGTATGAAGAGTTAAGTTTTACTCACACACTTTTAAAAAAAAAGGTAAATGGATAAAAGCTCAACCTCAGGGAGTGTTAGACCTATGCAATCTAGTCTACAAAAAGTTTCAATTTACACCAGTCGACTGACCATCAGCAAAAAGTCTACAAACAATAAATGCTGAAGGGGTTTTAGAGAACCCTGTACCCTCTACCTGCTGGTGAGACGTAAAGGGATAGCAGCCAATAATGAGAACAGAAAGGAGCTGTGTTTAAAAGTAAAAATGGAGGTACCATTCAATCCAGCAGGTGCACCATTGGACCTCTCACTTGAGAAGAGAAGTATCGAGAAGACACAGGCTGCAAAAGCTGCAGTACAGCCTTATTCACAATAGGCAAGACAGTGAAGCAATCAAAATGTCCAAAAAGAGGTGAATGGATAAAGAAGAAGTGGTCCATGTACACAATGGAATAATAGCCATGGAAAACAATGAACCATTGCTCTCTGAGGCACCACAAATGAGTCTGGAGATAATCATGATACATGAGGTAAGTCGGAAAGCAAAAGACCTATAGTCTATGATATCACTTATAGGCGTTATCTAATAACTGACACAAATGAACATATTTCCACAGAGAAAGACACTCACGGACTTAGAAAACAAACTATGCTCATCTAAAAGGAAAGGTGGGGGGAATGGATAAATTAAGATTAGTGTTACTATATGTATACAAACACATATTATATACATATCACAAAAAGACCGACCATATAGCAAGGGAGGTCTGAAGAACCCTCAGTAACATTTTACATGGGAAGAGCATCTGTACTTGAATAGACAAATATAATGTACAAATGAACCAGATTGTGTACACCTCGGACAAACAATATTCTAAGCTTTACCCCAATTAAAAAACAATTTAAAACCAAGAAGAAATAATGAGACATGCACTTATGGGGGTTTCTCCATGCACAGTCCAATGTAATTTACAACCTAGGAACACGACTTCCAGAAAGGCTCTGCTGCCCTAGTACCCCGGTTTGGGAATGGAGAAATGCTGCCTGCTTCAGGCCACTTCCCACAACAGGAGATTTAAAACCATTGCTAAAGGTCACTAAATATGCACCACACTTGCAGTTCGGGAAATGAGACCTGCTCTCTAAAAAAACTCTGGGGTGGAAAATCGACCAAAAAATTCATAAGAGGGCAACCTTCCAAGAAGACAATTTCAAGAATTATATTGTACTCCCAATTGTTTCCTTTTTGTAACAGAAAAGAAAACGGTGGAGAAAAATGATGAGTTTTACGAATTTTCAAAGACATGCAAACCCATATTACAAAACCCTATCAGCTCACAGCAGCCAGTAGTGCCATTAGCATAAATGCTGCAAACAATAAATGCTGAAGCGATTGAGGAGAAATGTGTACCCTCGATTCTAAGGGGGACGTGATAAGTGCCACTAATGAAAACACAAAGAAGGTGCTTGGAAAGGGAAAAACGGTGCTACCAGTCATTCAATCACACCCACTGCTGGGCCTATCACCTGAGAAAATGAGAATCAAAAAGTCACAGGCAGGCAATCCTGCACTCCAACAATATTTACCATAGCCAACACTTGGAAGCAATGAAAATGTCCATCAACCGAGGAATGCACAAAGAAGAAGTGGTCCACGTACACAGTGGAAAATTACTCCAATAAAAAATAAAAATTAAATTTAAAAATCCAACAAAAGTAAGGAGACATCAGCTTGTGTGGGTTTGTCCGGGCACACTCCACTCTAATTTATAACCGAGAAACACCACAGGCCGCAAGGGCTTTTCCCTAGTTACCAGGGTGGGGAACATAGAAAGGCTGCCGCCCTCTGGGAGTTACCTGCACAAGCAGTTTTAAAGCCTGTGCTAATGGTCATTTCATAGGAACAAGTAATGCAGGACTGTAAATGAAACCTGCCCTCAAAATGTCTTGAGGGAGGTAATGGCCAAAACATTTCAAAATGTGACACATACTTTAAGAGAACACTTTGAAGAACTAAGGGGTAATCACAGCTTGAAAAATAAAAAGGACATGCCTTAAAGCTCAATTTCAACGGATTATGAGGCACATGCGAATTCAACCACAGAGAGGTATCAGCTCACACTTGTCAGAATAACCATCAGCAAGAAAACTACAAACAATAAATGCTGAAGGTGTTGTGGAGAAATGCATACCCTCAACTTCAAGTGGGACGTAAGTTGGAAAGGACCACCAATGAGAACAGAATGGAGGTGCCTTAAAAAGGTAAACATTGAGCTACCATATGATCCAGCAGGCCCACTCCTCGAGCTATAATCTAAGAATATAGAATTGGAAAGACACAGGCAGGCAAATCTGCATTGCACACTATTACAATAGCCAAGATATGGAGGTAACCAAAAAGTCTACCAACAGATGGGTAAACAAAGAAGAACTCCTCCATGTACAGATGGAATATTCACTATTGAAAAAAATGAAACAATGCCATTTGCAGCACCACAGATGAGTCTAGTCGTAATCACGCCACCTGTAGTAAGTGAGAAAGCAAAAGACACCTATCCTATCATATCACTTTTAGGAGTTACTTAAAAATTGATACCAATGAAGATATTTCCACAGAGAAAGACAATCTCAGATTCATTAAAAAACTTATGCTTCACCAAATAGAAAGGGATGAGGATTGGATACATTACCATACTGGTGTTAACAGAGATATACAAAACATGTGAAATATATAACCACCAAAGACATACGGAAGACCAGGAGAAGACTACTCAACTTTGTGTCATAACCTACATGGGAAAAGGATGCGAGGAAGAATAGATACACGTTTATGTGTGAAAGAACCACATCTTGCACACCTAGAACAAACAAACCATTGTAATCAAATGTGCTGGGATAAAAAATAAAAAGTAAATTACAAATATGAACAAGAAGTAATGAGACATAAACTTGAAGGGCTTTTTCCTGGCACATTCCATTCTAATTTACAACCTAGAACACCACTTCCATTAAGGCTCTGTTTCCCCAGTTACCAAATCTAGTAAATGAGAAATGCTGCCACCTTGTGGCCATTTCCTGCAAGAGCAGCTTTAAACTCACAGCTAATGGTCACTTAACATTCACAAGGACTCAGGGCTGTAAAGGACACCTGCCCTAAAAAACTGTGTTGAAGTAGGGAATGGACAAAAAAATTCAAAACAGGCAAATGTTTCAAGAAGAGAGTATGAAGAGTTAAGTTTTACTCACACACTTTTAAAAAAAAAGGTAAATGGATAAAAGCTCAACCTCAGGGAGTGTTAGACCTATGCAATCTAGTCTACAAAAAGTTTCAATTTACACCAGTCGACTGACCATCAGCAAAAAGTCTACAAACAATAAATGCTGAAGGGGTTTTAGAGAACCCTGTACCCTCTACCTGCTGGTGAGACGTAAAGGGATAGCAGCCAATAATGAGAACAGAAAGGAGCTGTGTTTAAAAGTAAAAATGGAGGTACCATTCAATCCAGCAGGTGCACCATTGGACCTCTCACTTGAGAAGAGAAGTATCGAGAAGACACAGGCTGCAAAAGCTGCAGTACAGCCTTATTCACAATAGGCAAGACAGTGAAGCAATCAAAATGTCCAAAAAGAGGTGAATGGATAAAGAAGAAGTGGTCCATGTACACAATGGAATAATAGCCATGGAAAACAATGAACCATTGCTCTCTGAGGCACCACAAATGAGTCTGGAGATAATCATGATACATGAGGTAAGTCGGAAAGCAAAAGACCTATAGTCTATGATATCACTTATAGGCGTTATCTAATAACTGACACAAATGAACATATTTCCACAGAGAAAGACACTCACGGACTTAGAAAACAAACTATGCTCATCTAAAAGGAAAGGTGGGGGGAATGGATAAATTAAGATTAGTGTTACTATATGTATACAAACACATATTATATACATATCACAAAAAGACCGACCATATAGCAAGGGAGGTCTGAAGAACCCTCAGTAACATTTTACATGGGAAGAGCATCTGTACTTGAATAGACAAATATAATGTACAAATGAACCAGATTGTGTACACCTCGGACAAACAATATTCTAAGCTTTACCCCAATTAAAAAACAATTTAAAACCAAGAAGAAATAATGAGACATGCACTTATGGGGGTTTCTCCATGCACAGTCCAATGTAATTTACAACCTAGGAACACGACTTCCAGAAAGGCTCTGCTGCCCTAGTACCCCGGTTTGGGAATGGAGAAATGCTGCCTGCTTCAGGCCACTTCCCACAACAGGAGATTTAAAACCATTGCTAAAGGTCACTAAATATGCACCACACTTGCAGTTCGGGAAATGAGACCTGCTCTCTAAAAAAACTCTGGGGTGGAAAATCGACCAAAAAATTCATAAGAGGGCAACCTTCCAAGAAGACAATTTCAAGAATTATATTGTACTCCCAATTGTTTCCTTTTTGTAACAGAAAAGAAAACGGTGGAGAAAAATGATGAGTTTTACGAATTTTCAAAGACATGCAAACCCATATTACAAAACCCTATCAGCTCACAGCAGCCAGTAGTGCCATTAGCATAAATGCTGCAAACAATAAATGCTGAAGCGATTGAGGAGAAATGTGTACCCTCGATTCTAAGGGGGACGTGATAAGTGCCACTAATGAAAACACAAAGAAGGTGCTTGGAAAGGGAAAAACGGTGCTACCAGTCATTCAATCACACCCACTGCTGGGCCTATCACCTGAGAAAATGAGAATCAAAAAGTCACAGGCAGGCAATCCTGCACTCCAACAATATTTACCATAGCCAACACTTGGAAGCAATGAAAATGTCCATCAACCGAGGAATGCACAAAGAAGAAGTGGTCCACGTACACAGTGGAAAATTACTCCAATAAAAAATAAAAATTAAATTTAAAAATCCAACAAAAGTAAGGAGACATCAGCTTGTGTGGGTTTGTCCGGGCACACTCCACTCTAATTTATAACCGAGAAACACCACAGGCCGCAAGGGCTTTTCCCTAGTTACCAGGGTGGGGAACATAGAAAGGCTGCCGCCCTCTGGGAGTTACCTGCACAAGCAGTTTTAAAGCCTGTGCTAATGGTCATTTCATAGGAACAAGTAATGCAGGACTGTAAATGAAACCTGCCCTCAAAAAGTCTTGAGGGAGGTAATGGCCAAATCATTTCAAAATGTGACACATACTTTAAGAGAACACTTTGAAGAACTAAGGGGTAATCACAGCTTGAAAAATACAAAGGACATGCCTTCAAGCTGAATTTCAACGGATTATGAGGCACATGCGAATTCAACCACAGAGAGGTATCAGCTCACACTTGTCAGAATAACCATCAGCAAGAAAACTACAAACAATAAATGCTGAAGGTGTTGTGGAGAAATGCATACCCTCAACTTCAAGTGGGACGTAAGTTGGAAAGGACCACCCATGAGAACAGAATGGAGGTGCCTTAAAAAGGTAAACATTGAGCTACCATATGATCCAGCAGGCCCACTCCTCGAGCTATAATCTAAGAAGAGAGAATTGGAAAGACACAGGCAGGCAAATCTGCATTGCACAGTATTACAATAGCCAAGATATGGAAGTAAACAAAAGTCTACCAACAGATGGGAGGACAAAGAAGAACTCCTCCATGTACAACTGGAATATTCGCTAGTGCAAAAAATGAAACAATGCCATTTGCAACACCATAGATGAGTCTAGACGTAATCACGCCACTGTAGTAAGTGAGAAAGCAAAAGACACATATCCTATCATATCACTTTTAGGAGTTACTTAAAAATTGACACCAATGAAGATATTTCCACAGAGAAAGGCAATCACAGATTTATAAAAAAACTTATGGTTCACCAAATAGAAAGGAATGAGGATTGGATACTTTACCATATTGGGGTTAACAGAGATATACAAACCATGTGAAATATATATCCACCAAAGACGTACGGAAGACCAGGAGAAGACTACTCAACGTTGTGTCATAACCTACATGGGAAAAGGATGCGAGGAAGAATAGATACATGTATATGTGTGAAAGAACCACATCTTGCACACCTAGAACAAACAAACCATTGTAATCAAATTTGCTGGGATAAAAAATTAAAAGTAAATTACAAATATGAACAAGAAGTAATGAGACATAAACTTAAAGGGCTTTTTCCTGGCACGTTCCATTCTAATATACAACCTAGAACACCACTTCCATTAAGGCTCTGTTTCCCTAGTAACCAAATTAGGTAAAGGAGAAATGCTGCCACCTTGTGGCCGTTTCCTTCAAGAGCAGCTTTAACTTCACAGCTAATGGTCACTTAACATTCACAAGCACTCAGGGCTGTAAAGGACACCTGCCCTAAAAAACTGTGTTGAAGTAGAGAATGGACCAAAAAATTTAAAACAGGCAAATGTTTCAAGAGGAGATTATGAAGAGTTAAGTTTTACTTACACTCTTTTATAAAAAAAAGGAAACTGGATAAAAGCTCAACCTCAGGGACTGTTAGACCCATGCAATCTAATCTTTAAAAAGTTTCAACGTACACCAGTCGACTGACCATCAGCAAAATGTCTACAAACAATAAATGCTGAAGGGGTTTTAGAGAACTGTGTACCCTCTACCTGCTGGTGAGACGTAAAGGGGTAACAGCCAATAGTGAGAACAGAAAGCAGCTGTGTTTAAATGTAAATATGGAGGTACCGTTCAATCCAGTAGGGGCACCATTGGACCTCTCACTTGAGAAGACAAGAATCGAGAAGACACAGGCTGCAAAAGCTGCAGTACAGCCTTATTCACAATAGCCAAGACAGTGAAGCAATCAAAATGTCCAACAAGAGGTGAATGGATAAAGAAGAATTGGTCCATGTACACAATGGAATATTAGCCATGGAAAACAATGAACCATTGCTCTCTGAGGCACCACAAATGAGTTTGGAGATAGTCACGAAACATGAGATAAGTTCGAAAGCAAAAGACCTATATTCTATGATATCACTTATAGGCATTATCTAATAACTGACACAAATGAACATATTTCCACAGAGAAAGACACTCACGGACTTAGAAAACCTTGCTGAAGGTCACTAAATATGCACCACACTTGCAGTTCGGGAAATGACACCTGCTCTCTAAAAACATTCTGGGCTGGAAAATCGACCAAAAAATTAAAGAGGGCAAACTTCCAAGAAGACAATTTCAAGAATTATATTGTACTCCCAATTGTTTCCTTTTTGTAACAGAAAAGAAAACGGCGGAGAAAAATGATGAGTTTTACGAATTTTCAAAGACATGCAAACCCATATTACAAAACGCTATCAGCTCACAGCAGCCAGTAGGGCCATTAGCATAAATGCTGCAAACAATAAATGCTGAAGCGATTGAGGAGAAATGTGTACCCTCGATTCTAAGGGGGACGTGATAAGTGCCACTAATGAAAACACAAAGAAGGTGCTTGGAAAGGGAAAAACGGTGCTACCAGTCATTCAATCACACCCACTGCTGGGCCTATCACCTGAGAAAATGAGAATCAAAAAGTCACAGGCTGGCAATCCTGCACTCCAACAATATTTACCATAGCCAACACTTGGAAGCAATGAAAATGTCCATCAACCGAGGAATGCACAAAGAAGAAGTGGTCCACGTACACAGTGGAAAATTACTCCAATAAAAAATAAAAATTAAATTTAAAAATCCAACAAAAGTAAGGAGACATCAGCTTGTGTGGGTTTGTCCGGGCACACTCCACTCTAATTTAAAACCGAGAAACACCACAGGCCGCAAGGGCTTTTTCCTAGTTACCAGGGTGGGAAATATAGAAAGGCTGCCGCCCTCTGGGAGTTACCTGCACAAGCAGTTTTAAAGCCTGTGCTAATGGTCATTTCATAGGAAGAAGTAATGCAGGACTGTAAATGAAACCTGCCCTCAAAATGTCTTGAGGGAGGTAATGGCCAAAACATTTCAAAATGTGACACATACTTTAAGAGAACACTTTGAAGAACTAAGGGGTAATCACAGCTTGAAAAATAAAAAGGACATGCCTTAAAGCTCAATTTCAACGGATTATGAGGCACATGCGAATTCAACCACAGAGAGGTATCAGCTCACACTTGTCAGAATAACCATCAGCAAGAAAACTACAAACAATAAATGCTGAAGGTGTTGTGGAGAAATGCATACCCTCAACTTCAAGTGGGACGTAAGTTGGAAAGGACCACCAATGAGAACAGAATGGAGGTGCCTTAAAAAGGTAAACATTGAGCTACCATATGATCCAGCAGGCC
The DNA here is from genome assembly GCF_965194825.1 of Balaenoptera physalus. NCBI lineage: Eukaryota > Metazoa > Chordata > Mammalia > Artiodactyla > Balaenopteridae > Balaenoptera > Balaenoptera physalus. The sequence goes on along the minus strand of NC_138888.1, from coordinate 85,691,500 downwards.
CACTCCTCGAGCTATAATCTAAGAATATAGAATTGGAAAGACACAGGCAGGCAAATCTGCATTGCACACTATTACAATAGCCAAGATATGGAGGTAACCAAAAAGTCTACCAACAGATGGGTAAACAAAGAACTCCTCCATGTACAGATGGAATATTCACTAGTGAAAAAAATGAAACAATGCCATTTGCAGCACCACAGATGAGTCTAGTCGTAATCACGCCACCTGTAGTAAGTGAGAAAGCAAAAGACACCTATCCTATCATATCACTTTTAGGAGTTACTTAAAAATTGATACCAATGAAGATATTTCCACAGAGAAAGACAATCTCAGATTCATTAAAAAACTTATGCTTCACCAAATAGAAAGGGATGAGGATTGGATACATTACCATACTGGTGTTAACAGAGATATACAAAACATGTGAAATATATAACCACCAAAGACATACGGAAGACCAGGAGAAGACTGCTCAACTTTGTGTCATAACCTACATGGGAAAAGGATGCGAGGAAGAATAGATACACGTTTATGTGTGAAAGAACCACATCTTGCACACCTAGAACAAACAAACCATTGTAATCAAATGTGCTGGGATAAAAAATAAAAAGTAAATTACAAATATGAACAAGAAGTAATGAGACATAAACTTGAAGGGCTTTTTCCTGGCACATTCCATTCTAATTTACAACCTAGAACACCAATTCCATTAAGGCTCTGTTTCCCCAGTTACCAAATCTAATAAATGAGAAATGCTGCCACCTTGTGGCCATTTCCTGCAAGAGCAGCTTTAAACTCACAGCTAATGGTCACTTAACATTCACAAGGACTCAGGGCTGTAAAGGACACCTGCCCTAAAAAACTGTGTTGAAGTAGGGAATGGACAAAAAAATTCAAAACAGGCAAATGTTTCAAGAAGAGAGTATGAAGAGTTAAGTTTTACTCACACACTTTTAAAAAAAAAGGTAAATGGATAAAAGCTCAACCTCAGGGAGTGTTAGACCTATGCAATCTAGTCTACAAAAAGTTTCAATTTACACCAGTCGACTGACCATCAGCAAAAAGTCTACAAACAATAAATGCTGAAGGGGTTTTAGAGAACCCTGTACCCTCTACCTGCTGGTGAGACGTAAAGGGATAGCAGCCAATAATGAGAACAGAAAGGAGCTGTGTTTAAAAGTAAAAATGGAGGTACCATTCAATCCAGCAGGTGCACCATTGGACCTCTCACTTGAGAAGAGAAGTATCGAGAAGACACAGGCTGCAAAAGCTGCAGTACAGCCTTATTCACAATAGGCAAGACAGTGAAGCAATCAAAATGTCCAAAAAGAGGTGAATGGAGAAAGAAGAAGTGGTCCATGTACACAATGGAATAATAGCCATGGAAAACAATGAACCATTGCTCTCTGAGGCACCACAAATGAGTCTGGAGATAATCACAATACATGAGGTAAGTCGGAAAGCAAAAGACCTATATTCTATGATATCACTTATAGGCGTTATCTAATAACTGACACAAATGAACATATTTCCACAGAGAAAGACACTCACGGACTTAGAAAACAAACTATGCTCATCTAAAAGGAAAGGTGGGGGGAATGGATAAATTAAGATTAGTGTTACTATATGTATACAAACACATATTATATACATATCACAAAAAGACCGACAATATAGCAAGGGAGGTCTGAAGAACCCTCAGTAACATTTTACATGGGAAGAGCATCTGTACTTGAATAGACAAATATAATGTACAAATGAACCAGATTGTGTACACCTCGGACAAACAATATTCTAAGCTTTACCCCAATTAAAAAACAATTTAAAACCAAGAAGAAATAATGAGACATGGACTTATGGGGGTTTCTCCATGCACAGTCCAATGTAATTTACAACCTAGGAACACGACTTCCAGAAAGGCTCTGCTGCCCTAGTACCCCGGTTTGGGAATGGAGAAATGCTGCCTGCTTCAGGCCACTTCCCACAACAGGAGATTTAAAACCATTGCTAAAGGTCACTAAATATGCACCACACTTGCAGTTCGGGAAATGAGACCTGCTCTCTAAAAAAACTCTGGGGTGGAAAATCGACCAAAAAATTCAAAAGAGGGCAACCTTCCAAGAAGACAATTTCAAGAATTATATTGTACTCCCAATTGTTTCCTTTTTGTAACAGAAAAGAAAACGGCGGAGAAAAATGATGAGTTTTACGAATTTTCAAAGACATGCAAACCCATATTACAAAACCCTATCAGCTCACAGGAGCCAGTAGGGCCATTAGCATAAATGCTGCAAACAATAAATGCTGAAGCGATTGAGGAGAAATGTGTACCCTCGATTCTAAGGGGGACGTTATAAGTGCCACTAATGAAATCACAAAGAAGGTGCTTGGAAAGAGAAAAACGGTGCTACCAGTCATTCAATCACACCCACTGCTGGGCCTATCACCTGAGAAAATGAGAATCAAAAAGTCACAGGCTGGCAATCCTGCACTCCAACAATATTTACCATAGCCAACACTTGGAAGCAATGAAAATGTCCATCAACCGAGGAATGCACAAAGAAGAAGTGGTCCACGTACACAGTGGAAAATTACTCCAATAAAAAATAAAAATTAAATTTAAAAATCCAACAAAAGTAAGGAGACATCAGCTTGTGTGGGTTTGTCCGGGCACACTCCACTCTAATTTATGACCGAGAAACACCACAGGCCGCAAGGGCTTTTCCCTGGTTACCAGGGTGGGGAACATAGAAAGGCTGCCGCCCTCTGGCAGTTACCTGCACAAGCAGTTTTAAAGCCTGTGCTAATGGTCATTTCATAGGAAGAAGTAATGCAGGACTGTAAATGAAACCTGCCCTCAAAAAGTCTTGAGGGAGGTAATGGCCAAAACATTTCAAAATGTGACACATACTTTAAGAGAACACTTTGAAGAACTAAGGGGTAATCACAGCTTGAAAAATAAAAAGGACATGACTTCAAGCTGAATTTCAACGGATTATGAGGCACATGTGAATTCAACCACAGAGAGGTATCAGCTCACACTTGTCAGAATAACCATCAGCAAGAAAACTACAAACAATAAATGCTGAAGGTGTTGTGGAGAAATGCATACCCTCAACTTCAAGTGGGACGCAGGTTGGAAAGGACCACCAATGAGAACAGAATGGAGGTGCCTTAAAAAGGTAAACATTGAGCTACCATATGATCCAGCAGGCCCACTCCTCCACCTATAATCTAAGAAGAGAGAATTGGAAAGACACAGGCAGGCAAATCTGCATTGCACAGTATTACAATAGCCAAGATATGGAAGTAAACAAAAGTCTACCAACAGATGGGAGGACAAAGAAGAACTCCTCCATGTACAACTGGAATATTCGCTAGTGCAAAAAATGAAACAATGCCATTTGCAACACCATAGATGAGTCTAGACGTAATCACGCCACTGTAGTAAGTGAGAAAGCAAAAGACACATATCCTATCATATCACTTTTAGGAGTTACTTAAAAATTGACACCAATGAAGATATTTCCACAGAGAAAGGCAATCACAGATTTATAAAAAAACTTATGGTTCACCAAATAGAAAGGAATGAGGATTGGATACTTTACCATATTGGGGTTAACAGAGATATACAAACCATGTGAAATATATATCCACCAAAGACGTACGGAAGACCAGGAGAAGACTACTCAACGTTGTGTCATAACCTACATGGGAAAAGGATGCGAGGAAGAATAGATACATGTATATGTGTGAAAGAACCACATCTTGCACACCTAGAACAAACAAACCATTGTAATCAAATTTGCTGGGATAAAAAATTAAAAGTAAATTACAAATATGAACAAGAAGTAATGAGACATAAACTTAAAGGGCTTTTTCCTGGCACGTTCCATTCTAATATACAACCTAGAACACCACTTCCATTAAGGCTCTGTTTCCCTAGTAACCAAATTAGGTAAAGGAGAAATGCTGCCACCTTGTGGCCGTTTCCTTCAAGAGCAGCTTTAACTTCACAGCTAATGGTCACTTAACATTCACAAGCACTCAGGGCTGTAAAGGACACCTGCCCTAAAAAACTGTGTTGAAGTAGAGAATGGACCAAAAAATTTAAAACAGGCAAATGTTTCAAGAGGAGATTATGAAGAGTGAAGTTTTACTTACACTCTTTTATAAAAAAAAGGAAACTGGATAAAAGCTCAACCTCAGGGACTGTTAGACCCATGCAATCTAATCTTTAAAATGTTTCAACTTACACCAATCGACTGACCATCAGCAAAATGTCTACAAACAATAAATGCTGAATCGGTTTTAGAGAACTGTGTACCCTCTACCTGCTGGCGAGACGTAAAGGGGTAACAGCCAATAGTGAGAACAGAAAGCAGCTGTGTTTAAATGTAAATATGGAGGTACCGTTCAATCCAGTAGGGGCACCATTGGACCTCTCACCTGAGAAGACAAGAATCGAGAAGACACAGGCTGCAAAAGCTGCAGTACAGCCTTATTCACAATAGCCAAGACAGTGAAGCAATCAAAATGTCCAACAAGAGGTGAATGGATAAAGAAGAATTGGTCCATGTACACAATGGAATATTAGCCATGGAAAACAATGAACCATTGCTCTTTGAGGCACCACAAATGAGTTTGGAGATAGTCACGAAACATGAGATAAGTCCGAAAGCAAAAGACCTATATTCTATGATATCACTTATAGGCGTTATCTAATAACTGACACAAATGAACATATTTCCACAGAGAAAGACACTCACTGACTTAGAAAACAAACTATGCTCATCTAAAAGGAAAGGTGTGGGGAATGGATAAATTAAGATTAGTGTTACTATATGTATACAAACACATATTATATACATATCTCAAAAAGACCGACCATAGTGCAAGGGAGGTGTGCGGAACCCTCTGTAACATTTTACATGGGAAGAGGATCTGTACTTGAATAGACATATATAATGTACAAATGAACCAGATTGTGTACACCTAGGACGAACAATATTCTAAGCTTTACCCCAATTAAAAAAAAATTTAAAACCAAGAAGAAATAATGAGATATAAACTTATGGGGCTTTCTCCATGCACATTCCAATGTAATTTACAACCTAGGAACACGACTTCCAGAAAGGCTCTGCTGCCCTAGTACCCAGATTGGGGAATAGAGAAATGCTGCCTGCTTGAGGCCACTTCCCACAAGAGCAGCTTTAAACCCATTGCTAAAGGTCACTAAATATTCACCAAACTTGCAGTTCGGTAAATGACACCTGCTCTCTAAAAAAATTCTGGGCTGGAAAATCGACCAAAAAATTAAACAGAGGGTAACCTTCGAAGAAGACAATTTCAAGAGTTATATTGTATTCCCGATTGTTTCCTTTTTTTAAAAGAAAAGAAAACGGCGGAGAAAAATGATGTGTTTTATGAATTTTCAAAGACATGCAAACCCAAATTACAAAAACCTATCAGCTTACACAAGCGAGAAGGGCCATTAGCATAAATGCTGCAAACAATAAATGCTGGAGCGATTGTGGAGAAATGCGTACCCTCCATTCTAAGGGGGACGTGGTAAGAGCCACTAAGGAAAACACAAAGAAGGTGCTTTGAAAAGGGTAACACGGTGCTACCAGTCAATCAATCACACCCACTGCTGGGACTATCACCTGAGAAAATGAGTATCAAAAAGTCACAGGATGGCAATCCTGCACTCCAACAATATTTACCATAGCCAACACTTGGAAGCAATGAAAATGTCCATCAACCGAGGAATGCACAAAGTAGAAGTGGTCCACGTACACAGTGGAAAATTACTCCAATGAAAAATAAAAATTAAATTTAAAAATCCAACAAAAGTAAAGTGACATCAGCTTGTGTGGGTTTGTCCGGGCACACACCACTCTAATTTATAACCAAGAAACACCACAGGCCACAAGGGCTTTTCCCTAGTTACCAGGGTGGGGAACATAGAAAGGCTGCCACCCTCTGGCAGTTACCTGCAAAAGCAGTTTTAAAGCCTGTGCTAATGGTCATTTCATAGGAAGAAGTAATGCAGGACTGTAAATGAAACCTGCCCTCAAAATGTCTTGAGGGAGGTAATGGCCAAAACATTTCAAAATGTGACACATACTTTAAGAGAACACTTTGAAGAACTAAGGGGTAATCACAGCTTGAAAAATAAAAAGGACATGCCTTAAAGCTCAATTTCAACGGATTATGAGGCACATGCGAATTCAACCACAGAGAGGTATCAGCTCACACTTGTCAGAATAACCATCAGCAAGAAAACTACAAACAATAAATGCTGAAGCTGTTGTGGAGAAAGGCATACCCTCAACATCAAGGGGGACATAACTTGGAAAGGGCCACGAATGAGAACAGAATGGCGGTGCCCTAAAAAGGAAAACACTGAGCTACCATATGATCCAGCAGGCCCACTCCTCGACCTATAATCTAAGAAGAGAGAATTGGAAAGACACAGGCAGGCAAATCTGCATTGCACAGTATTACAATAGCCAAGATATGGAGGTAACCAAAAAGTCCACCAACAGATGGGTGGACAAAGAAGAACTCCTCCATGTACAGATGGAATATTCACTAGTGAAAAAAATGCAACAATGCCATTTGCAGCACCATAGATGAGTCTAGACGTAATCACGCCACCTGTAGTAAGTGAGAAAGCAAAAGACACATATCCTATCATATCACTTTTAGGAGTTACTTAAAAATTGATACCAAAGAAGATATTTCCACAGAGAAAGACAATCACAGATTCATTAAAAAACTTATGCTTCACGAAATAAAAAGGGATGAGATTTGGATACATTACCATTTTGGGATTAACAGAGATATACAAACCATGTCAAATATATAATCACGAAAGACGTACGGAAGACAAGGAGAAGACTACTCAACATTTGGTCATAACCTACATGGGAAAAGGATGCGAGGAATAACAGATACACGTATATGTGTAAAAGAACCACATTTGCACACCTAGAACAAACAAACCATTGTAATCAAATGTGCTGGGATAAAAAATTAAAAGTAAATTACAAATATGAACAAGAAGTAATGAGACATAAACCTGAAGGGCGTTTTCCTGGCACATTCCATTCTAATTTACAACCTAGAACACCACTTCCATTAAGGCTCTGTTTCCCCAGTTACCAAATTTGGTAAAGGAGAAATGATGCCACCTTGTGGCCGTTTCCTGCAATAGCAGATTTAAACTCACAGCTAATGGTCACTTAACATTCACAAGGACTCAGGGCTGTAAAGGACACTTGCCCTAAAAAACTGTGCTGAAGTAGGGAATGGACCAAAAAATTCAAAAGAGGCAAATGTTTCAAGAGGAGAGTATAAATAGTTACGTTTTACTCACGCTCTTTTATAAAAAAAGGAAAATGGATAAAAGCTCAACCTCAGGGAGTGTTAGACCCATGCAATCTAATCTATAATAAGTTTCAACTTACACTAGTCGACTGAACATCAGCAAAAATTCTACAAACAATAAATGCTGAAGGGGTTTTAGAGAACCCTGTACCCTCTCCCTGCTGGTGAGATGTAAAGGGGTAACAGCCAAAAATGAGAACAAAAAGGAGCTGTGTTTAAAAGTAAAAATGGCGGTACCATTCAATCCAGCATGAGCACCATTGGACCTCTCACCTGAGAAGACAAGAATCGAGAGGACACAGGCCGCAAAAGCTGCAGTACAGCCTTATTCACAATAGCCAAGACAGTGAAGCAGTCAAAATGTCCAACAACAGGTGAATGGATAAAGAAGAAGTGGTCCATGTACACAATGGAATATTAGCCATGGAAAACAATGAACTATTGCTCTTTGAGGCACCACAAATGAGTTTGGAGATAGTCACAAAACATGAGATAAGTCCAAAAACAAAAGACCTATATTCTATGATATCACTTATAGGCGTTATCTAATAACTGACACAAATGAACATATTTCCACAGAGAAAGACACTCACTGATTTAGAAAACAAACTATGCTCATGTAAAAGGAAAGGTGCGGGGAATGGATAAATTTAGTGTTACTATATGTATAGAAACACATATTATATACATATCTCAAAAAGACCGACCATATAGCAAGGGAGGTGTGCGGAACCCTCTGTAACATTTTACATGGGAAGAGGATCTGTACTTGAATAGACATATATAATGTACAAATGAACCAGATTGTGTACACCTAGGACGAACAATATTCTACGCTTTACCCCAATTAAAAACTAATTTAAATCCAAGAAGAAATAATGAGACATAAACTTATTGGGGTTTCTCCATGCACATTCCAATGTAATTTACAACCTAGGAACACGACTTCCAGAAAGGCTCTGCTGCCCTAGTACCCAGATTGGGGAATGGAGAAATGCTGCCTGCTTGAGGCCACTTCCCACAAGAGCAGCTTTAAACCCATTGCTAAAGTTCACTAAATAGTCACCACACTTGGAGTTCGGTAAAAGACACCTGCTCTCTAAAAAAATTCTGGGGTGGAAAATCGACCAAAAATTTCAAAAGAGGGCAACCTTCCAAGAACACAATTTCAAGAGTTATATTGTACTCCCAATTGTTTCCTTCTTTTTAACAGTAAAGAAAACGGTGGAGAAAAATGATGAGTTTTACGAATTTTCAAAGACATGCAAACCCAAATTACAAAAACCTATCAGCTCACACCAGCCAGAAGGGCCATTAGTGTAAATGCTGCAAACAATAAATGCTGGAGCGATTGTGGAGAAATGCGTACCCTCGATTCTAAGGGGGACGTGGTAAGAGCCACTAAGGAAAACACAAAGAAGGTGCTTTGAAAAGGGTAACACGGTGCTACCAGTCAATCAATCACACCTACTGCTGGGACTATCACCTGACAAAATGAGTATCAAAAAGTCACAGGATGGCAATCCTGCACTCCAACAGTATTTACCATAGCCAACACTTGGAAGCAATGGAAATGTCCATCAACCGAGGAATGCACAAAGTAGAAGTGGTCCACGTACACAGTGGAAAATTACTCCAATAAAAAATAAAAATTAAATTTAAAAATCCCACAAAAGTAAAGAGACATCAGCTTGTGTGGGTTTGTCTGGGCACACTCCACTCTAATTTATAACCGAGAAACACCACAGGCCGCAAGGGCTTTTCCATAAGTACCAGGGTGGGGAACATAGAAAGGCTGCCACCCTCTGGCAGTTACCTGCAAAAGCAGCTTTAAAGCCTGTGCTAATGGTCATTTCCTAGGAACAAGTACTGCAGGACTGTAAATGAAACCTGCCCTCAAAATGTCTTGAGGGAGGTAATGGCCAAAACATGTCAAAATGTGACACATACTTTAAGAGAACACTTAGAAGAACTAAGGGGTAATCACAGCTTGAAAAGTAAAAAGGACCTGCCTTAAAGCTCAGTTTCAACGGATTATGAGGCACATGCGAATTCAACCACAAAGAGGTAGCAGCTCACACTTGTCAAAATAACCGTCAGCAAGAAAACTACAAACAATAAATGCTGAAGGTGTTGTGGAGGAATGCATACCCTGAACTTTAAGTGGGATGTAACTTGGAAAGAGCCACTAAAGAAAACAGAATGGAGGTGCCTTAAAAATGTGTACATTGAGCTACCATATGACCCAGCAATCCCACTACTGGTTATACACCCACAGAAAACCATAATTCAAAAATACACATGCACCCGAATGTTTATTACAGCACTATTTACAATAGCCTGGTCATGGAAGCAACCTAAATGCCCATCAACAGACGAATGGATAAAGAAGTTGTGGTACATATATAGAATGGAATATTTCTCAGCCACAAAAAGAACCAAATTGAGTCATTTGTTGTGACGTGGATGGATCTAGAGACTGTCATACAGAGTGAAGTCAGAAAGAGAAAAACAAATATCGTATATTAACGCAGGTATGTGAAACCTAGAAAATTGGTACAGATGAGCCAGTTTGCAGGGCAGAAGTTGAGACACAGATGTAGAGCGCAGACACATGGACACCACGCGGGGGAAATGTGGTGGGGCGGGGATGGTGTTGTGCTGAATTGGGCGATTGGGATTGACATGTATACACTGATGTGTATAAAATTGATGACTGATAAGAACCTGCAGTATACAAAAACAAACAAAACAACTAATACTAAACTTTCATTCGTTTTTTTGTATGGAAATATGTTAATATAAATGTTTCAGACATTACATGAAATTTCTAAAAATCTTATATGTTCTGGTATAATGTTATAATTCATAATCCTAGTTATTACTTTAAAATGTATATCTCAGAAATAACTAATTTTCTTGTCAACTGCATTATTATAAACTTTCATCAAATCTTTAACCGTGGTCATTTTTAAGTCTTTTGTCATTTACAGACAGTTCTGGGTGTACTCTGATGCTTTTGCAAATATGTTCCTATAAAAGGGTTTCATCTTCATGAAATTCATGGAAAAGACTCTGACAAGTACAGGTTTCTGGTAACTCTACTGTACCGCTGAACTGAATAAATAAGCATTTTCAGAACTCTAATGATAAAACTAATGAACTCATAAAAGTGCTAACAAAAGATCAAGATGAAAAAAAAATAATTACATGGGACTGAGTGAATTGATGACGATAAGTATAATTTTTGTTACTTTCTGTTTGAATTAAAAAAAATCCCACAAGGACTCAGAGGCAAAGAATATAAAAATCAATTTTCACTGCAAAGTAAAGCAGCTGCTACAGTGAAGGATTACTGGACTGAATGTCAATATTTTGACATAGTATGAGTGTGTTTCATGTTTGGTAATTGCAATCATTGTTGCTTTTGTTGTGATCATCCATGTACAATGCTTGATGTCAGTCTATTTATCTCTTATAAAAATAAAATACAGTGTGTGTGTTTGGAAAAAAAAACGAATAAGAACTAATGAGACATAAACTTATGGGGATTTCACCTGGCAAACTCCATTCTAATTTACAACCTAAGACAACGACTTCCAGAAAGGCTCTGCTGCCCTAGTACTTAGATTGGGGAATGGCGAAATGCTGCCTCCTTTTGGCCGTTTCCCACAACAGCAGCTTTAAACCCACTGCAAACGGTCACTAAATATTCACCAACTGGCAGTTCTGTAAATGACACCTGCCCTCCAAAAAAATTCTGGGGTCAAAAATCGAACAAAAAATTCAAAAGAGGGCAAACTTCGAAGAAGATAATTTCAAGAGGTATATTGTGCTCACAGATTTTTCTTTTGATAAAAGAAAAAGATGTGGAAAAATGATGAATCTTAGGAATTTTGAAAGATATGCAAACCCAAATTACAAATACCTATCAGATCACAGCAGTCAGAATGGCCATCAGCAAAAATGGTGCAAACAATAAATGCTGAAGCGATTGTGGAGAAATGCGAACCCTCGCTTCTAAGGGGGACGTTGTAAAAGCCACTAATAAAAACACATTGGAGGTTCTTTGAAAGAGTAAACACTGAGTGACCAGTCCATCAATCACACCCACTGCTGGGCCTATCACCAGAGAAAATGAGAATCAAAAAGTCACAGGCTGGCAATCCTGCACTCCAGCAATATTCACCATAGGCAACACTTGGAAGCAATGAAAATGTCCATCAACCTAGGAATGCACCAAGAAGAAGTGGTCCATGTACACAATGGAATATTACTCCAATACTAAATATAAATTAAATTTAAAAAAACAAACAAACAAAAGTAAGGAGACATCAGCATTTGTGGGTTTATCTGGGCACATTGCACTCTAATTTATAACCGAGGAACACCACAGGCCGGAAGGTCTGTTTCCCTAGTTACCAGAGTGGGGAACGTAGAAAGGCTGCCGCCCTCTGGCCGTTACCTGCAAAAGCAGCTTTAAAGCCTGTGCTAATGGTCACTTCATATGAACAAGTAATGCAGGGCTGTAAATGAAAACTGCCCTCAAAATGTCTCGAGGGAGGTAATGGCCAAAAATTTTCAAAATGTGACACATACTTTAAGAAAACACCTTGAAGAACTAAGCTGTAATCACTGTTTGATAAATAAAAAGGACATTCTTTCAAGCTCAATTTCAACAGATTATTGGATACATGCAAATTCAACCACAAAGGGGTATCAGCTCACAACTGTCAGAATAACCCTCAGCAAGAAAACTACAAACAATAAATACTGAAGGTGTTTTGGAGAAATGCATGCCCTCAACTTTAAGTTGGACGTAACCTGGAAAGAGCCACTAATGAGAACTGAATGGTGGTGCCTTTAAAACGTACACACTGACTTACCATATGATACAGCAAGCCCACTCCTTGGACTATAATATAAAAAGATAGAACTGGAAAGACACAGGCAAGCAAATGTGTATTGCAGCAGTATTACAATAGCCAAGACATGGAGACAACCAAAAAGTCCATCAAGAGTTGCGTGGCCAAAGAGGAACTGGCACACGTACAGATGGAATATTAGCCAGGGAAAAAAATAAAACAATGCCATTTGCAGCACCATGTATGATTCTTGAGGTAATCAGGCAAATTGTACTAAGTCAGAAAGCAAAAGACACATATCCTATAATATCACTTATAGATCTTAGCTAAAAATTGATACCAATGAAGATATTTCCACAGAGAAATGCAATCACAGATTCACTAAACTAACTTATGGTTCACCAAATGGAAAGGTGTGAGGAGTGGATACATTAGGATATTGGGGTTAACATAGATATAGAAACAAATGTGAAATGTGTAATCACCAAAGACCTACGTAATACCAAAAGAAGATTACTCAACATTGTATCATAACCTACTTGGGAAAATGATCCAAAGAAGAATAGATATATGTATATGTGTGAAAGAACCACATCTTGCGCACCTAGAACAAACAAAACATTGTAATCAAATTTGCTCTGATAAAAAATAAAAATTAAATTAAAAAAAGAACAAGAAGTAATGAGAAATAAACTTAAGGGGCTTTTTGCTGGCACATTGCATTCTAATTTACAACCAGAACATGACTTCCATTAAGGCTCTGTCATCACTAATAAAGCAGCTTTATAATCAATGTTGAAGGTAGCTTAAAAGAAGCCTCACTAATTATTGATAGTAACAAGAAAACAAAGAAAAGTAAAAATCTCACTGCAAAAAGTATACATAGAGTAAGTCAAGGTAGATCAAACACTTATTAAACTTCTGTAAAGAATAAAAGACAACAGTAGTATGTTTTTTTTAAAAAGAGAGGGCCCAAATAAATCTGAAATGAAAGAGTTGATGTTACAACAGACCCCACAGAAATACAAAGTATCCTAAGATACACACAGGGTAACTCAGGGCTCAGATTGGACCGAGCCCACTCTCCAGTCCCCTGTACATGACTTACAGGAGCCTCAGGAACTGAGGAGGGGGTCCCTGAGGAGAGGCTCAAGATAGAATATGGTAGGCATTAACATGGCTCCATTCATCTTAAACATGCCTGAACTACATTCACACGAGATGATTTTGTCCTGTATGTACATCGGCACCTCTAGTTGGAACTGAAGATCTTTGGCTTCACCACCTCAACTGACAGCAATAGCTTCACCTGCTGTGGACCGTCTCCTATAGGATTTCTAGGACCACAAAGCATCGAAGCTTCACAGGACCCAGAGTCTGTGCGACTCCACGCAGAGTCTCAGAGTCTCAACTCCACTCAGATACTCCACTGTTGGAGGGCACACACAAAGTAGTGAGCACATTAGAACCCAGGGGAAGGAGCAGTGACCCCGTAGGAGAATAACCAGAACTACCTGATAGTTTTAGAGGGTCTCCTGCAGAGGCAGGTGGTAGCTGTGGCTGTGGCTCACCGTGAGGACAACGACACTGGCAGCAGAAGTTCTGGGAAATACTCCTTGGTGTGAGCCCTCCCAGAGTCCGCCATTAACCCCACCAAGAGCAAGGTAGCCTCCAGTGCTGGGTCACCTCAGGCGAAACTACCAACAGGGAGGGAACCCAGCCCCATGCATCAGCAGATAAGTGGATTAAACTTTTTATTAAAGTTTTATTTAATCTGCAGACAAGCAGATTAAAGCTTTGCCCACCAAAGCAACACCCAGCTCTACCCACCACCAGTCCCTCCCATCAGGAAGCTTGCACAAGCCTCTAAGATAGACTCATCCACTGGAGAGCAGACAGCAGAAGCAAGAAGAACTACAATTCTGCAGCCTGTGGAAGGAAAACCGCATTCACAGAAAGACAGACAAAATGAAAAGGCAGAGGACTTTATACCAGATTAAGGAACAAGATAAAACCCTAGGAAAAAAAACGAAATGAGGTGGAGATACGGAACCTTCCAGAAAAAGAATTCAGAATAATGATAGTGAACATGATCCAAGACCTTGGCAAAAGAATGGAGGCAAAGATCGAGAAGATGCAAGAAATGCTTAACAAAGACCTAGAAGAATTAAGGAGCAAACACCTAGAAGAATTAAAGAACAAACAAACAGAGGTGAACAATATAATAACTGAAATGAAAAATACACCAGAAGGAATCAGTAGCAGAATAACTGTGGCAGAAGAACGGATAAGTGACCTGGAAGACAGAAAGGTGGAAATCACTGCCATGGAACAGAATAAAGAAAAAGAATGAAAATAAATGAAGACACCCTAAGAGTCCTCTGGGACAACATTAAACGCAACAACATTCACATCATAGGGGTCCCAGAAGGAGAAGAGAGAGAGAAAGGACCCGAGAATACATTTGAAGAGATTATAGTCGAAAACTTCCCTAGCATGGGAAAAGAAATAGCCACCCAAGTCCAGGAAGTGCAGAGAGTCCCAGTCAGGATAAATCAAAGGAGAAAAATGCCAAGACACATAGTAACCAAATTGACAAAAATTGAAGACAAAGAAAAATTATTGAAAGCAACAAGGGAAAAATGAGAAATAACATACAAGGGAACTCCCTTAAGGATAACAGCTGATTTCTCAGCAGAAAATCTACAAGCCAGAAGGGAGTGGCATAAATTTAAAGTGATGAAAGGGAAGAACCTACAACCAAGAGTACTCCACCCAGCAAGGATCTCATTCAGATTTGACAGAGAAATCATAAGCCCTACAGAAAAGCAAAAGCTAAGAGAATTCAGCACCATGAAACCAGCTCTACACCAAATGCTAAAGGAACTTCTTAAGTGGGAAACACAAGAGAAGAAAAGGACCCACCAAGACAAACCCATAACAATTAAGAAAATAGTAATAGGAACATACATATCAATAATTACCTTAAACGTGAATGGACTAAATGTTCCAACCAAAAGACACAGGCTCCCTGAATGGATACAAAAACAAGACCCATATATATGCTGTCTACAAGAGACCCATTTCAGACCTAGGGACACATACAGACTGAAAGTGAGGCGATGGAAAAATATATTCTATGCAAATGAAAATCAAAAGAAAGCTGGAGTAGCAATACTCATAGCAGATATAATAGACTTTAAAATAAAGAATGTTACAAGAGACAAGGAAAGACACTACATAATGGTCAAGGGATCAATCCAAGAAGAAGATATAACAATTATAAATATATATGTGCGCAACATAGGAGCACCTCAATACATAAGGCAACTGCTAACAGCTATAAAAGAGGAAATCAACAGTAACACAATAATAGCAGGGGACTTTAACAGCTCACTTACACCAGTGGAGATCATCCAGACAGAAAATTAATAAGGAAACACAAGCTTTAAATGACACAATAGACCAGATATAGTTAATTGATATTTATAGGACATTCCATCCAAAAACAGCAGATTACACGTTCTTCTCAACTGCACACGGAACATTCTCCAGGATAGATCACATCTTGGGTCACAAATAAAGCCTCAGTAAATTTAAGAAAACTGAAATCATATCAAGCAGCTGTTCCGACCACAATGCTATGAGATTAGAAATCAATAACAGGGACAAAACCGTAAAAAACACAAACACATGGAGGCTAAACAATACGTTACTAAATAACCAAGAGATCACTGAAGAAATAAAAGAGGAAATCAAAAACTACCTAGAGACAAATGACAAGAAACACACGATGATCCAAAACCTATGGGATGCAGCAAAAGCAGTTCTGAGAGGGAAGTTTATAGCAATACAAGCCTACCTCAAGAAACAAGAAAAATCTCAAATAAACAATCTAACCTTACACCTAGAGGAACTAGAGAAAGAAGAACAAAACCAAAAGTTAGTAGAATGAAAGAAATCATAAAGATCAAAGCAGAAATAAATGAAATAGAAGCAAAGAAAATGAAAGCAAAGATCAATAAAACTAAAAGCCGGTTCTTTGAGAAGATAAACAAAAATGATAAACCTTTAGCCAGACTCCAGAAAAAGAGGGAGAGGAATCAAATCAATAAAATTAGAAGTGAAAAAGGAAAAGTTACAACAGACACCACAGGAATACAAAGCACCCTAAGAGACTACTACAAGCAACTCTATGCCAATAAAATGGACAACCTGGAAGAAATGGACAAATTCTTAGAAAGGGATAACCTTCCAAGACTGAACCAGGAAGAAATAGAAAATATGAAGAAACCTATCACAAGCAATGAAATTGAAACTGTGATTAAAAATCTTCCAACAAACAAAAGTCCAGAACCAGATGGCATCACAGGTGAATTCTGTCAAACATTTAGAGAAGAGCTAACACCCAACCTTCTCAAATTCTTCAAAACAATTGCAGGGGAAGGAACACTCCCAAACTCATTCTATGAGACCACCATCACCCTGATACCAAAACCAGACAAAGATACTACAAGGAAAGAAAATTATAGACCAATATCACTGATGAATATAGATGTAAAAATCCTCAACAAAATACTAGCAAACAGAATCGAACAACACATTAAAAGGATCAAACACCATGATCAAGTGGGGTTTATCCCAGGGATGCAAGGATTCTTCAATATACACAAATCAATGTGATAGACCATATTAACAAATTGTAGAATAAAACCATATGATCATCTCAATAGATGCAGGAAAAGATTTTGAGAAAATTCAACACCCATTTACGATAAAAACTCTGCAGAGTGTGGGCATAGAGGGAAACTACCTCAACATAATAAAGGCCATATATGACAAACCCACAGCAAACATCATCCTCAACGGTGAAAAACTGAAAACGTTTCCTCTAAGATTAGGAACAAGACGAGGATGTCCACTCTCACCACTACTATTCAACATAGTTTTGGAAGTCCTAGCCATGGCAATCAGAGAATAAAAAGAAATAAAAGAAATACAAAAAGGAAAAGAAGAAGTAAAATTGTCACTGTTTGCAAATGACATCATATCATAGATAGAGAATCCTAAAGATGCCACCAGAAAAGCACTGGAGCTAATCAATGAATTTGGTAAAGTTGCAGGATACAAAATTAATGCACAGAAATTGCTTGCATTCCTATACACTAACAATGAAAGAACAGAAAGAGAAATTAAGGAAACGATCCCATTACCACTGCAACAAAAATAAAATACCTAGGAATAAACCTACCTAAGGAAGTAAAAGACCTGTACTCAGAAAACTATAAGACACTGATGAAAGAAATCAAAGATGATATAAACAGATGGAGACATATACCATGTTCTTGGATTAGAAGAATCAATATTGTGAAAATGACTATACTACCCAAAGCAATCTACAGATTCAATGCAATCCCTATCAAATTACCAATGGCATTTTCTACAGAACTAGAAAAAAAAATCTTAAAAATTGTAGGGAGACACAAAAGACCCCGGATAGCCAAAGCAGTCTTGAGGGGGAAAAAAAGAGCTGGAGGAATCAGACTTCCAGACTTCAGACTATATTACAAAGCTACAGTAATCAAGATAATATGGTAGTGGCACAAAAACAGAAATATAGATCAAGAGAACAGGATAGAAAGCACAGAGATAAACCCACGTACCTATGGTCCACTAATCTATGACAAAGGAGGCAAGGGTATACAATGGAGAAAAGACAGTGTCTTCAGTAAGTGGTGCTGGGAAAACTGGACAGCTACATGTAAAAGAATGAAATTAGAACACTCCCTAACACCATATACAAAAATAAACTCAAAATGGATTAGAGACCTAAATGTAAGACCAGCCACTATAAAACTCTTAGAGGAAAACATAAGCAGAACAGTCTATGACATAAATCACAGCAAGATCCTTTTTGACCCACCTCCTAGAGAAATGGAAATAAAAACAAAAATAAAAAAATGGGACTTAATGAAATTTAAAATCTTTTGCACAGCAAAGGAAAACATAAGCAAGATGAAAAGAAAACCATCAGAATGGGAGAAAATATTTTCAAATGAAGCAAATGGCAAAGGATTAACCTCCAAAAAGCAGCTCCTGTAGCTCAATATCACAAAACCAAACAACCCAATCCAAAAATGGGCAGAAGACCTAAATAGACATTTCTCCGAAGAAGATATACAGGTTGCCAACAAACACATGAAAGGATGTTGAACATCACTAATTATTAGAGAAATGCAAATCAAAACTACAATGAGGTATCACCTCACACCAGTCAGAATGGCCATCATCAAAAATTCTACCAACAATAAATGCTGGAGAAGCATTTATTGGAGAAAAGGGAACCGTCTTGCACTGTTGGTGGGAATGTAAATTGATATAGCCACTAGGGAGAACGGTATGGGGGTTCCTTAAAAACTAAAAATAGAACAACCATACAACCCAGCAATCCCACTACTGGACATTTACCCTGAGAAAACCATAATTCAAAAAGAGTCATGTACCACAATGTTCATTGTAGCTCTATTTACAATAGCCAGGACATGGAAGCAACCTAAGTGTCCATCAACAGATAACTGGATAAAGAAGATGTGGCACATATATACAATGGAACATTATTCAGCCATAAAAAGAAACGAAACTGAGTTATTTGTAGTGAGGTGGATGGATCTAGAGTCTGTCCTGCAGAGTGAAGTAAGTCAGAAAGAGAAAAACAAATACCGTATGCTAACACATATATATGGAATCTAAAAGAAAAAAAGTTTATGAAAAACCTAGGGGCAGGAAAGGATTAAGGACACCGACGTAGAGAAAGGACTTGAGGACATGGGGAGCGGGAAGTGTAAGCTGGGACAAAGTGAGAGAGTGGTATGGACATATATACACTATCAAATGTAAAATTGATAGCTACTGGGAAGCAGCCACATAGCACAGGGAGATCAGCTCGGTGCTTTGTGACCACCTAAAGGGGTGGGATAAGGGAGTGAGAGGGAGGTGCAAGAGGGAGTGGATATGGTGTTATATGTATATGTATAGCTGATTCACTTTTTTATACAGCAGAAACTAACACACAATTGTAAAGCAATGATACTCCAATAAAGATGTAAAAGGAAAAAAAAAGAAAGCCCAGAGATAAACCTACACACCTATGGTCCACTAATTTATGACAAAGGAGGCAAGGATATACAATGGAGAAAAGACAGTCTCTTCAATAAGTGGTGCTGGGAAAAATGGACAACTACATGTAAAAGAATGAAATTAGAACACTCCCTAACACCATACACAAAAAATAAACTCAAAATGGATTAGAGACCGAAATGTAAGACCGGACACTATAAAACTCTTAGAGGAAAACATAGGAAGAATACTCTTTGACAAAAATCACAACAAGATCTTTTTTGATCCACCTACTAGAGTAATGGAATAAAAAACGAAAATAAACAAATGGGAGCAAATGAAACCTAAAAGCTTTTGCAAATCAAAGGAAACTACAAACAAGACGAAAAGACAACCTCAGAATGGGAGAAAATATTTGCAAACGAATCAATGGACAAAGGATTAATCTCCAATATATATAAACAGCACATGCAGCTCAACAGTAAAAAAACAAACAACCCAATCCAAAAATGGGCAGATGACGTAAATAGACATTTGTCCCGAGAAGACATACAGATGGCCAAGAAGCACATGAAAAGCTGCTCAACATCACTAATTATTAGAGAAATATAAACCAAAACTACAATGAGGTATCACCTCACACAAGTTAGAATGGGCATCATCAGAAAATCTACAAACAACAAATGCTGGAGAGGGTGTGGAGAAAAGGGAACCCTCTTACACTATTTGTCGGAATGTAAATTGATACAGTCACTATGGAGAACAGTATGGAGGTTCCTTAAAAAACTAAAAATAGGATTACCATATGACCCAGCAATCCCACTACTGGGCATATACCCAGAGAAAACCATAATTCAAAAAGTCACATTCACCACAATGTTCATTGCAGCACTATTTACAATAGCCAGGTCATGGAAGCAACCTAAATGCCCATAGATAGACAAATGGAAAATATGTGGTACATATATAAAATGGAATATTACTCAGCCATAAAAAGGAATGAAATTGGGTCATTTGTAGAGACGTGGAAAGATCTAGAGACTGTCATACAGAGTGAAGTAAGTCAGAAAAAGAAAAACAAATATCGTATATTAACGCATACATGTGGAACCTAGAAAAATGGTACAGATGAACCAGTTTGCAAGGCAGAAATAGAGACACAGATGTAGAGAACAAATGTATGGTCACCAAGGGGGGAAAGTGGCAGGGTGGTGGTGGTGGGATGAATTGCGAGCCTGGGATTAACATATATACACTTATATGTATAAAATAGATAACCAATAAGAACCTGCTGCATAAAAAAATGAATAAAATAAAATTTAAAAATTAAAAAATAATATTTAAAAACATAAAAGAGAAAAAAAAGTTCTGTCCTTCCCATAGATGTATTTATATGAATGAATTATTTCCATGCTTATATCTGTAAATACAAAAAGAGGAATAAAAGCTACCTTGAACCAAAAAAGAAAAAAAAAAACAGAACCCACTGGTCATACTGAGGAAAACCCTATCAGGGCACTTGCTCCAGTGGTAAACAATTCTGAAGTTGGTCAGAGGTGGGGAATCGTCTCCCATGCAGCCAGCAGCTCCCCCGCAAGGAGCGTCCTCATTGCAAAGCTGGGGGACCGTGAGGAGGCGTCTCTGAGTAAACGTGAGCTGAGCCTCAGGCCAGCTGCTGCTGAACTTTTCCCACCCTTCCCAGGTAAAACACCTGAATGTGTGCAAAGACTTTAAAGCCTAGAGGAAAGTGCTTGGAGTCACACCAGCGACAGCACGCAGGCCGACTTGGTGCCTGCAGGCCAGCCAGGACGGTCCTGGCCCCGGGCGCTCTTCTGGAAGCTTTCCATTTCCCTGCCTGAGGTACCCCTCCTGACCCGGTCCCCACTGCTTTTTTCCTTCCTCACCTCTGCCCGGGGAGAAATTCCAGCAGCAGTTATTGGTGACACATCATCTTCTTTAGCAGGTGGCAGCCCGGCAAATCCTGCAGAAAGTCCAGCAGAGCCCCACTCACACTGGGCCACTCATAGAGCACTGGGCCCTACTCCCTCCCACCAGCACAACCACGAGACTGCTGACGGGGCAGAGAATATGGCGTCAGGCACAGCTGCAGAGGCTTTTGCTGCCTGGAGGGGTATTTATATTGACCTCAACCCAGGCACACCTGGTAAGGGCTGGCCGGCCAGGTCAGGCTGCCCAGGTCAGCCAATCCTCGCCCCTCAGGGGCTCAGAGTTGCAGATAATGGGCCTTGCTGCACCGGCCAGATCCAAGGAACAGGTGTAGGGTCCCGATAGTCAGGATAGCCAAGGGGTGGCAGCCCTGGCTTGTTTTCTAATCATTTTATCTGGTCCATGAGTGGAAGACAACTTCAAGAAGACCCTCTCCTAATGAGAGGAACCCAGGAGTCAGGGAGAGGAGGGTTGGTGGGTGGAGACAGAGGCCTGGTGCCCCGGCTGCAGTGGAAGCCCCTGGAAGACCAGGTGGAGGGAGGCCGCACAGAGTGAAGCCTAGGGTCACAGACATGTCGGAGCTGCTGTTTGTTAGTTCAAGCCCTGCTCTGAGGTGCTCTGTGTCAGCTCTGAGCGACACGTGTGCTGGGGGTGCTCTGCAATGAGGGCTATGTGCACGGTTCCTGTGTGCCCAGCTCTGCCGGGGTACCTGTCCACGGGAGCTCCATATCCAGGGAGGGGCCTGCCCACGAGAGCCCCGTGAGCTGCTGGGTACCTGCCCAGGTGAGCTCCATATCCTGGTAGGGGCCTGCCCACGAGAGCCCCGTGAGCTGCTGGGTACCTGCCCAGGTGAGCTCCATATCCTGGTAGGGGCCTGCCCTCGAGAGCCCCGTGAGCTGCTGGGTACCTGCCCAGGTGAGCTCCATATCCTGGGAGGGGCCTGACCACGAGAGCCCTGTGGGCTGCTGGGTACCTGCCCAGGTGAGCTCCATATCCTGGGAGGGGCCTGACCACGAGAGCCCCGTGGGCTGCTGGGTACCTGCCAAGGTGAGCTCCATATCCTGGGAGGGGCCTGACAATGAGAGCCCTGTGGGCTGCTGGGGACCTGGTAAAGGACGCCAGGACAGTCAGTGAAGCCACAGAGGATATCCATCCAGTAGTTACTAATTCCTACACCCTGCTGGCCATTCTACCATCCACCAGGACATGGTATTCTGTATTAGACTTCAATGATGCCTTCTTCTGTATTCCATTAGTCCCAGAGTCACAAGAAATTTTGGCTGTGAGTGGCAGGACTCAACATACAACAAAAACAATACTGCTTGGCCGTCCTGCCCCAGGGGTTCAAAAATTCCCACACCATCTTTGGGGAAACGTTAGCTAAAACCCTAAAAGATCTACCTCTGGAGAAGTGAACCCTCCTTCAATATGCAGACGACATCCTGGGCTTCCCTGGTGGCACAGTGGTTGAGAATCTGCCTGCCAATGCAGGGGACACATGTTCGAGCCCTGGTCTGAGAAGATCCCATATGC
This sequence comes from Balaenoptera physalus, assembly GCF_965194825.1. Lineage (NCBI taxonomy): Eukaryota > Metazoa > Chordata > Mammalia > Artiodactyla > Balaenopteridae > Balaenoptera > Balaenoptera physalus. Next base: position 85,668,644 of record NC_138888.1, on the reverse strand, counting down.
CGCGGAGCAACTAGGCCCGTGAGCCACAATTACTGAGCCTGCGCGTCTGGAGCCTGTGCTCCACAATAAGAGAGGCTGCGATAGTGAGAGGCCCGCGCACCGCGATGAAGAGTGGCCCCCGCTTGCCACAACTAGAGAAAGCCCTCACACAGAAACGAAGACACAACACAGCCATAAATAAAAATAAATAAATTTTAAAAGAATATGCAGACGACATTCTGATCGCCAGCCCTACTAAGGAGGCCTCTGGACTACCTAGCCAATAAAAGATAGAAGGTGTCCAAGAAAAAGGCTCAAATGTCACAGACGAAGGTGACCTGCCTGCGCTTCATTCTCACAGAAGATCGGAGAAGCCCATCCCAGGAAAGGGAAGAAGCCATTTGCAGCCTCACCCTTCCTAAAACTAGAAGACAGCTTAGGGGTTCCTGGGGAGACTGGGGTTTGCTGCATCTGGATCCCTAACTACAGTCTAATACCTGGGCCTCTATATGAAACACTGAAAGGAAAAGATGATGATCCTTTTGAATAGAATCCAGAAGCGGCCTTTCAAGAATGGAAAGAGCAGTCAATTCAGACCCTTGCCCTGGACCTCCCTAATTTAGATAAACACTTTGACCTTTACATTCCTGGTCGAAGGCGAATCGCCCTTGGAGTTTTAGTGCCAAAACTGGGACCACTTGAAATGGAACAACGCAAGAATGCTCTCCAGGCATTGGCCAGCCACCCCATCCGACCAGGATACTGGGGGTATCTAAAAACCTGGAAATGAACAGCCCGCAAGGCCAGCTCCCTCCTAAGGGTAAAGGACGCCACTTGGTGATCCTAAACACCCACCATGCCCTGAAGTTGCAGGGATCGCTCCGTGGGCACAATGACCTCCAGTGAGGAGGCCCTCCAACTCCAACCTCCAGAGAGACAACCTGGGACAAAAGGCCCCCATGACGACTCGTGTGACCATCACTTGACCTGGAGCTTCTCTCAGAAAACCACAAGAGTGTGCCCCAAAAGAACAGACTATTGCTTGCAGGACTTACTGCACCCAGAGCGGACCTAATAAACCTGGCAGGGGACCCGTAAATAATGCTGCCACCATAGAAAAGCCTACAGACACCACGGTGATGGTGGCCAATGAGACCAGATGTACTCCTGGTTACTTCAAAAGGGCGGTGACTGAGTGGCCGTCATGGTCCTGGATCACCACCGGCCCTGGACTGTCTGGGAGTTGAGCAGGCAGGGCTCTGACACCTGGTGCTGTTTGTACGTTAATTCAGTGGCCTAACTGAAGAAAGCACAGACTACTGGTCAGAGCATCTAGGCTGGCAGAAACCGTCAGCCTAAGGGGTCCGAACCAATGTGGAGCAGGGTAAAACCGGCCCCCCCAGCGTCCCTGCGCATCTCTTTCCTGGACCCTTAAAGGTCATTAGAATCTATAAAACTTCCAACGCTGGTGCTCAGGCAGACGAGCAGTGAGGGAGGAGGCCTCGGGACAATCAACCTCACCTGGAGGCTGCTGGGGAGAAGTCCTGCCCCTCCCCCCGGGTATGAGGACACCCAACTCAGCACGAAGCATTTACAGAAGAGGTGTCTGCACCCTCAGCGCCCCAAGAATGTGGAATGGGACAAGAGGCAGAGGAGGGGTTTGTCACCGGCAAAGCCCATTAAAAATTCCTGGGAGATAAAAATAGAATCTGGGCAATAAAATAAAGTATAACCTTTTTTTTCCTTTGTGCTTTTTCTAATTTCACTTGCTCCTAGGTTTCCACAGGCAGAGGTCCCACACCTGGCACTTCAGACCCGATTTCCTAGTGCAAAATGGCTGGGCCGACACCTCAGCTCTCGGGGCCCTGTGCAGACTCCGCCACATAGAGCCTGAGCTCCAGCCAACCCAGCCCTCGAGAGCTCCGCCCCGTCCCTCCTGCTGACGCTGACGGGATCCCTACACAGCAGCCCGGCCCACAGCCCGCGGGGGAGCGCACGCTCTCACCTCTTCATTCTCTGATCAAAATATAAAGTTTTCCTTGGCTTCTGAACCAAACTCAGTCTCGATCTGTTGGCTCCAATGACACTGGGCAGGGGGACCCTTGTTGGGGCCGACTCTGCAGGATCAGTAACAGAATTTGAGAACATTGTAACTTCAATGAACAGATGTGTGAGCCAAATATTGTAACTTCAATGAACAGATGTGTGAGCCAAATATTGTAACTTCAATGAACAGATGTGTGAGCCAAACTGTAGTTAACATAGAGCAGTGTATAAGGCTCGTGTAAAATAAGGTATTTCTAACACTTCCATTTGATATTTCCATCACTTTATTATAAGCAAGTTCAGTGGAGGGGTTTGTCATATTTGTCAGGTCAACATTAGAGAAATGCAGTGATTTCTTTCCAAGGATGTGGATCTACTAATCTTGGCTGAAGTTTCAATCATGTTTTGAATGATTTTCCATTGAAAATGATACCTCTCTTTCAGCTCCTAGATTTCTGAGAAGTATAAAATCTTGTATTTTTTTATTACCAAAGGGGAAAGGTGGGAGGAGGGATAAATTAACAGTTTCGGATTAACATATACACACTGCTATGTATAAAATATATCATCAACAAGGAACTGCTGTATAGCACAGGGAACTATACTCAATATTTTGTAATAACCACTATGGGGAAATAATCTGAAAAACAATAGATATGTATATCGACATCATCTATCAACTACAGATAAAATGGAAACTAAAGGAGGCTAATGGTGAGCGTTTCTGACCATGAAGACTTCAATCCTCTAAAGTTCGGACTCTGCCTACAGCCCAGTCACTTAATGAACATACATGTACCAGTAGCTTAAAAATTCCCCAGATTGGGGTTCGGGGAGACACTGATTTGAAAAAATCCCTGGTGTTCTCCTTACATACATGGGACCTTTCCTACAGCTAAAACATGACTGTGACACCCAGAAGATGGTACACGGTGGGATCAGGAAGATATTGGGAAAGGCACCTCATCTCCTAATCCCCTGGTTGTCGGGTTAACCTCTCCAGCCTCTTTCCTAACATTCTCCACACTTGAGGATGTCAGCACCTTCAACATACTGCTGCACAGACTTTGGAATTTGTCCAGAGGATGAAGGGGAAGGAGGAGAAACAATGAGAGACAAGCCTTAGATGTTCAGACAGGCACAGGTCACTCTAATTTCAAATCAAAAAGAAGAATTAACCACAGGCGCAGCCTGCCCCAAGGAACCAGTATAAGGCCTAAAGGAATCCTGCGGTTTTGCAGCCAGCTCACAAAAAAGCGAGTTGAAAAATGGAGCTCAGGGGCACTGCAAATCACAAACATGCAGAATTATAAATGGTCACTCTCGTCCAAAAATATATTGAGGGAAGGCAACAAAGACGATTTGAAAGCAAGGCCGAATTGCTGGAAACAGATTTCAGGAGGGAGATTCGAATCGCCTTTAAAGCATAGGAAAAGCGGCAAAACCTCGAAAATGATGCCCTTGGCCAAAAAGGGCGTATGCGTTTTTTCCTGAATATATTCAGGAAAAAACGCATATGTCCTTTTTGGCCAACCAAGCAACCTGGAAAGGCAACCCAGCGCTACAAAGAAGTCTCGCTTCCCATCGGTCAAAAGGGCCATGCTGAATAAAGTGTCAAAACCAGAAATGCAGGACAGGCCATGGAGAAACGGGAGCCTGGCTACGCTGATGGGCCGGATGTAAATTGCCAACAGCCACTCTGGAGAAGTGTACGGTGTGTCCTGAAACATCTAAGAAACTCAGCTTAGAGAGCATAGGGCACTTCCACTCATGGGCATATAAATTGGGAAAACTAAAAATCAGCAAGACACAGGCACCCCAAAGTTTAGGGCTGCTCTGTTGACAAGAACCTCCACTTCGTTACACCTTAAATATCCCAAGAAAGAGAAAAATGGATAAAGAAGTTGTGGTCCTTATGTACAATGGAATATCACTCAGCCATGAAATCAACGTCATAAGGCTAGTAGCAGCATGATGAGTGGATTTAGGTACGACAATTCTAAGTGAAATAAGTCACACAGAAAACGACACTTATCATAAGATACCACTTATAGAGGAATGTAAAAACCGCTACCCTTGAACTAAATTTAAAAACAGAACAGAGTCACACGTTTAGAAAACACACTATGGCTGCTTAACGGGAAAGGTGAGGTGGGGTGATGCATAAAACAAGGGTTTCAAATTAGCTCAGATACCGTTCCATAAGGCCAATAAATAATAGACAAGACCTACTCCTTGCTCAGTGAATTGGACTCAACAACCCCTATTCACCGCCCAAGAATATATCTGAGTAGTAAGAATCTTAAAACCTATGTATTGATTTCTCTCTGTAAGTGAGTCAAGTGGGTGTAAAGCGGCAGAAACACAGCAGTGAAAAGCAGCTAAACCCCATTATAAAAATCAATTACTTTTAAAAACCCAAGAAACAAAGACAGTGAAAGAGAGAGAAATTCTTACAAAATTCGTTCAGGGGCTTTGATGCCAACTGGATTGACCATATCTAGACCCACAGCTGATTCAGACATAAGGGTGGACACTCTTGGGGCTGAGAGGTTTGGTGAGGTTGGGTGAGCAAACGCAGACCCTTTAAAGTAATACTGCGTGGTACCCATCCCATGAGTCCCAAATCTCCAGGTTCAAGGGCATCTTCCTACATCGAAAACAGGCATGAGAAACCCAGAAGATGGTACACCGTGTGATCGGGAAAGGTTTCCAAAACGCACCTCATTTCTCATCTCCTTGTGCTCGGGTTCGCCATTCCAGCCGCTTTACTAGCAATCTCCCTCCTTGGAGAATCAGCACCTTTAACCTCCTGTTCCGTACAGGTTGCAATTTGTCCTGAGGATGAACGGGAAGAGTGGGAACCAATGAGAGACTAGCTCTACGTGTTGGGACAGGCAAAGGTCACTCTACTTCCCCATCAGGAAGAAGAATTAACCACAGGCTCAGCCTGCCGCCCGGGACCAGAATAGGGCCTGAAGCAATCCTGCGCTTTTGCGGCCAGCTCCCAAGAAAGCGAGTTGAAAAATGGAGCTCAGGGGCACTGCCATTCACAAACCTGCAGACTTATAAATGATATCTCTCGTCCACAAATATATTGAGGGAAGGCAACGAAGAGGATTGGAAAGCAAGGCAGAATGGCAGGAAACAGATTTCAGGAGGGAGATTCGAATCGCCTTTAAAGCACAGGAAAAGTGGCAAAACCTCGACAATGATGCCCTTGGCCAAAAAGGGCGTATGCGTTTTTTCCTGAATATATTCAGGAAAAAACGCATACGCCCTTTTTGGCCAACCAAGCAACCTGGAAAGGCAAATCAGCGCTACAAAGAAGTTTCGCTTCCCATCGGTCAAAAGGGCCATGCTGAATAAAGTGTCAAAACCAGAAATGCAGGACAGGCAACGGGGAAATGCGAGCCTGGCTACGCTGATGGGAGAGATGTAAATTGCCAACAGCCACTCTGGAGAACTCTACGGTGTGCCCTGAAACATCTAAACAACTCGGCTTAGAGAGCATAGGGCACTTCCACTAATGGGCGTATAAGTTGGGAAAACTAAAAATCAGCAAGACACAGGCAACCCAAAGTTTAGGGCTGCTCTTTTGGCAAGAACCTCCACTTCATTACACCTTAAATATCCCAGGAAAGAGAAAAAGAGATAAAGAAGTTGTGGTCCTTATGTACAATGGAATATCACTCAGCCATGAAATCAATGTCAAAAGGCTAGTAGCAGCATGATGAGTGGATTTAGGTACGACGATTCTAAGTGAAATAAGTCACACAGAAAAAGACACTTACCATATCACTTATAGAGGCAATGTAAAAACCTCTAACCTTGAACTAAATTACAAAACAGAACAGAGTCACACGTTGAGAAAACACACTATGGCTGCTTAACGGGAAAGGTGAGGTGGGGTGATGCATAAAACAAGGGTTTCAAATTAGCTCAGATACCGTTCCATAAACCCAATATGTAATAGACAAGACCTACTCCTTACTCAGTGAATTGGACTCAACATCCCCTATGCACCGCCCAAGAATATATCTGACTAGTAAGAATCTTAAAACCTATGTATTGATTTCTCTCTGTAAGTGAGTCAAGTGGGTGTAAAGCGGAAGAAAAACAGCAGTGAAAAGCAGCTAAACCCCATTATAAAAATCAATTACTTTTAAAAACCCGTGAAACAAAGACAGTGAAAGAGAGAGAAATTCTTACAAAATTCGTTCAGGGGCTGTGATGCCACCTGGATTGACCATATCTAGACCCACAGCTGATGGAGACATAAGGGTGGACACTCTTTGGGCTGAGAGGTTTGGTGAGGTTGGGTGAGGAAACGCAGACCCTTTAAAGTAATACTGCGTGGTACCCATCCCATGGGTCCCAAATCTCCAGGTTCAAGGGCATCTTCCTACATCGAAAACATGCATGAGAAACCCAGAAGATGGTACACCGTGTGATCGGGAAAGGTTTCTAAAACGCACCTCATTTCTCATCGCCTTGTGCTCGGGTTCGCCATTCCAGCCGCTTTAGTAGCAATTTCCCTCCTTGGAGAATCAGCACCTTTAACCTCCTGTTCCGTTCAGGGAGCAAATTGTCCTGAGGATAAACGGGAAGAGGGGGAACCAATGAGAGACTAGCTCTAGGTGTTCGGACAGGCAGAGGTCACTCTACCTTCCCATCAGGAAGAAGAATTAACCACAGGCTCAGCCTGCCGCCCGGGACCAGATTAGGGCCTGAAGCAATCCTGCGCTTTTGCGGCCAGCTCCCAAGAAAGCGAGTTTAAAAATGGAGCTCAGGGGCACTGCAATTCACAAACCTGCAGCCTTATAAATGCTAACTCTCGTCCACAAATATATTGAGGGAAGGCAACGAAGAGGATTGGAAACCAAGGCAGAATTGCAGGAAACAGATTTCAGGAGATAGATTCGAATCGCCTTTAAAGCACAGGAAAAGCGGCAAAACCTCGACAATGATGCCCTTGGCCAAAAAGGGCGTATGCGTTTTTTTGTGAATATATTCAGGAAAAAACGCATACACCCATTTTGGCCAACCAAGCAACCTGGAAAGGCAAATCAGCGCTACAAAGAAGTCTCGCTTCCCATCGGTCAAAAGGGCCATGCTGAATAAAGTGTCAAAACCAGAAATGCAGGTCAGGCAACGGGGAAACGAGAGCCTGGCTACGCTGATGGGCGAGATGTAAATTGCCAACAGCCACTCTGGAGAAGTGTACGGTGTGTCCTGAAACATCTAAACAACTCGGCTTACAGAGCATAGGGCCCTTCCACTCATGGGCGTATAAATTGGGAAAACTAAAAATCAGCAAGACACAGACACCCCAAAGTTTAGGGCTGCTCTGTTGACAAGAACCTCCACTTCGTTACATCTTAAATATCCCAGGAAAGAGAAAAATGGATAAAAAAGTTGTGGTCCTTATGTACAATGGAATATCACTCAGCCATCAAATCAACGTCATAAGGCTAGTAGCAGCATGATGAGTGGATTTAGGTACGACGATTCTAAGTGAAATAAGTCACACAGAAAAAGACACTTATCATAAGATATCACTTATAGAGGGAATGGAAAAACCGCTACCCTTGAACTGAATTGCAAAACAGAAAAGAGTCACACGTTTAGAAAACACACTATGGCTGCTTAACGGGAAAGGTGAGGTGGGGTGATGCATAAAACAAGGGTTTCAAATTAGCTCAGATACCGTTCCAAAAACCCAATATGTAATAGACAAGACCTACTCCTTGCTCAGTGAATTGGACTCAACACCCCCTATTCCCCGCCCAAGAATATATCTGACTAGTAAGAATCTTAAAACCTATGTTTTGATATCTCTCTGTAAGTGAGTCAAGTGGGTGTAAAGCGGAAGAAACACAGCATTGAAAAGCAGCTAAACCCCATAATAAAAATCAATTAATTTTAAAAAACCGTGAAACAAAGACAGTGAAAGAGAGAGAAATTCTTACAAAATTCGTTCAGGGGCTGTGATGCCACCTGGATTGACCATATCTAGACCCACAGCTGATTGAGACATAAGGGTGGACACTCTTGGGGCTGAGAGGTTTGGTGAGGTTGGGTGAGGAAACGCAGACCCTTTAAAGTAATACTGCGTGATATCCATCCCATGGGTCCCAAATCTCCAGGTTCAAGGGCATCTTCCTACATCGAAAACATGCATGAGAAACCCAGAAGATGGTACACCGTGTGATCGGGAAAGGTTTCTAAAACGCACCTCATTTCTCATCTCCTTGTGCTCGGGTTCGCCATTCCAGCCGCTTTACTAGCAATCTCCCTCCTTGGAGAATCAGCACCTTTAACCTCCTGTTCCGTACAGGTTGCAATTTGTCCTGAGGATGAACGGGAAGAGTGGGAACCAATGAGAGACTAGCTCTACGTGTTGGGACAGGCAAAGGTCACTCTACTTCCCCATTAGGAAGAAGAATTAACCACAGGCTCAGCCTGCCGCCCGGGACCAGAACAGGGCCTGAAGCAATCCTGCGCTTTTGCGGCCAGCTCCCAAGAAAGCGAGTTGAAAAATGGAGCTCAGGCGCACTGCCATTCACAAACCTGCAGACTTATAAATGATAACTCTCGTCCACAAATATATTGAGGGAAGGCAACGAAGAGGATTGGAAAGCAAGGCAGAATGGCAGGAAACAGATTTCAGGAGGGAGATTCGAATCGCCTTTAAAGCACAGGAAAAGTGGCAAAACCTCGACAATGATGCCCTTGGCCAAAAAGGGCGTATGCGTTTTTTCCTGAATATATTCAGGAAAAAACGCATACGCCCTTTTTGGCCAACCAAGCCACCTGGAAAGGCAAATCAGCGCTACAAAGAAGTCTCGCTTCCCATCGGTCAAAAGGGCCATGCTGAATAAAGTGTCAAAACCAGAAATGCAGGTCAGGCAACGGGGAAACGGGAGCCTGGCTACGCTGATGGGCGAGATGTAAATTGCCAACAGCCACTCTGGAGAAGTGTACGGTGTGTCCTGAAACATCTAAACAACTCGGCTTAGAGAGCATAGGGCCCTTCCACTCATGGGCGTATAAATTGGGAAAACTAAAAATCAGCAAGACACAGACACCCCAAAGTTTAGGGCTGCTCTGTTGACAAGAACCTCCACTTCGTTACACCTTAAATATCCCAGGAAAGAGAAAAATGGATAAAGAAGTTGTGGTCCTTATGTACAATGGAATATCACTCAGCCATCAAATCAACGTCATAAGGCTAGTAGCAGCATGATGAGTGGATTTAGGTACGACGATTCTAAGTGAAATAAGTCACACAGAAAAAGACACTTATCATAAGATATCACTTATAGAGGGAATGTAAAAACCGCTACCCTTGAACTGAATTGCAAAACAGAGAAGAGTCACACGTTTAGAAAACACACTATGGCTGCTTAACGGGAAAGGTGAGGTGGGGTGATGCATAAAACAAGGGTTTCAAATTAGCTCAGATACCGTTCCATAAACCCAATATGTAATAGACAAGACCTACTCCTTGCTCAGTGAATTGGACTCAACACCCCCTATTCACCGCCCAAGAATATATCTGACTAGTAAGATTCTTAAAACCTATGTATTGATATCTCTCTGTAAGTGAGTCAAGTGGGTGTAAAGCGGCATAAACACAGCAGTAAAAAGCAGCTAAACTCCATTATAAAAATCAATTACTTTTAAAAACCCGTGAAACAAAGACAGTGAAAGAGAGAGAAATTCTTACAAAATTCGTTCAGGGGCTGTGATGCCACCTGGATTGACCATATCTAGACCCACAGCTGATTGAGACATAAGGGTGGACACTCTTGGGGCTGAGAGGTTTGGTGAGGTTGGGTGAGGAAACGCAGACCCTTTAAAGTAATACTGCGTGATATCCATCCCATGGGTCCCAAATCTCCAGGTTCAAGGGCATCTTCCTACATCGAAAACATGCATGAGAAACCCAGAAGATGGTACACCGTGTGATCGGGAAAGGTTTCTAAAACGCACCTCATTTCTCATCTCCTTGTGCTCGGGTTCGCCATTCCAGCTGCTTTACTAGCAATCTCCCTCCTTGAAGAATCAGCACCTTTAACCTCCTGTTCCGTACAGGTTGCAATTTGTCCTGAGGATGAACGGGAAGAGTGGGAACCAATGAGAGATTAGCTCTACGTGTTGGGACAGGCAAAGGTCACTCTACTTCCCCATCAGGAAGAAGAATTAACCACAGGCTCAGCCTGCCGCCCGGGACCAGAATAGGGCCTGAAGAAATCCTGCGCTTTTGCGGCCAGCTCCCAAGAAAGCGAGTTGAAAAATGGAGCTCAGGCGCACTGCCATTCACAAACCTGCAGACTTATAAATGATATCTCTCGTCCACAAATATATTGAGGGAAGGCAACGAAGAGGATTGGAAAGCAAGGCAGAATGGCAGGAAACAGATTTCAGGAGGGAGATTCGAATCGCCTTTAAAGCACAGGAAAAGTGGCAAAACCTCGACAATGATGCCCTTGGCCAAAAAGGGCGTATGCGTTTTTTCCTGAATATATTCAGGAAAAAACGCATACGCCCTTTTTGGCCAACCAAGCAACCTGGAAAGGCAAATCAGCGCTACAAAGAAGTTTCGCTTCCCATCGGTCAAAAGGGCCATGCTGAATAAAGTGTCAAAACCAGAAATGCAGGACAGGCAACGGGGAAATGGGAGCCTGGCTACGCTGATGGGAGAGATTTAAATTGCCAACAGCCACTCTGGAGAACTCTACGGTGTGTCCTGAAACATCTAAACAACTCGGCTTAGAGAGCATAGGGCACTTCCACTAATGGGCGTATAAGTTGGGAAAACTAAAAATCAGCAAGACACAGGCAACCCAAAGTTTAGGGCTGCTCTTTTGGCAAGAACCTCCACTTCATTACACCTTAAATATCCCAGGAAAGAGAAAAAGAGATAAAGAAGTTGTGGTCCTTATGTACAATGGAATATCACTCAGCCATGAAATCAACGTCAAAAGGCTAGTAGCAGCATGATGAGTGGATTTAGGTACGACGATTCGAAGTGAAATAAGTCACACAGAAAAAGACAGTTATCATAAGATATCAGTTATAGAGGGAATGTAAAACCCGCTACCCTTGAACTGAATTACAAAACAGAACAGAGTCACACGTTTAGAAAACACACTATGGCTGCTTAACGGGAAAGCTGAGGTGGGGTGATGCATAAAACAAGGGTTTCAAATTAGCTCAGATACCGTTCCAAAAACCCAATATGTAATAGACAAGACCTACTCCTTGCTCAGTGAATTGGACTCAACACCCCCTATTCCCCGCCCAAGAATATATCTGACTAGTAAGAATCTTAAAACCTATGTTTTGATATCTCTCTGTAAGTGAGTCAAGTGGGTGTAAAGCGGAAGAAACACAGCATTGAAAAGCAGCTAAACCCCATTATAAAAATCAATTAATTTTAAAAAACCGTGAAACAAAGACAGTGAAAGAGAGAGAAATTCTTACAAAATTCGTTCAGGGGCTGTGATGCCACCTGGATTGACCATATCTAGACCCACAGCTGATTGAGACATAAGGGTGGACACTCTTGGGGCTGAGAGGTTTGGTGAGGTTGGGTGAGGAAACGCAGACCCTTTAAAGTAATACTGCGTGATATCCATCCCATGGGTCCCAAATCTCCAGGTTCAAGGGCATCTTCCTACATCGAAAACATGCATGAGAAACCCAGAAGATGGTACACCGTGTGATCGGGAAAGGTTTCTAAAACGCACCTCATTTCTCATCTCCTTGTGCTCGGGTTCGCCATTCCAGCCGCTTTACTAGCAATCTCCCTCCTTGGAGAATCAGCACCTTTAACCTCCTGTTCCGTACAGGTTGCAATTTGTCCTGAGGATGAACGGGAAGAGTGGGAACCAATGAGAGACTAGCTCTACGTGTTGGGACAGGCAAAGGTCACTCTACTTCCCCATCAGGAAGAAGAATTAACCACAGGCTCAGCCTGCCGCCCGGGACCAGAATAGGGCCTGAAGCAATCCTGCGCTTTTGCGGCCAGCTCCCAAGAAAGCGAGTTGAAAAATGGAGCTCAGGGGCACTGCCATTCACAAACCTGCAGACTTATAAATGATAACTCTCGTCCACAAATATATTGAGGGAAGGCAACGAAGAGGATTGGAAAGCAAGGCAGAATGGCAGGAAACAGATTTCAGGAGGGAGATTCGAATCGCCTTTAAAGCACAGGAAAAGTGGCAAAACCTCGACAATGATGCCGTTGGCCAAAAAGGGCGTATGCGTTTTTTCCTGAATATATTCAGGAAAAAACGCATACGCCCTTTTTGGCCAACCAAGCCACCTGGAAAGGCAAATCAGCGCTACAAAGAAGTCTCGCTTCCCATCGGTCAAAAGGGCCATGCTGAATAAAGTGTCAAAACCAGAAATGCAGGTCAGGCAACGGGGAAACGGGAGCCTGGCTACGCTGATGGGCGAGATGTAAATTGCCAACAGCCACTCTGGAGAAGTGTACGGTGTGTCCTGAAACATCTAAACAACTCGGCTTAGAGAGCATAGGGCCCTTCCACTCATGGGCGTATAAATTGGGAAAACTAAAAATCAGCAAGACACAGACACCCCAAAGTTTAGGGCTGCTCTGTTGACAAGAACCTCCACTTCGTTACACCTTAAATATCCCAGGAAAGAGAAAAATGGATAAAGAAGTTGTGGTCCTTATGTACAATGGAATATCACTCAGCCATCAAATCAACGTCATAAGGCTAGTAGCAGCATGATGAGTGGATTTAGGTACGACGATTCTAAGTGAAATAAGTCACACAGAAAAAGACACTTATCATAAGATATCACTTATAGAGGGAATGTAAAAACCGCTACCCTTGAACTGAATTGCAAAACAGAAAAGAGTCACACGTTTAGAAAACACACTATGGCTGCTTAACGGGAAAGGTGAGGTGGGGTGATGCATAAAACAAGGGTTTCAAATTAGCTCAGATACCGTTCCATAAACCCAATATGTAATAGACAAGACCTACTCCTTGCTCAGTGAATTGGACTCAACATCCCCTATTCACCGCCCAAGAATATATCTGACTAGTAAGATTCTTAAAACCTATGTATTGATATCTCTCTGTAAGTGAGTCAAGCGGGTGTAAAGCGGCATAAACACAGCAGTAAAAAGCAGCTAAACTCCATTATAAAAATCAATTACTTTTAAAAACCCGTGAAACAAAGACAGTGAAAGAGAGAGAAATTCTTACAAAATTCGTTCAGGGGCTGTGATGCCACCTGGATTGACCATATCTAGACCCACAGCTGATTGAGACATAAGGGTGGACACTCTTGGGGCTGAGAGGTTTGGTGAGGTTGGGTGAGGAAACGCAGACCCTTTAAAGTAATACTGCGTGATATCCATCCCATGGGTCCCAAATCTCCAGGTTCAAGGGCATCTTCCTACATCGAAAACATGCATGAGAAACCCAGAAGATGGTACACCGTGTGATCGGGAAAGGTTTCTAAAACGCACCTCATTTCTCATCTCCTTGTGCTCGGGTTCGCCATTCCAGCTGCTTTACTAGCAATCTCCCTCCTTGAAGAATCAGCACCTTTAACCTCCTGTTCCGTACAGGTTGCAATTTGTCCTGAGGATGAACGGGAAGAGTGGGAACCAATGAGAGATTAGCTCTACGTGTTGGGAAAGGCAAAGGTCACTCTACTTCCCCATCAGGAAGAAGAATTAACCACAGGCTCAGCCTGCCGCCCGGGACCAGAATAGGGCCTGAAGAAATCCTGCGCTTTTGCGGCCAGCTCCCAAGAAAGCGAGTTGAAAAATGGAGCTCAGGCGCAATGCCATTCACAAACCTGCAGACTTATAAATGATATCTCTCGTCCACAAATATATTGAGGGAAGGCAACGAAGAGGATTGGAAAGCAAGGCAGAATGGCAGGAAACAGATTTCAGGAGGGAGATTCGAATCGCCTTTAAAGCACAGGAAAAGTGGCAAAACCTCGACAATGATGCCCTTGGCCAAAAAGGGCGTATGCGTTTTTTCCTGAATATATTCAGGAAAAAACGCATACGCCCTTTTTGGCCAACCAAGCAACCTGGAAAGGCAAATCAGCGCTACAAAGAAGTTTCGCTTCCCATCGGTCAAAAGGGCCATGCTGAATAAAGTGTCAAAACCAGAAATGCAGGACAGGCAACGGGGAAATGGGAGCCTGGCTACGCTGATGGGAGAGATGTAAATTGCCAACAGCCACTCTGGAGAACTCTACGGTGTGTCCTGAAACATCTAAACAACTCGGCTTAGAGAGCATAGGGCACTTCCACTAATGGGCGTATAAGTTGGGAAAACTAAAAATCAGCAAGACACAGGCAACCCAAAGTTTAGGGCTGCTCTTTTGGCAAGAACCTCCACTTCATTACACCTTAAATATCCCAGGAAAGAGAAAAAGAGATAAAGAAGTTGTGGTCCTTATGTACAATGGAATATCACTCAGCCATGAAATCAACGTCAAAAGGCTAGTAGCAGCATGATGAGTGGATTTAGGTACGACGATTCGAAGTGAAATAAGTCACACAGAAAAAGACAGTTATCATAAGATATCAGTTATAGAGGGAATGTAAAACCCGCTACCCTTGAACTGAATTACAAAACAGAACAGAGTCACACGTTTAGAAAACACACTATGGCTGCTTAACGGGAAAGCTGAGGTGGGGTGATGCATAAAACAAGGGTTTCAAATTAGCTCAGATACCGTTCCAAAAACCCAATATGTAATAGACAAGACCTACTCCTTGCTCAGTGAATTGGACTCAACACCCCCTATTCCCCGCCCAAGAATATATCTGACTAGTAAGAATCTTAAAACCTATGTTTTGATATCTCTCTGTAAGTGAGTCAAGTGGGTGTAAAGCGGAAGAAACACAGCATTGAAAAGCAGCTAAACCCCATTATAAAAATCAATTAATTTAAAAAAACCGTGAAACAAAGACAGTGAAAGAGAGAGAAATTCTTACAAAATTCGTTCAGGGGCTGTGATGCCACCTGGATTGACCATATCTAGACCCACAGCTGATTGAGACATAAGGGTGGACACTCTTGGGGCTGAGAGGTTTGGTGAGGTTGGGTGAGGAAACGCAGACCCTTTAAAGTAATACTGCGTGATATCCATCCCATGGGTCCCAAATCTCCAGGTTCAAGGGCATCTTCCTACATCGAAAACATGCATGAGAAACCCAGAAGATGGTACACCGTGTGATCGGGAAAGGTTTCTAAAACGCACCTCATTTCTCATCTCCTTGTGCTCGGGTTCGCCATTCCAGCCGCTTTACTAGCAATCTCCCTCCTTGGAGAATCAGCACCTTTAACCTCCTGTTCCGTACAGGTTGCAATTTGTCCTGAGGATGAACGGGAAGAGTGGGAACCAATGAGAGACTAGCTCTACGTGTTGGGACAGGCAAAGGTCACTCTACTTCCCCATCAGGAAGAAGAATTAACCACAGGCTCAGCCTGCCGCCCGGGACCAGAATAGGGCCTGAAGCAATCCTGCGCTTTTGCGGCCAGCTCCCAAGAAAGCGAGTTGAAAAATGGAGCTCAGGGGCACTGCCATTCACAAACCTGCAGACTTATAAATGATAACTCTCGTCCACAAATATATTGAGGGAAGGCAACGAAGAGGATTGGAAAGCAAGGCAGAATGGCAGGAAACAGATTTCAGGAGGGAGATTCGAATCGCCTTTAAAGCACAGGAAAAGTGGCAAAACCTCGACAATGATGCCGTTGGCCAAAAAGGGCGTATGCGTTTTTTCCTGAATATATTCAGGAAAAAACGCATACGCCCTTTTTGGCCAACCAAGCCACCTGGAAAGGCAAATCAGCGCTACAAAGAAGTCTCGCTTCCCATCGGTCAAAAGGGCCATGCTGAATAAAGTGTCAAAACCAGAAATGCAGGTCAGGCAACGGGGAAACGGGAGCCTGGCTACGCTGATGGGCGAGATGTAAATTGCCAACAGCCACTCTGGAGAAGTGTACGGTGTGTCCTGAAACATCTAAACAACTCGGCTTAGAGAGCATAGGGCCCTTCCACTCATGGGCGTATAAATTGGGAAAACTAAAAATCAGCAAGACACAGACACCCCAAAGTTTACGGCTGCTCTGTTGACAAGAACCTCCACTTCGTTACACCTTAAATATCCCAGGAAAGAGAAAAATGGATAAAGAAGTTGTGGTCCTTATGTACAATGGAATATCACTCAGCCATCAAATCAACGTCATAAGGCTAGTAGCAGCATGATGAGTGGATTTAGGTACGACGATTCTAAGTGAAATAAGTCACACAGAAAAAGACACTTATCATAAGATATCACTTATAGAGGGAATGTAAAAACCGCTACCCTTGAACTGAATTGCAAAACAGAACAGAGTCACACGTTTAGAAAACACACTATGGCTTCTTAACGGGAAAGGTGAGGTGGGGTGATGCATAAAACAAGGGTTTCAAATTAGCTCAGATACCGTTCCATAAACCCAATATGTAATAGACAAGACCTACTCCTTGCTCAGTGAATTGGACTCAACACCCCCTATTCACCGCCCAAGAATATATCTGACTAGTAAGATTCTTAAAACCTATGTATTGATATCTCTCTGTAAGTGAGTCAAGTGGGTGTAAAGCGGCATAAACACAGCAGTAAAAAGCAGCTAAACTCCATTATAAAAATCAATTACTTTTAAAAACCCGTGAAACAAAGACAGTGAAAGAGAGAGAAATTCTTACAAAATTCGTTCAGGGGCTGTGATGCCACCTGGATTGACCATATCTAGACCCACAGCTGATTGAGACATAAGGGTGGACACTCTTGGGGCTGAGAGGTTTGGTGAGGTTGGGTGAGGAAACGCAGACCCTTTAAAGTAATACTGCGTGATATCCATCCCATGGGTCCCAAATCTCCAGGTTCAAGGGCATCTTCCTACATCGAAAACATGCATGAGAAACCCAGAAGATGGTACACCGTGTGATCGGGAAAGGTTTCTAAAACGCACCTCATTTCTCATCTCCTTGTGCTCGGGTTCGCCATTCCAGCTGCTTTACTAGCAATCTCCCTCCTTGAAGAATCAGCACCTTTAACCTCCTGTTCCGTACAGGTTGCAATTTGTCCTGAGGATGAACGGGAAGAGTGGGAACCAATGAGAGATTAGCTCTACGTGTTGGGACAGGCAAAGGTCACTCTACTTCCCCATCAGGAAGAAGAATTAACCACAGGCTCAGCCTGCCGCCCGGGACCAGAATAGGGCCTGAAGAAATCCTGCGCTTTTGCGGCCAGCTCCCAAGAAAGCGAGTTGAAAAATGGAGCTCAGACGCACTGCCATTCACAAACCTGCAGACTTATAAATGATATCTCTCGTCCACAAATATATTGAGGGAAGGCAACGAAGAGGATTGGAAAGCAAGGCAGAATGGCAGGAAACAGATTTCAGGAGGGAGATTCGAATCGCCTTTAAAGCACAGGAAAAGTGGCAAAACCTCGACAATGATGCCCTTGGCCAAAAAGGGCGTATGCGTTTTTTCCTGAATATATTCAGGAAAAAACGCATACGCCCTTTTTGGCCAACCAAGCAACCTGGAAAGGCAAATCAGCGCTACAAAGAAGTTTCGCTTCCCATCGGTCAAAAGGGCCATGCTGAATAAAGTGTCAAAACCAGAAATGCAGGACAGGCAACGGGGAAATGGGAGCCTGGCTACGCTGATGGGAGAGATGTAAATTGCCAACAGCCACTCTGGAAAACTCTACGGTGTGTCCTGAAACATCTAAACAACTCGGCTTAGAGAGCATAGGGCACTTCCACTAATGGGCGTATAAGTTGGGAAAACTAAAAATCAGCAAGACACAGGCAACCCAAAGTTTAGGGCTGCTCTTTTGGCAAGAACCTCCACTTCATTACACCTTAAATATCCCAGGAAAGAGAAAAAGAGATAAAGAAGTTGTGGTCCTTATGTACAATGGAATATCACTCAGCCATGAAATCAACATCAAAAGGCTAGTAGTAGCATGATGAGTGGATTTAGGTACGACGATTCGAAGTGAAATAAGTCACACAGAAAAAGACAGTTATCATAAGATATCAGTTATAGAGGGAATGTAAAACCCGCTACCCTTGAACTGAATTACAAAACAGAACAGAGTCACACGTTTAGAAAACACACTATGGCTGCTTAACGGGAAAGCTGAGGTGGGGTGATGCATAAAACAAGGGTTTCAAATTAGCTCAGATACCGTTCCAAAAACCCAATATGTAATAGACAAGACCTACTCCTTGCTCAGTGAATTGGACTCAACACCCCCTATTCCCCGCCCAAGAATATATCTGACTAGTAAGAATCTTAAAACCTATGTTTTGATATCTCTCTGTAAGTGAGTCAAATGGGTGTAAAGCGGAAGAAACACAGCATTGAAAAGCAGCTAAACCCCATTATAAAAATCAATTAATTTTAAAAAACCGTGAAACAAAGACAGTGAAAGAGAGAGAAATTCTTACAAAATTCGTTCAGGGGCTGTGATGCCACCTGGATTGACCATATCTAGACCCACAGCTGATTGAGACATAAGGGTGGACACTCTTGGGGCTGAGAGGTTTGGTGAGGTTGGGTGAGGAAACGCAGACCCTTTAAAGTAATACTGCGTGATATCCATCCCATGGGTCCCAAATCTCCAGGTTCAAGGGCATCTTCCTACATCGAAAACATGCATGAGAAACCCAGAAGATGGTACACCGTGTGATCGGGAAAGGTTTCTAAAACGCACCTCATTTCTCATCTCCTTGTGCTCGGGTTCGCCATTCCAGCCGCTTTACTAGCAATCTCCCTCCTTGGAGAATCAGCACCTTTAACCTCCTGTTCCGTACAGGTTGCAATTTGTCCTGAGGATGAACGGGAAGAGTGGGAACCAATGAGAGACTAGCTCTACGTGTTGGGACAGGCAAAGGTCACTCTACTTCCCCATCAGGAAGAAGAATTAACCACAGGCTCAGCCTGCCGCCCGGGACCAGAATAGGGCCTGAAGCAATCCTGCGCTTTTGCGGCCAGCTCCCAAGAAAGCGAGTTGAAAAATGGAGCTCAGGGGCACTGCCATTCACAAACCTGCAGACTTATAAATGATAACTCTCGTCCACAAATATATTGAGGGAAGGCAACGAAGAGGATTGGAAAGCAAGGCAGAATGGCAGGAAACAGATTTCAGGAGGGAGATTCGAATCGCCTTTAAAGCACAGGAAAAGTGGCAAAACCTCGACAATGATGCCGTTGGCCAAAAAGGGCGTATGCGTTTTTTCCTGAATATATTCAGGAAAAAACGCATACGCCCTTTTTGGCCAACCAAGCCACCTGGAAAGGCAAATCAGCGCTACAAAGAAGTCTCGCTTCCCATCGGTCAAAAGGGCCATGCTGAATAAAGTGTCAAAACCAGAAATGCAGGTCAGGCAACGGGGAAACGGGAGCCTGGCTACGCTGATGGGCGAGATGTAAATTGCCAACAGCCACTCTGGAGAAGTGTACGGTGTGTCCTGAAACATCTAAACAACTCGGCTTAGAGAGCATAGGGCCCTTCCACTCATGGGCGTATAAATTGGGAAAACTAAAAATCAGCAAGACACAGACACCCCAAAGTTTACGGCTGCTCTGTTGACAAGAACCTCCACTTCGTTACACCTTAAATATCCCAGGAAAGAGAAAAATGGATAAAGAAGTTGTGGTCCTTATGTACAATGGAATATCACTCAGCCATCAAATCAACGTCATAAGGCTAGTAGCAGCATGATGAGTGGATTTAGGTACGACGATTCTAAGTGAAATAAGTCACACAGAAAAAGACACTTATCATAAGATATCACTTATAGAGGGAATGTAAAAACCGCTACCCTTGAACTGAATTGCAAAACAGAAAAGAGTCACACGTTTAGAAAACACACTATGGCTGCTTAACGGGAAAGGTGAGGTGGGGTGATGCATAAAACAAGGGTTTCAAATTAGCTCAGATACCGTTCCATAAACCCAATATGTAATAGACAAGACCTACTCCTTGCTCAGTGAATTGGACTCAACACCCCCTATTCACCGCCCAAGAATATATCTGACTAGTAAGATTCTTAAAACCTATGTATTGATATCTCTCTGTAAGTGAGTCAAGCGGGTGTAAAGCAGCATAAACACAGCAGTAAAAAGCAGCTAAACTCCATTATAAAAATCAATTACTTTTAAAAACCCGTGAAACAAAGACAGTGAAAGAGAGAGAAATTCTTACAAAATTCGTTCAGGGGCTGTGATGCCACCTGGATTGACCATATCTAGACCCACAGCTGATTGAGACATAAGGGTGGACACTCTTGGGGCTGAGAGGTTTGGTGAGGTTGGGTGAGGAAACGCAGACCCTTTAAAGTAATACTGCGTGATATCCATCCCATGGGTCCCAAATCTCCAGGTTCAAGGGCATCTTCCTACATCGAAAACATGCATGAGAAACCCAGAAGATGGTACACCGTGTGATCGGGAAAGGTTTCTAAAACGCACCTCATTTCTCATCTCCTTGTGCTCGGGTTCGCCATTCCAGCTGCTTTACTAGCAATCTCCCTCCTTGAAGAATCAGCACCTTTAACCTCCTGTTCCGTACAGGTTGCAATTTGTCCTGAGGATGAACGGGAAGAGTGGGAACCAATGAGAGATTAGCTCTACGTGTTGGGACAGGCAAAGGACACTCTACTTCCCCATCAGGAAGAAGAATTAACCACAGGCTCAGCCTGCCGCCCGGGACCAGAATAGGGCCTGAAGAAATCCTGCGCTTTTGCGGCCAGCTCCCAAGAAAGCGAGTTGAAAAATGGAGCTCAGGCGCACTGCCATTCACAAACCTGCAGACTTATAAATGATATCTCTCGTCCACAAATATATTGAGGGAAGGCAACGAAGAGGATTGGAAAGCAAGGCAGAATGGCAGGAAACAGATTTCAGGAGGGAGATTCGAATCGCCTTTAAAGCACAGGAAAAGTGGCAAAACCTCGACAATGATGCCCTTGGCCAAAAAGGGCGTATGCGTTTTTTCCTGAATATATTCAGGAAAAAACGCATACGCCCTTTTTGGCCAACCAAGCAACCTGGAAAGGCAAATCAGCGCTACAAAGAAGTTTCGCTTCCCATCGGTCAAAAGGGCCATGCTGAATAAAGTGTCAAAACCAGAAATGCAGGACAGGCAACGGGGAAATGGGAGCCTGGCTACGCTGATGGGAGAGATGTAAATTGCCAACAGCCACTCTGGAGAACTCTACGGTGTGTCCTGAAACATCTAAACATCTCGGCTTAGAGAGCATAGGGCACTTCCACTAATGGGCGTATAAGTTGGGAAAACTAAAAATCAGCAAGACACAGGCAACCCAAAGTTTAGGGCTGCTCTTTTGGCAAGAACCTCCACTTCATTACACCTTAAATATCCCAGGAAAGAGAAAAAGAGATAAAGAAGTTGTGGTCCTTATGTACAATGGAATATCACTCAGCCATGAAATCAACGTCAAAAGGCTAGTAGCAGCATGATGAGTGGATTTAGGTACGACGATTCTAAGTGAAATAAGTCACACAGAAAAAGACAGTTATCATAAGATATCAGTTATAGAGGGAATGTAAAACCCGCTACCCTTGAACTGAATTACAAAACAGAACAGAGTCACACGTTTAGAAAACACACTATGGCTGCTTAACGGGAAAGCTGAGGTGGGGTGATGCATAAAACAAGGGTTTCAAATTAGCTCAGATACCGTTCCAAAAACCCAATATGTAATAGACAAGACCTACTCCTTGCTCAGTGAATTGGACTCAACACCCCCTATTCCCCGCCCAAGAATATATCTGACTAGTAAGAATCTTAAAACCTATGTTTTGATATCTCTCTGTAAGTGAGTCAAGTGGGTGTAAAGCGGAAGAAACACAGCATTGAAAAGCAGCTAAACCCCATTATAAAAATCAATTAATTTAAAAAAACCGTGAAACAAAGACAGTGAAAGAGAGAGAAATTCTTACAAAATTCGTTCAGGGGCTGTGATGCCACCTGGATTGACCATATCTAGACCCACAGCTGATTGAGACATAAGGGTGGACACTCTTGGGGCTGAGAGGTTTGGTGAGGTTGGGTGAGGAAACGCAGACCCTTTAAAGTAATACTGCGTGATATCCATCCCATGGGTCCCAAATCTCCAGGTTCAAGGGCATCTTCCTACATCGAAAACATGCATGAGAAACCCAGAAGATGGTACACCGTGTGATCGGGAAAGGTTTCTAAAATGCACCTCATTTCTCATCTCCTTGTGCTCGGGTTCGCCATTCCAGCCGCTTTACTAGCAATCTCCCTCCTTGGAGAATCAGCACCTTTAACCTCCTGTTCCGTACAGGTTGCAATTTGTCCTGAGGATGAACGGGAAGAGTGGGAACCAATGAGAGACTAGCTCTACGTGTTGGGACAGGCAAAGGTCACTCTACTTCCCCATCAGGAAGAAGAATTAACCACAGGCTCAGCCTGCCGCCCGGGACCAGAATAGGGCCTGAAGCAATCCTGCGCTTTTGCGGCCAGCTCCCAAGAAAGCGAGTTGAAAAATGGAGCTCAGGGGCACTGCCATTCACAAACCTGCAGACTTATAAATGATAACTCTCGTCCACAAATATATTGAGGGAAGGCAACGAAGAGGATTGGAAAGCAAGGCAGAATGGCAGGAAACAGATTTCAGGAGGGAGATTCGAATCGCCTTTAAAGCACAGGAAAAGTGGCAAAACCTCGACAATGATGCCGTTGGCCAAAAAGGGCGTATGCGTTTTTTCCTGAATATATTCAGGAAAAAACGCATACGCCCTTTTTGGCCAACCAAGCCACCTGGAAAGGCAAATCAGCGCTACAAAGAAGTCTCGCTTCCCATCGGTCAAAAGGGCCATGCTGAATAAAGTGTCAAAACCAGAAATGCAGGTCAGGCAACGGGGAAACGTGAGCCTGGCTACGCTGATGGGCGAGATGTAAATTGCCAACAGCCACTCTGGAGAAGTGTACGGTGTGTCCTGAAACATCTAAACAACTCGGCTTAGAGAGCATAGGGCCCTTCCACTCATGGGCGTATAAATTGGGAAAACTAAAAATCAGCAAGACACAGACACCCCAAAGTTTAGGGCTGCTCTGTTGACAAGAACCTCCACTTCGTTACACCTTAAATATCCCAGGAAAGAGAAAAATGGATAAAGAAGTTGTGGTCCTTATGTACAATGGAATATCACTCAGCCATCAAATCAACGTCATAAGGCTAGTAGCAGCATGATGAGTGGATTTAGGTACGACGATTCTAAGTGAAATAAGTCACACAGAAAAAGACACTTATCATAAGATATCACTTATAGAGGGAATGTAAAAACCGCTACCCTTGAACTGAATTGCAAAACAGAAAAGAGTCACACGTTTAGAAAACACACTATGGCTGCTTAACGGGAAAGGTGAGGTGGGGTGATGCATAAAACAAGGGTTTCAAATTAGCTCAGATACCGTTCCATAAACCCAATATGTAATAGACAAGACCTACTCCTTGCTCAGTGAATTGGACTCAACACCCCCTATTCACCGCCCAAGAATATATCTGACTAGTAAGATTCTTAAAACCTATGTATTGATATCTCTCTGTAAGTGAGTCAAGTGGGTGTAAAGCGGCATAAACACAGCAGTAAAAAGCAGCTAAACTCCATTATAAAAATCAATTACTTTTAAAATCCCGTGAAACAAAGACAGTGAAAGAGAGAGAAATTCTTACAAAATTCGTTCAGGGGCTGTGATGCCACCTGGATTGACCATATCTAGACCCACAGCTGATTGAGACATAAGGGTGGACACTCTTGGGGCTGAGAGGTTTGGTGAGGTTGGGTGAGGAAACGCAGACCCTTTAAAGTAATACTGCGTGATATCCATCCCATGGGTCCCAAATCTCCAGGTTCAAGGGCATCTTCCTACATCGAAAACATGCATGAGAAACCCAGAAGATGGTACACCGTGTGATCGGGAAAGGTTTCTAAAACGCACCTCATTTCTCATCTCCTTGTGCTCGGGTTCGCCATTCCAGCTGCTTTACTAGCAATCTCCCTCCTTGAAGAATCTGCACCTTTAACCTCCTGTTCCGTACAGGTTGCAATTTGTCCTGAGGATGAACGGGAAGAGTGGGAACCAATGAGAGATTAGCTCTACGTGTTGGGACAGGCAAAGGTCACTCTACTTCCCCATCAGGAAGAAGAATTAACCACAGGCTCAGCCTGCCGCCCGGGACCAGAATAGGGCCTGAAGAAATCCTGCGCTTTTGCGGCCAGCTCCCAAGAAAGCGAGTTGAAAAATGGAGCTCAGGCGCACTGCCATTCACAAACCTGCAGACTTATAAATGATATCTCTCGTCCACAAATATATTGAGGGAAGGCAACGAAGAGGATTGGAAAGCAAGGCAGAATGGCAGGAAACAGATTTCAGGAGGGAGATTCGAATCGCCTTTAAAGCACAGGAAAAGTGGCAAAACCTCGACAATGATGCCCTTGGCCAAAAAGGGCGTATGCGTTTTTTCCTGAATATATTCAGGAAAAAACGCATACGCCCTTTTTGGCCAACCAAGCAACCTGGAATGGCAAATCAGCGCTACAAAGAAGTTTCGCTTCCCATCGGTCAAAAGGGCCATGCTGAATAAAGTGTCAAAACCAGAAATGCAGGACAGGCAACGGGGAAATGGGAGCCTGGCTACGCTGATGGGAGAGATGTAAATTGCCAACAGCCACTCTGGAGAACTCTACGGTGTGTCCTGAAACATCTAAACAACTCGGCTTAGAGAGCATAGCGCACTTCCACTAATGGGCGTATAAGTTGGGAAAACTAAAAATCAGCAAGACACAGGCAACCCAAAGTTTAGGGCTGCTCTTTTGGCAAGAACCTCCACTTCATTACACCTTAAATATCCCAGGAAAGAGAAAAAGAGATAAAGAAGTTGTGGTCCTTATGTACAATGGAATATCACTCAGCCATGAAATCAACGTCAAAAGGCTAGTAGCAGCATGATGAGTGGATTTAGGTACGACGATTCTAAGTGAAATAAGTCACACAGAAAAAGACAGTTATCATAAGATATCAGTTATAGAGGGAATGTAAAACCCGCTACCCTTGAACTGAATTACAAAACAGAACAGAGTCACACGTTTAGAAAACACACTATGGCTGCTTAACGGGAAAGCTGAGGTGGGGTGATGCATAAAACAAGGGTTTCAAATTAGCTCAGATACCGTTCCAAAAACCCAATATGTAATAGACAAGACCTACTCCTTGCTCAGTGAATTGGACTCAACACCCCCTATTCCCCGCCCAAGAATATATCTGACTAGTAAGAATCTTAAAACCTATGTTTTGATATCTCTCTGTAAGTGAGTCAAGTGGGTGTAAAGCGGAAGAAACACAGCATTGAAAAGCAGCTAAACCCCATTATAAAAATCAATTAATTTAAAAAAACCGTGAAACAAAGACAGTGAAAGAGAGAGAAATTCTTACAAAATTCGTTCAGGGGCTGTGATGCCACCTGGATTGACCATATCTAGACCCACAGCTGATTGAGACATAAGGGTGGACACTCTTGGGGCTGAGAGGTTTGGTGAGGTTGGGTGAGGAAACGCAGACCCTTTAAAGTAATACTGCGTGATATCCATCCCATGGGTCCCAAATCTCCAGGTTCAAGGGCATCTTCCTACATCGAAAACATGCATGAGAAACCCAGAAGATGGTACACCGTGTGATCGGGAAAGGTTTCTAAAACGCACCTCATTTCTCATCTCCTTGTGCTCGGGTTCGCCATTCCAGCCGCTTTACTAGCAATCTCCCTCCTTGGAGAATCAGAACCTTTAACCTCCTGTTCCGTACAGGTTGCAATTTGTCCTGAGGATGAACGGGAAGAGTGGGAACCAATGAGAGACTAGCTCTACGTGTTGGGACAGGCAAAGGTCACTCTACTTCCCCATCAGGAAGAAGAATTAACCACAGGCTCAGCCTGCCGCCCGGGACCAGAATAGGGCCTGAAGCAATCCTGCGCTTTTGCGGCCAGCTCCCAAGAAAGCGAGTTGAAAAATGGAGCTCAGGGGCACTGCCATTCACAAACCTGCAGACTTATAAATGATAACTCTCGTCCACAAATATATTGAGGGAAGGCAACGAAGAGGATTGGAAAGCAAGGCAGAATGGCAGGAAACAGATTTCAGGAGGGAGATTCGAATCGCCTTTAAAGCACAGGAAAAGTGGCAAAACCTCGACAATGATGCCGTTGGCCAAAAAGGGCGTATGCGTTTTTTCCTGAATATATTCAGGAAAAAACGCATACGCCCTTTTTGGCCAACCAAGCCACCTGGAAAGGCAAATCAGCGCTACAAAGAAGTCTCGCTTCCCATCGGTCAAAAGGGCCATGCTGAATAAAGTGTCAAAACCAGAAATGCAGGTCAGGCAACGGGGAAACGTGAGCCTGGCTACGCTGATGGGCGAGATGTAAATTGCCAACAGCCACTCTGGAGAAGTGTACGGTGTGTCCTGAAACATCTAAACAACTCGGCTTAGAGAGCATAGGGCCCTTCCACTCATGGGCGTATAAATTGGGAAAACTAAAAATCAGCAAGACACAGACACCCCAAAGTTTAGGGCTGCTCTGTTGACAAGAACCTCCACTTCGTTACACCTTAAATATCCCAGGAAAGAGAAAAATGGATAAAGAAGTTGTGGTCCTTATGTACAATGGAATATCACTCAGCCATCAAATCAACGTCATAAGGCTAGTAGCAGCATGATGAGTGGATTTAGGTACGACGATTCTAAGTGAAATAAGTCACACAGAAAAAGACACTTATCATAAGATATCACTTATAGAGGGAATGTAAAAACCGCTACCCTTGAACTGAATTGCAAAACAGAAAAGAGTCACACGTTTAGAAAACACACTATGGCTGCTTAACGGGAAAGGTGAGGTGGGGTGATGCATAAAACAAGGGTTTCAAATTAGCTCAGATACCGTTCCATAAACCCAATATGTAATAGACAAGACCTACTCCTTGCTCAGTGAATTGGACTCAACACCCCCTATTCACCGCCCAAGAATATATCTGACTAGTAAGATTCTTAAAACCTATGTATTGATATCTCTCTGTAAGTGAGTCAAGTGGGTGTAAAGCGGCATAAACACAGCAGTAAAAAGCAGCTAAACTCCATTATAAAAATCAATTACTTTTAAAATCCCGTGAAACAAAGACAGTGAAAGAGAGAGAAATTCTTACAAAATTCGTTCAGGGGCTGTGATGCCACCTGGATTGACCATATCTAGACCCACAGCTGATTGAGACATAAGGGTGGACACTCTTGGGGCTGAGAGGTTTGGTGAGGTTGGGTGAGGAAACGCAGACCCTTTAAAGTAATACTGCGTGATATCCATCCCATGGGTCCCAAATCTCCAGGTTCAAGGGCATCTTCCTACATCGAAAACATGCATGAGAAACCCAGAAGATGGTACACCGTGTGATCGGGAAAGGTTTCTAAAACGCACCTCATTTCTCATCTCCTTGTGCTCGGGTTCGCCATTCCAGCTGCTTTACTAGCAATCTCCCTCCTTGAAGAATCTGCACCTTTAACCTCCTGTTCCGTACAGGTTGCAATTTGTCCTGAGGATGAACGGGAAGAGTGGGAACCAATGAGAGATTAGCTCTACGTGTTGGGACAGGCAAAGGTCACTCTACTTCCCCATCAGGAAGAAGAATTAACCACAGGCTCAGCCTGCCGCCCGGGACCAGAATAGGGCCTGAAGAAATCCTGCGCTTTTGCGGCCAGCTCCCAAGAAAGCGAGTTGAAAAATGGAGCTCAGGCGCACTGCCATTCACAAACCTGCAGACTTATAAATGATATCTCTCGTCCACAAATATATTGAGGGAAGGCAACGAAGAGGATTGGAAAGCAAGGCAGAATGGCAGGAAACAGATTTCAGGAGGGAGATTCGAATCGCCTTTAAAGCACAGGAAAAGTGGCAAAACCTCGACAATGATGCCCTTGGCCAAAAAGGGCGTATGCGTTTTTTCCTGAATATATTCAGGAAAAAACGCATACGCCCTTTTTGGCCAACCAAGCAACCTGGAAAGGCAAATCAGCGCTACAAAGAAGTTTCGCTTCCCATCGGTCAAAAGGGCCATGCTGAATAAAGTGTCAAAACCAGAAATGCAGGACAGGCAACGGGGAAATGGGAGCCTGGCTACGCTGATGGGAGAGATGTAAATTGCCAACAGCCACTCTGGAGAACTCTACGGTGTGTCCTGAAACATCTAAACAACTCGGCTTAGAGAGCATAGCGCACTTCCACTAATGGGCGTATAAGTTGGGAAAACTAAAAATCAGCAAGACACAGGCAACCCAAAGTTTAGGGCTGCTCTTTTGGCAAGAACCTCCACTTCATTACACCTTAAATATCCCAGGAAAGAGAAAAAGAGATAAAGAAGTTGTGGTCCTTATGTACAATGGAATATCACTCAGCCATGAAATCAACGTCAAAAGGCTAGTAGCAGCATGATGAGTGGATTTAGGTACGACGATTCTAAGTGAAATAAGTCACACAGAAAAAGACAGTTATCATAAGATATCAGTTATAGAGGGAATGTAAAACCCGCTACCCTTGAACTGAATTACAAAACAGAACAGAGTCCCACGTTTAGAAAACACACTATGGCTGCTTAACGGGAAAGCTGAGGTGGGGTGATGCATAAAACAAGGGTTTCAAATTAGCTCAGATACCGTTCCAAAAACCCAATATGTAATAGACAAGACCTACTCCTTGCTCAGTGAATTGGACTCAACACCCCCTATTCCCCGCCCAAGAATATATCTGACTAGTAAGAATCTTAAAACCTATGTTTTGATATCTCTCTGTAAGTGAGTCAAGTGGGTGTAAAGCGGAAGAAACACAGCATTGAAAAGCAGCTAAACCCCATTATAAAAATCAATTAATTTAAAAAAACCGTGAAACAAAGACAGTGAAAGAGAGAGAAATTCTTACAAAATTCGTTCAGGGGCTGTGATGCCACCTGGATTGACCATATCTAGACCCACAGCTGATTGAGACATAAGGGTGGACACTCTTGGGGCTGAGAGGTTTGGTGAGGTTGGGTGAGGAAACGCAGACCCTTTAAAGTAATACTGCGTGATATCCATCCCATGGGTCCCAAATCTCCAGGTTCAAGGGCATCTTCCTACATCGAAAACATGCATGAGAAACCCAGAAGATGGTACACCGTGTGATCGGGAAAGGTTTCTAAAATGCACCTCATTTCTCATCTCCTTGTGCTCGGGTTCGCCATTCCAGCCGCTTTACTAGCAATCTCCCTCCTTGGAGAATCAGCACCTTTAACCTCCTGTTCCGTACAGGTTGCAATTTGTCCTGAGGATGAACGGGAAGAGTGGGAACCAATGAGAGACTAGCTCTACGTGTTGGGACAGGCAAAGGTCACTCTACTTCCCCATCAGGAAGAAGAATTAACCACAGGCTCAGCCTGCCGCCCGGGACCAGAATAGGGCCTGAAGCAATCCTGCGCTTTTGCGGCCAGCTCCCAAGAAAGCGAGTTGAAAAATGGAGCTCAGGGGCACTGCCATTCACAAACCTGCAGACTTATAAATGATAACTCTCGTCCACAAATATATTGAGGGAAGGCAACGAAGAGGATTGGAAAGCAAGGCAGAATGGCAGGAAACAGATTTCAGGAGGGAGATTCGAATCGCCTTTAAAGCACAGGAAAAGTGGCAAAACCTCGACAATGATGCCGTTGGCCAAAAAGGGCGTATGCGTTTTTTCCTGAATATATTCAGGAAAAAACGCATACGCCCTTTTTGGCCAACCAAGCCACCTGGAAAGGCAAATCAGCGCTACAAAGAAGTCTCGCTTCCCATCGGTCAAAAGGGCCATGCTGAATAAAGTGTCAAAACCAGAAATGCAGGTCAGGCAACGGGGAAACGTGAGCCTGGCTACGCTGATGGGCGAGATGTAAATTGCCAACAGCCACTCTGGAGAAGTGTACGGTGTGTCCTGAAACATCTAAACAACTCGGCTTAGAGAGCATAGGGCCCTTCCACTCATGGGCGTATAAATTGGGAAAACTAAAAATCAGCAAGACACAGACACCCCAAAGTTTAGGGCTGCTCTGTTGACAAGAACCTCCACTTCGTTACACCTTAAATATCCCAGGAAAGAGAAAAATGGATAAAGAAGTTGTGGTCCTTATGTACAATGGAATATCACTCAGCCATCAAATCAACGTCATAAGGCTAGTAGCAGCATGATGAGTGGATTTAGGTACGACGATTCTAAGTGAAATAAGTCACACAGAAAAAGACACTTATCATAAGATATCACTTATAGAGGGAATGTAAAAACCGCTACCCTTGAACTGAATTGCAAAACAGAAAAGAGTCACACGTTTAGAAAACACACTATGGCTGCTTAACGGGAAAGGTGAGGTGGGGTGATGCATAAAACAAGGGTTTCAAATTAGCTCAGATACCGTTCCATAAACCCAATATGTAATAGACAAGACCTACTCCTTGCTCAGTGAATTGGACTCAACACCCCCTATTCACCGCCCAAGAATATATCTGACTAGTAAGATTCTTAAAACCTATGTATTGATATCTCTCTGTAAGTGAGTCAAGTGGGTGTAAAGCGGCATAAACACAGCAGTAAAAAGCAGCTAAACTCCATTATAAAAATCAATTACTTTTAAAATCCCGTGAAACAAAGACAGTGAAAGAGAGAGAAATTCTTACAAAATTCGTTCAGGGGCTGTGATGCCACCTGGATTGACCATATCTAGACCCACAGCTGATTGAGACATAAGGGTGGACACTCTTGGGGCTGAGAGGTTTGGTGAGGTTGGGTGAGGAAACGCAGACCCTTTAAAGTAATACTGCGTGATATCCATCCCATGGGTCCCAAATCTCCAGGTTCAAGGGCATCTTCCTACATCGAAAACATGCATGAGAAACCCAGAAGATGGTACACCGTGTGATCGGGAAAGGTTTCTAAAACGCACCTCATTTCTCATCTCCTTGTGCTCGGGTTCGCCATTCCAGCTGCTTTACTAGCAATCTCCCTCCTTGAAGAATCTGCACCTTTAACCTCCTGTTCCGTACAGGTTGCAATTTGTCCTGAGGATGAACGGGAAGAGTGGGAACCAATGAGAGATTAGCTCTACGTGTTGGGACAGGCAAAGGTCACTCTACTTCCCCATCAGGAAGAAGAATTAACCACAGGCTCAGCCTGCCGCCCGGGACCAGAATAGGGCCTGAAGAAATCCTGCGCTTTTGCGGCCAGCTCCCAAGAAAGCGAGTTGAAAAATGGAGCTCAGGCGCACTGCCATTCACAAACCTGCAGACTTATAAATGATATCTCTCGTCCACAAATATATTGAGGGAAGGCAACGAAGAGGATTGGAAAGCAAGGCAGAATGGCAGGAAACAGATTTCAGGAGGGAGATTCGAATCGCCTTTAAAGCACAGGAAAAGTGGCAAAACCTCGACAATGATGCCCTTGGCCAAAAAGGGCGTATGCGTTTTTTCCTGAATATATTCAGGAAAAAACGCATACGCCCTTTTTGGCCAACCAAGCAACCTGGAAAGGCAAATCAGCGCTACAAAGAAGTTTCGCTTCCCATCGGTCAAAAGGGCCATGCTGAATAAAGTGTCAAAACCAGAAATGCAGGACAGGCAACGGGGAAATGGGAGCCTGGCTACGCTGATGGGAGAGATGTAAATTGCCAACAGCCACTCTGGAGAACTCTACGGTGTGTCCTGAAACATCTAAACAACTCGGCTTAGAGAGCATAGCGCACTTCCACTAATGGGCGTATAAGTTGGGAAAACTAAAAATCAGCAAGACACAGGCAACCCAAAGTTTAGGGCTGCTCTTTTGGCAAGAACCTCCACTTCATTACACCTTAAATATCCCAGGAAAGAGAAAAAGAGATAAAGAAGTTGTGGTCCTTATGTACAATGGAATATCACTCAGCCATGAAATCAACGTCAAAAGGCTAGTAGCAGCATGATGAGTGGATTTAGGTACGACGATTCTAAGTGAAATAAGTCACACAGAAAAAGACAGTTATCATAAGATATCAGTTATAGAGGGAATGTAAAACCCGCTACCCTTGAACTGAATTACAAAACAGAACAGAGTCACACGTTTAGAAAACACACTATGGCTGCTTAACGGGAAAGCTGAGGTGGGGTGATGCATAAAACAAGGGTTTCAAATTAGCTCAGATACCGTTCCAAAAACCCAATATGTAATAGACAAGACCTACTCCTTGCTCAGTGAATTGGACTCAACACCCCCTATTCCCCGCCCAAGAATATATCTGACTAGTAAGAATCTTAAAACCTATGTTTTGATATCTCTCTGTAAGTGAGTCAAGTGGGTGTAAAGCGGAAGAAACACAGCATTGAAAAGCAGCTAAACCCCATTATAAAAATCAATTAATTTAAAAAAACCGTGAAACAAAGACAGTGAAAGAGAGAGAAATTCTTACAAAATTCGTTCAGGGGCTGTGATGCCACCTGGATTGACCATATCTAGACCCACAGCTGATTGAGACATAAGGGTGGACACTCTTGGGGCTGAGAGGTTTGGTGAGGTTGGGTGAGGAAACGCAGACCCTTTAAAGTAATACTGCGTGATATCCATCCCATGGGTCCCAAATCTCCAGGTTCAAGGGCATCTTCCTACATCGAAAACATGCATGAGAAACCCAGAAGATGGTACACCGTGTGATCGGGAAAGGTTTCTAAAATGCACCTCATTTCTCATCTCCTTGTGCTCGGGTTCGCCATTCCAGCCGCTTTACTAGCAATCTCCCTCCTTGGAGAATCAGCACCTTTAACCTCCTGTTCCGTACAGGTTGCAATTTGTCCTGAGGATGAACGGGAAGAGTGGGAACCAATGAGAGACTAGCTCTACGTGTTGGGACAGGCAAAGGTCACTCTACTTCCCCATCAGGAAGAAGAATTAACCACAGGCTCAGCCTGCCGCCCGGGACCAGAATAGGGCCTGAAGCAATCCTGCGCTTTTGCGGCCAGCTCCCAAGAAAGCGAGTTGAAAAATGGAGCTCAGGGGCACTGCCATTCACAAACCTGCAGACTTATAAATGATAACTCTCGTCCACAAATATATTGAGGGAAGGCAACGAAGAGGATTGGAAAGCAAGGCAGAATGGCAGGAAACAGATTTCAGGAGGGAGATTCGAATCGCCTTTAAAGCACAGGAAAAGTGGCAAAACCTCGACAATGATGCCGTTGGCCAAAAAGGGCGTATGCGTTTTTTCCTGAATATATTCAGGAAAAAACGCATACGCCCTTTTTGGCCAACCAAGCCACCTGGAAAGGCAAATCAGCGCTACAAAGAAGTCTCGCTTCCCATCGGTCAAAAGGGCCATGCTGAATAAAGTGTCAAAACCAGAAATGCAGGTCAGGCAACGGGGAAACGTGAGCCTGGCTACGCTGATGGGCGAGATGTAAATTGCCAACAGCCACTCTGGAGAAGTGTACGGTGTGTCCTGAAACATCTAAACAACTCGGCTTAGAGAGCATAGGGCCCTTCCACTCATGGGCGTATAAATTGGGAAAACTAAAAATCAGCAAGACACAGACACCCCAAAGTTTAGGGCTGCTCTGTTGACAAGAACCTCCACTTCGTTACACCTTAAATATCCCAGGAAAGAGAAAAATGGATAAAGAAGTTGTGGTCCTTATGTACAATGGAATATCACTCAGCCATCAAATCAACGTCATAAGGCTAGTAGCAGCATGATGAGTGGATTTAGGTACGACGATTCTAAGTGAAATAAGTCACACAGAAAAAGACACTTATCATAAGATATCACTTATAGAGGGAATGTAAAAACCGCTACCCTTGAACTGAATTGCAAAACAGAAAAGAGTCACACGTTTAGAAAACACACTATGGCTGCTTAACGGGAAAGGTGAGGTGGGGTGATGCATAAAACAAGGGTTTCAAATTAGCTCAGATACCGTTCCATAAACCCAATATGTAATAGACAAGACCTACTCCTTGCTCAGTGAATTGGACTCAACACCCCCTATTCACCGCCCAAGAATATATCTGACTAGTAAGATTCTTAAAACCTATGTATTGATATCTCTCTGTAAGTGAGTCAAGTGGGTGTAAAGCGGCATAAACACAGCAGTAAAAAGCAGCTAAACTCCATTATAAAAATCAATTACTTTTAAAATCCCGTGAAACAAAGACAGTGAAAGAGAGAGAAATTCTTACAAAATTCGTTCAGGGGCTGTGATGCCACCTGGATTGACCATATCTAGACCCACAGCTGATTGAGACATAAGGGTGGACACTCTTGGGGCTGAGAGGTTTGGTGAGGTTGGGTGAGGAAACGCAGACCCTTTAAAGTAATACTGCGTGATATCCATCCCATGGGTCCCAAATCTCCAGGTTCAAGGGCATCTTCCTACATCGAAAACATGCATGAGAAACCCAGAAGATGGTACACCGTGTGATCGGGAAAGGTTTCTAAAACGCACCTCATTTCTCATCTCCTTGTGCTCGGGTTCGCCATTCCAGCTGCTTTACTAGCAATCTCCCTCCTTGAAGAATCTGCACCTTTAACCTCCTGTTCCGTACAGGTTGCAATTTGTCCTGAGGATGAACGGGAAGAGTGGGAACCAATGAGAGATTAGCTCTACGTGTTGGGACAGGCAAAGGTCACTCTACTTCCCCATCAGGAAGAAGAATTAACCACAGGCTCAGCCTGCCGCCCGGGACCAGAATAGGGCCTGAAGAAATCCTGCGCTTTTGCGGCCAGCTCCCAAGAAAGCGAGTTGAAAAATGGAGCTCAGGCGCACTGCCATTCACAAACCTGCAGACTTATAAATGATATCTCTCGTCCACAAATATATTGAGGGAAGGCAACGAAGAGGATTGGAAAGCAAGGCAGAATGGCAGGAAACAGATTTCAGGAGGGAGATTCGAATCGCCTTTAAAGCACAGGAAAAGTGGCAAAACCTCGACAATGATGCCCTTGGCCAAAAAGGGCGTATGCGTTTTTTCCTGAATATATTCAGGAAAAAACGCATACGCCCTTTTTGGCCAACCAAGCAACCTGGAAAGGCAAATCAGCGCTACAAAGAAGTTTCGCTTCCCATCGGTCAAAAGGGCCATGCTGAATAAAGTGTCAAAACCAGAAATGCAGGACAGGCAACGGGGAAATGGGAGCCTGGCTACGCTGATGGGAGAGATGTAAATTGCCAACAGCCACTCTGGAGAACTCTACGGTGTGTCCTGAAACATCTAAACAACTCGGCTTAGAGAGCATAGCGCACTTCCACTAATGGGCGTATAAGTTGGGAAAAC
The DNA here is from genome assembly GCF_965194825.1 of Balaenoptera physalus. Taxonomy (NCBI): domain Eukaryota; kingdom Metazoa; phylum Chordata; class Mammalia; order Artiodactyla; family Balaenopteridae; genus Balaenoptera; species Balaenoptera physalus. The sequence continues at coordinate 85,633,152 of NC_138888.1, read as the reverse complement.
TAAAAATCAGCAAGACACAGGCAACCCAAAGTTTAGGGCTGCTCTTTTGGCAAGAACCTCCACTTCATTACACCTTAAATATCCCAGGAAAGAGAAAAAGAGATAAAGAAGTTGTGGTCCTTATGTACAATGGAATATCACTCAGCCATGAAATCAACGTCAAAAGGCTAGTAGCAGCATGATGAGTGGATTTAGGTACGACGATTCTAAGTGAAATAAGTCACACAGAAAAAGACAGTTATCATAAGATATCAGTTATAGAGGGAATGTAAAACCCGCTACCCTTGAACTGAATTACAAAACAGAACAGAGTCACACGTTTAGAAAACACACTATGGCTGCTTAACGGGAAAGCTGAGGTGGGGTGATGCATAAAACAAGGGTTTCAAATTAGCTCAGATACCGTTCCAAAAACCCAATATGTAATAGACAAGACCTACTCCTTGCTCAGTGAATTGGACTCAACACCCCCTATTCCCCGCCCAAGAATATATCTGACTAGTAAGAATCTTAAAACCTATGTTTTGATATCTCTCTGTAAGTGAGTCAAGTGGGTGTAAAGCGGAAGAAACACAGCATTGAAAAGCAGCTAAACCCCATTATAAAAATCAATTAATTTAAAAAAACCGTGAAACAAAGACAGTGAAAGAGAGAGAAATTCTTACAAAATTCGTTCAGGGGCTGTGATGCCACCTGGATTGACCATATCTAGACCCACAGCTGATTGAGACATAAGGGTGGACACTCTTGGGGCTGAGAGGTTTGGTGAGGTTGGGTGAGGAAACGCAGACCCTTTAAAGTAATACTGCGTGATATCCATCCCATGGGTCCCAAATCTCCAGGTTCAAGGGCATCTTCCTACATCGAAAACATGCATGAGAAACCCAGAAGATGGTACACCGTGTGATCGGGAAAGGTTTCTAAAACGCACCTCATTTCTCATCTCCTTGTGCTCGGGTTCGCCATTCCAGCCGCTTTACTAGCAATCTCCCTCCTTGGAGAATCAGCACCTTTAACCTCCTGTTCCGTACAGGTTGCAATTTGTCCTGAGGATGAACGGGAAGAGTGGGAACCAATGAGAGACTAGCTCTACGTGTTGGGACAGGCAAAGGTCACTCTACTTCCCCATCAGGAAGAAGAATTAACCACAGGCTCAGCCTGCCGCCCGGGACCAGAATAGGGCCTGAAGCAATCCTGCGCTTTTGCGGCCAGCTCCCAAGAAAGCGAGTTGAAAAATGGAGCTCAGGGGCACTGCCATTCACAAACCTGCAGACTTATAAATGATAACTCTCGTCCACAAATATATTGAGGGAAGGCAACGAAGAGGATTGGAAAGCAAGGCAGAATGGCAGGAAACAGATTTCAGGAGGGAGATTCGAATCGCCTTTAAAGCACAGGAAAAGTGGCAAAACCTCGACAATGATGCCGTTGGCCAAAAAGGGCGTATGCGTTTTTTCCTGAATATATTCAGGAAAAAACGCATACGCCCTTTTTGGCCAACCAAGCCACCTGGAAAGGCAAATCAGCGCTACAAAGAAGTCTCGCTTCCCATCGGTCAAAAGGGCCATGCTGAATAAAGTGTCAAAACCAGAAATGCAGGTCAGGCAACGGGGAAACGTGAGCCTGGCTACGCTGATGGGCGAGATGTAAATTGCCAACAGCCACTCTGGAGAAGTGTACGGTGTGTCCTGAAACATCTAAACAACTCGGCTTAGAGAGCATAGGGCCCTTCCACTCATGGGCGTATAAATTGGGAAAACTAAAAATCAGCAAGACACAGACACCCCAAAGTTTAGGGCTGCTCTGTTGACAAGAACCTCCACTTCGTTACACCTTAAATATCCCAGGAAAGAGAAAAATGGATAAAGAAGTTGTGGTCCTTATGTACAATGGAATATCACTCAGCCATCAAATCAACGTCATAAGGCTAGTAGCAGCATGATGAGTGGATTTAGGTACGACGATTCTAAGTGAAATAAGTCACACAGAAAAAGACACTTATCATAAGATATCACTTATAGAGGGAATGTAAAAACCGCTACCCTTGAACTGAATTGCAAAACAGAAAAGAGTCACACGTTTAGAAAACACACTATGGCTGCTTAACGGGAAAGGTGAGGTGGGGTGATGCATAAAACAAGGGTTTCAAATTAGCTCAGATACCGTTCCATAAACCCAATATGTAATAGACAAGACCTACTCCTTGCTCAGTGAATTGGACTCAACACCCCCTATTCACCGCCCAAGAATATATCTGACTAGTAAGATTCTTAAAACCTATGTATTGATATCTCTCTGTAAGTGAGTCAAGTGGGTGTAAAGCGGCATAAACACAGCAGTAAAAAGCAGCTAAACTCCATTATAAAAATCAATTACTTTTAAAATCCCGTGAAACAAAGACAGTGAAAGAGAGAGAAATTCTTACAAAATTCGTTCAGGGGCTGTGATGCCACCTGGATTGACCATATCTAGACCCACAGCTGATTGAGACATAAGGGTGGACACTCTTGGGGCTGAGAGGTTTGGTGAGGTTGGGTGAGGAAACGCAGACCCTTTAAAGTAATACTGCGTGATATCCATCCCATGGGTCCCAAATCTCCAGGTTCAAGGGCATCTTCCTACATCGAAAACATGCATGAGAAACCCAGAAGATGGTACACCGTGTGATCGGGAAAGGTTTCTAAAACGCACCTCATTTCTCATCTCCTTGTGCTCGGGTTCGCCATTCCAGCTGCTTTACTAGCAATCTCCCTCCTTGAAGAATCTGCACCTTTAACCTCCTGTTCCGTACAGGTTGCAATTTGTCCTGAGGATGAACGGGAAGAGTGGGAACCAATGAGAGATTAGCTCTACGTGTTGGGACAGGCAAAGGTCACTCTACTTCCCCATCAGGAAGAAGAATTAACCACAGGCTCAGCCTGCCGCCCGGGACCAGAATAGGGCCTGAAGAAATCCTGCGCTTTTGCGGCCAGCTCCCAAGAAAGCGAGTTGAAAAATGGAGCTCAGGCGCACTGCCATTCACAAACCTGCAGACTTATAAATGATATCTCTCGTCCACAAATATATTGAGGGAAGGCAACGAAGAGGATTGGAAAGCAAGGCAGAATGGCAGGAAACAGATTTCAGGAGGGAGATTCGAATCGCCTTTAAAGCACAGGAAAAGTGGCAAAACCTCGACAATGATGCCCTTGGCCAAAAAGGGCGTATGCGTTTTTTCCTGAATATATTCAGGAAAAAACGCATACGCCCTTTTTGGCCAACCAAGCAACCTGGAAAGGCAAATCAGCGCTACAAAGAAGTTTCGCTTCCCATCGGTCAAAAGGGCCATGCTGAATAAAGTGTCAAAACCAGAAATGCAGGACAGGCAACGGGGAAATGGGAGCCTGGCTACGCTGATGGGAGAGATGTAAATTGCCAACAGCCACTCTGGAGAACTCTACGGTGTGTCCTGAAACATCTAAACAACTCGGCTTAGAGAGCATAGCGCACTTCCACTAATGGGCGTATAAGTTGGGAAAACTAAAAATCAGCAAGACACAGGCAACCCAAAGTTTAGGGCTGCTCTTTTGGCAAGAACCTCCACTTCATTACACCTTAAATATCCCAGGAAAGAGAAAAAGAGATAAAGAAGTTGTGGTCCTTATGTACAATGGAATATCACTCAGCCATGAAATCAACGTCAAAAGGCTAGTAGCAGCATGATGAGTGGATTTAGGTACGACGATTCTAAGTGAAATAAGTCACACAGAAAAAGACAGTTATCATAAGATATCAGTTATAGAGGGAATGTAAAACCCGCTACCCTTGAACTGAATTACAAAACAGAACAGAGTCACACGTTTAGAAAACACACTATGGCTGCTTAACGGGAAAGCTGAGGTGGGGTGATGCATAAAACAAGGGTTTCAAATTAGCTCAGATACCGTTCCAAAAACCCAATATGTAATAGACAAGACCTACTCCTTGCTCAGTGAATTGGACTCAACACCCCCTATTCCCCGCCCAAGAATATATCTGACTAGTAAGAATCTTAAAACCTATGTTTTGATATCTCTCTGTAAGTGAGTCAAGTGGGTGTAAAGCGGAAGAAACACAGCATTGAAAAGCAGCTAAACCCCATTATAAAAATCAATTAATTTAAAAAAACCGTGAAACAAAGACAGTGAAAGAGAGAGAAATTCTTACAAAATTCGTTCAGGGGCTGTGATGCCACCTGGATTGACCATATCTAGACCCACAGCTGATTGAGACATAAGGGTGGACACTCTTGGGGCTGAGAGGTTTGGTGAGGTTGGGTGAGGAAACGCAGACCCTTTAAAGTAATACTGCGTGATATCCATCCCATGGGTCCCAAATCTCCAGGTTCAAGGGCATCTTCCTACATCGAAAACATGCATGAGAAACCCAGAAGATGGTACACCGTGTGATCGGGAAAGGTTTCTAAAACGCACCTCATTTCTCATCTCCTTGTGCTCGGGTTCGCCATTCCAGCCGCTTTACTAGCAATCTCCCTCCTTGGAGAATCAGCACCTTTAACCTCCTGTTCCGTACAGGTTGCAATTTGTCCTGAGGATGAACGGGAAGAGTGGGAACCAATGAGAGACTAGCTCTACGTGTTGGGACAGGCAAAGGTCACTCTACTTCCCCATCAGGAAGAAGAATTAACCACAGGCTCAGCCTGCCGCCCGGGACCAGAATAGGGCCTGAAGCAATCCTGCGCTTTTGCGGCCAGCTCCCAAGAAAGCGAGTTGAAAAATGGAGCTCAGGGGCACTGCCATTCACAAACCTGCAGACTTATAAATGATAACTCTCGTCCACAAATATATTGAGGGAAGGCAACGAAGAGGATTGGAAAGCAAGGCAGAATGGCAGGAAACAGATTTCAGGAGGGAGATTCGAATCGCCTTTAAAGCACAGGAAAAGTGGCAAAACCTCGACAATGATGCCGTTGGCCAAAAAGGGCGTATGCGTTTTTTCCTGAATATATTCAGGAAAAAACGCATACGCCCTTTTTGGCCAACCAAGCCACCTGGAAAGGCAAATCAGCGCTACAAAGAAGTCTCGCTTCCCATCGGTCAAAAGGGCCATGCTGAATAAAGTGTCAAAACCAGAAATGCAGGTCAGGCAACGGGGAAACGTGAGCCTGGCTACGCTGATGGGCGAGATGTAAATTGCCAACAGCCACTCTGGAGAAGTGTACGGTGTGTCCTGAAACATCTAAACAACTCGGCTTAGAGAGCATAGGGCCCTTCCACTCATGGGCGTATAAATTGGGAAAACTAAAAATCAGCAAGACACAGACACCCCAAAGTTTAGGGCTGCTCTGTTGACAAGAACCTCCACTTCGTTACACCTTAAATATCCCAGGAAAGAGAAAAATGGATAAAGAAGTTGTGGTCCTTATGTACAATGGAATATCACTCAGCCATCAAATCAACGTCATAAGGCTAGTAGCAGCATGATGAGTGGATTTAGGTACGACGATTCTAAGTGAAATAAGTCACACAGAAAAAGACACTTATCATAAGATATCACTTATAGAGGGAATGTAAAAACCGCTACCCTTGAACTGAATTGCAAAACAGAAAAGAGTCACACGTTTAGAAAACACACTATGGCTGCTTAACGGGAAAGGTGAGGTGGGGTGATGCATAAAACAAGGGTTTCAAATTAGCTCAGATACCGTTCCATAAACCCAATATGTAATAGACAAGACCTACTCCTTGCTCAGTGAATTGGACTCAACACCCCCTATTCACCGCCCAAGAATATATCTGACTAGTAAGATTCTTAAAACCTATGTATTGATATCTCTCTGTAAGTGAGTCAAGTGGGTGTAAAGCGGCATAAACACAGCAGTAAAAAGCAGCTAAACTCCATTATAAAAATCAATTACTTTTAAAATCCCGTGAAACAAAGACAGTGAAAGAGAGAGAAATTCTTACAAAATTCGTTCAGGGGCTGTGATGCCACCTGGATTGACCATATCTAGACCCACAGCTGATTGAGACATAAGGGTGGACACTCTTGGGGCTGAGAGGTTTGGTGAGGTTGGGTGAGGAAACGCAGACCCTTTAAAGTAATACTGCGTGATATCCATCCCATGGGTCCCAAATCTCCAGGTTCAAGGGCATCTTCCTACATCGAAAACATGCATGAGAAACCCAGAAGATGGTACACCGTGTGATCGGGAAAGGTTTCTAAAACGCACCTCATTTCTCATCTCCTTGTGCTCGGGTTCGCCATTCCAGCTGCTTTACTAGCAATCTCCCTCCTTGAAGAATCTGCACCTTTAACCTCCTGTTCCGTACAGGTTGCAATTTGTCCTGAGGATGAACGGGAAGAGTGGGAACCAATGAGAGATTAGCTCTACGTGTTGGGACAGGCAAAGGTCACTCTACTTCCCCATCAGGAAGAAGAATTAACCACAGGCTCAGCCTGCCGCCCGGGACCAGAATAGGGCCTGAAGAAATCCTGCGCTTTTGCGGCCAGCTCCCAAGAAAGCGAGTTGAAAAATGGAGCTCAGGCGCACTGCCATTCACAAACCTGCAGACTTATAAATGATATCTCTCGTCCACAAATATATTGAGGGAAGGCAACGAAGAGGATTGGAAAGCAAGGCAGAATGGCAGGAAACAGATTTCAGGAGGGAGATTCGAATCGCCTTTAAAGCACAGGAAAAGTGGCAAAACCTCGACAATGATGCCCTTGGCCAAAAAGGGCGTATGCGTTTTTTCCTGAATATATTCAGGAAAAAACGCATACGCCCTTTTTGGCCAACCAAGCAACCTGGAAAGGCAAATCAGCGCTACAAAGAAGTTTCGCTTCCCATCGGTCAAAAGGGCCATGCTGAATAAAGTGTCAAAACCAGAAATGCAGGACAGGCAACGGGGAAATGGGAGCCTGGCTACGCTGATGGGAGAGATGTAAATTGCCAACAGCCACTCTGGAGAACTCTACGGTGTGTCCTGAAACATCTAAACAACTCGGCTTAGAGAGCATAGCGCACTTCCACTAATGGGCGTATAAGTTGGGAAAACTAAAAATCAGCAAGACACAGGCAACCCAAAGTTTAGGGCTGCTCTTTTGGCAAGAACCTCCACTTCATTACACCTTAAATATCCCAGGAAAGAGAAAAAGAGATAAAGAAGTTGTGGTCCTTATGTACAATGGAATATCACTCAGCCATGAAATCAACGTCAAAAGGCTAGTAGCAGCATGATGAGTGGATTTAGGTACGACGATTCTAAGTGAAATAAGTCACACAGAAAAAGACAGTTATCATAAGATATCAGTTATAGAGGGAATGTAAAACCCGCTACCCTTGAACTGAATTACAAAACAGAACAGAGTCACACGTTTAGAAAACACACTATGGCTGCTTAACGGGAAAGCTGAGGTGGGGTGATGCATAAAACAAGGGTTTCAAATTAGCTCAGATACCGTTCCAAAAACCCAATATGTAATAGACAAGACCTACTCCTTGCTCAGTGAATTGGACTCAACACCCCCTATTCCCCGCCCAAGAATATATCTGACTAGTAAGAATCTTAAAACCTATGTTTTGATATCTCTCTGTAAGTGAGTCAAGTGGGTGTAAAGCGGAAGAAACACAGCATTGAAAAGCAGCTAAACCCCATTATAAAAATCAATTAATTTAAAAAAACCGTGAAACAAAGACAGTGAAAGAGAGAGAAATTCTTACAAAATTCGTTCAGGGGCTGTGATGCCACCTGGATTGACCATATCTAGACCCACAGCTGATTGAGACATAAGGGTGGACACTCTTGGGGCTGAGAGGTTTGGTGAGGTTGGGTGAGGAAACGCAGACCCTTTAAAGTAATACTGCGTGATATCCATCCCATGGGTCCCAAATCTCCAGGTTCAAGGGCATCTTCCTACATCGAAAACATGCATGAGAAACCCAGAAGATGGTACACCGTGTGATCGGGAAAGGTTTCTAAAACGCACCTCATTTCTCATCTCCTTGTGCTCGGGTTCGCCATTCCAGCCGCTTTACTAGCAATCTCCCTCCTTGGAGAATCAGCACCTTTAACCTCCTGTTCCGTACAGGTTGCAATTTGTCCTGAGGATGAACGGGAAGAGTGGGAACCAATGAGAGACTAGCTCTACGTGTTGGGACAGGCAAAGGTCACTCTACTTCCCCATCAGGAAGAAGAATTAACCACAGGCTCAGCCTGCCGCCCGGGACCAGAATAGGGCCTGAAGCAATCCTGCGCTTTTGCGGCCAGCTCCCAAGAAAGCGAGTTGAAAAATGGAGCTCAGGGGCACTGCCATTCACAAACCTGCAGACTTATAAATGATAACTCTCGTCCACAAATATATTGAGGGAAGGCAACGAAGAGGATTGGAAAGCAAGGCAGAATGGCAGGAAACAGATTTCAGGAGGGAGATTCGAATCGCCTTTAAAGCACAGGAAAAGTGGCAAAACCTCGACAATGATGCCGTTGGCCAAAAAGGGCGTATGCGTTTTTTCCTGAATATATTCAGGAAAAAACGCATACGCCCTTTTTGGCCAACCAAGCCACCTGGAAAGGCAAATCAGCGCTACAAAGAAGTCTCGCTTCCCATCGGTCAAAAGGGCCATGCTGAATAAAGTGTCAAAACCAGAAATGCAGGTCAGGCAACGGGGAAACGTGAGCCTGGCTACGCTGATGGGCGAGATGTAAATTGCCAACAGCCACTCTGGAGAAGTGTACGGTGTGTCCTGAAACATCTAAACAACTCGGCTTAGAGAGCATAGGGCCCTTCCACTCATGGGCGTATAAATTGGGAAAACTAAAAATCAGCAAGACACAGACACCCCAAAGTTTAGGGCTGCTCTGTTGACAAGAACCTCCACTTCGTTACACCTTAAATATCCCAGGAAAGAGAAAAATGGATAAAGAAGTTGTGGTCCTTATGTACAATGGAATATCACTCAGCCATCAAATCAACGTCATAAGGCTAGTAGCAGCATGATGAGTGGATTTAGGTACGACGATTCTAAGTGAAATAAGTCACACAGAAAAAGACACTTATCATAAGATATCACTTATAGAGGGAATGTAAAAACCGCTACCCTTGAACTGAATTGCAAAACAGAAAAGAGTCACACGTTTAGAAAACACACTATGGCTGCTTAACGGGAAAGGTGAGGTGGGGTGATGCATAAAACAAGGGTTTCAAATTAGCTCAGATACCGTTCCATAAACCCAATATGTAATAGACAAGACCTACTCCTTGCTCAGTGAATTGGACTCAACACCCCCTATTCACCGCCCAAGAATATATCTGACTAGTAAGATTCTTAAAACCTATGTATTGATATCTCTCTGTAAGTGAGTCAAGTGGGTGTAAAGCGGCATAAACACAGCAGTAAAAAGCAGCTAAACTCCATTATAAAAATCAATTACTTTTAAAATCCCGTGAAACAAAGACAGTGAAAGAGAGAGAAATTCTTACAAAATTCGTTCAGGGGCTGTGATGCCACCTGGATTGACCATATCTAGACCCACAGCTGATTGAGACATAAGGGTGGACACTCTTGGGGCTGAGAGGTTTGGTGAGGTTGGGTGAGGAAACGCAGACCCTTTAAAGTAATACTGCGTGATATCCATCCCATGGGTCCCAAATCTCCAGGTTCAAGGGCATCTTCCTACATCGAAAACATGCATGAGAAACCCAGAAGATGGTACACCGTGTGATCGGGAAAGGTTTCTAAAACGCACCTCATTTCTCATCTCCTTGTGCTCGGGTTCGCCATTCCAGCTGCTTTACTAGCAACCTCCCTCCTTGAAGAATCTGCACCTTTAACCTCCTGTTCCGTACAGGTTGCAATTTGTCCTGAGGATGAACGGGAAGAGTGGGAACCAATGAGAGATTAGCTCTACGTGTTGGGACAGGCAAAGGTCACTCTACTTCCCCATCAGGAAGAAGAATTAACCACAGGCTCAGCCTGCCGCCCGGGACCAGAATAGGGCCTGAAGAAATCCTGCGCTTTTGCGGCCAGCTCCCAAGAAAGCGAGTTGAAAAATGGAGCTCAGGCGCACTGCCATTCACAAACCTGCAGACTTATAAATGATATCTCTCGTCCACAAATATATTGAGGGAAGGCAACGAAGAGGATTGGAAAGCAAGGCAGAATGGCAGGAAACAGATTTCAGGAGGGAGATTCGAATCGCCTTTAAAGCACAGGAAAAGTGGCAAAACCTCGACAATGATGCCCTTGGCCAAAAAGGGCGTATGCGTTTTTTCCTGAATATATTCAGGAAAAAACGCATACGCCCTTTTTGGCCAACCAAGCAACCTGGAAAGGCAAATCAGCGCTACAAAGAAGTTTCGCTTCCCATCGGTCAAAAGGGCCATGCTGAATAAAGTGTCAAAACCAGAAATGCAGGACAGGCAACGGGGAAATGGGAGCCTGGCTACGCTGATGGGAGAGATGTAAATTGCCAACAGCCACTCTGGAGAACTCTACGGTGTGTCCTGAAACATCTAAACAACTCGGCTTAGAGAGCATAGCGCACTTCCACTAATGGGCGTATAAGTTGGGAAAACTAAAAATCAGCAAGACACAGGCAACCCAAAGTTTAGGGCTGCTCTTTTGGCAAGAACCTCCACTTCATTACACCTTAAATATCCCAGGAAAGAGAAAAAGAGATAAAGAAGTTGTGGTCCTTATGTACAATGGAATATCACTCAGCCATGAAATCAACGTCAAAAGGCTAGTAGCAGCATGATGAGTGGATTTAGGTACGACGATTCTAAGTGAAATAAGTCACACAGAAAAAGACAGTTATCATAAGATATCAGTTATAGAGGGAATGTAAAACCCGCTACCCTTGAACTGAATTACAAAACAGAACAGAGTCACACGTTTAGAAAACACACTATGGCTGCTTAACGGGAAAGCTGAGGTGGGGTGATGCATAAAACAAGGGTTTCAAATTAGCTCAGATACCGTTCCAAAAACCCAATATGTAATAGACAAGACCTACTCCTTGCTCAGTGAATTGGACTCAACACCCCCTATTCCCCGCCCAAGAATATATCTGACTAGTAAGAATCTTAAAACCTATGTTTTGATATCTCTCTGTAAGTGAGTCAAGTGGGTGTAAAGCGGAAGAAACACAGCATTGAAAAGCAGCTAAACCCCATTATAAAAATCAATTAATTTAAAAAAACCGTGAAACAAAGACAGTGAAAGAGAGAGAAATTCTTACAAAATTCGTTCAGGGGCTGTGATGCCACCTGGATTGACCATATCTAGACCCACAGCTGATTGAGACATAAGGGTGGACACTCTTGGGGCTGAGAGGTTTGGTGAGGTTGGGTGAGGAAACGCAGACCCTTTAAAGTAATACTGCGTGATATCCATCCCATGGGTCCCAAATCTCCAGGTTCAAGGGCATCTTCCTACATCGAAAACATGCATGAGAAACCCAGAAGATGGTACACCGTGTGATCGGGAAAGGTTTCTAAAACGCACCTCATTTCTCATCTCCTTGTGCTCGGGTTCGCCATTCCAGCCGCTTTACTAGCAATCTCCCTCCTTGGAGAATCAGCACCTTTAACCTCCTGTTCCGTACAGGTTGCAATTTGTCCTGAGGATGAACGGGAAGAGTGGGAACCAATGAGAGACTAGCTCTACGTGTTGGGACAGGCAAAGGTCACTCTACTTCCCCATCAGGAAGAAGAATTAACCACAGGCTCAGCCTGCCGCCCGGGACCAGAATAGGGCCTGAAGCAATCCTGCGCTTTTGCGGCCAGCTCCCAAGAAAGCGAGTTGAAAAATGGAGCTCAGGGGCACTGCCATTCACAAACCTGCAGACTTATAAATGATAACTCTCGTCCACAAATATATTGAGGGAAGGCAACGAAGAGGATTGGAAAGCAAGGCAGAATGGCAGGAAACAGATTTCAGGAGGGAGATTCGAATCGCCTTTAAAGCACAGGAAAAGTGGCAAAACCTCGACAATGATGCCGTTGGCCAAAAAGGGCGTATGCGTTTTTTCCTGAATATATTCAGGAAAAAACGCATACGCCCTTTTTGGCCAACCAAGCCACCTGGAAAGGCAAATCAGCGCTACAAAGAAGTCTCGCTTCCCATCGGTCAAAAGGGCCATGCTGAATAAAGTGTCAAAACCAGAAATGCAGGTCAGGCAACGGGGAAACGTGAGCCTGGCTACGCTGATGGGCGAGATGTAAATTGCCAACAGCCACTCTGGAGAAGTGTACGGTGTGTCCTGAAACATCTAAACAACTCGGCTTAGAGAGCATAGGGCCCTTCCACTCATGGGCGTATAAATTGGGAAAACTAAAAATCAGCAAGACACAGACACCCCAAAGTTTAGGGCTGCTCTGTTGACAAGAACCTCCACTTCGTTACACCTTAAATATCCCAGGAAAGAGAAAAATGGATAAAGAAGTTGTGGTCCTTATGTACAATGGAATATCACTCAGCCATCAAATCAACGTCATAAGGCTAGTAGCAGCATGATGAGTGGATTTAGGTACGACGATTCTAAGTGAAATAAGTCACACAGAAAAAGACACTTATCATAAGATATCACTTATAGAGGGAATGTAAAAACCGCTACCCTTGAACTGAATTGCAAAACAGAAAAGAGTCACACGTTTAGAAAACACACTATGGCTGCTTAACGGGAAAGGTGAGGTGGGGTGATGCATAAAACAAGGGTTTCAAATTAGCTCAGATACCGTTCCATAAACCCAATATGTAATAGACAAGACCTACTCCTTGCTCAGTGAATTGGACTCAACACCCCCTATTCACCGCCCAAGAATATATCTGACTAGTAAGATTCTTAAAACCTATGTATTGATATCTCTCTGTAAGTGAGTCAAGTGGGTGTAAAGCGGCATAAACACAGCAGTAAAAAGCAGCTAAACTCCATTATAAAAATCAATTACTTTTAAAATCCCGTGAAACAAAGACAGTGAAAGAGAGAGAAATTCTTACAAAATTCGTTCAGGGGCTGTGATGCCACCTGGATTGACCATATCTAGACCCACAGCTGATTGAGACATAAGGGTGGACACTCTTGGGGCTGAGAGGTTTGGTGAGGTTGGGTGAGGAAACGCAGACCCTTTAAAGTAATACTGCGTGATATCCATCCCATGGGTCCCAAATCTCCAGGTTCAAGGGCATCTTCCTACATCGAAAACATGCATGAGAAACCCAGAAGATGGTACACCGTGTGATCGGGAAAGGTTTCTAAAACGCACCTCATTTCTCATCTCCTTGTGCTCGGGTTCGCCATTCCAGCTGCTTTACTAGCAATCTCCCTCCTTGAAGAATCTGCACCTTTAACCTCCTGTTCCGTACAGGTTGCAATTTGTCCTGAGGATGAACGGGAAGAGTGGGAACCAATGAGAGATTAGCTCTACGTGTTGGGACAGGCAAAGGTCACTCTACTTCCCCATCAGGAAGAAGAATTAACCACAGGCTCAGCCTGCCGCCCGGGACCAGAATAGGGCCTGAAGAAATCCTGCGCTTTTGCGGCCAGCTCCCAAGAAAGCGAGTTGAAAAATGGAGCTCAGGCGCACTGCCATTCACAAACCTGCAGACTTATAAATGATATCTCTCGTCCACAAATATATTGAGGGAAGGCAACGAAGAGGATTGGAAAGCAAGGCAGAATGGCAGGAAACAGATTTCAGGAGGGAGATTCGAATCGCCTTTAAAGCACAGGAAAAGTGGCAAAACCTCGACAATGATGCCCTTGGCCAAAAAGGGCGTATGCGTTTTTTCCTGAATATATTCAGGAAAAAACGCATACGCCCTTTTTGGCCAACCAAGCAACCTGGAAAGGCAAATCAGCGCTACAAAGAAGTTTCGCTTCCCATCGGTCAAAAGGGCCATGCTGAATAAAGTGTCAAAACCAGAAATGCAGGACAGGCAACGGGGAAATGGGAGCCTGGCTACGCTGATGGGAGAGATGTAAATTGCCAACAGCCACTCTGGAGAACTCTACGGTGTGTCCTGAAACATCTAAACAACTCGGCTTAGAGAGCATAGCGCACTTCCACTAATGGGCGTATAAGTTGGGAAAACTAAAAATCAGCAAGACACAGGCAACCCAAAGTTTAGGGCTGCTCTTTTGGCAAGAACCTCCACTTCATTACACCTTAAATATCCCAGGAAAGAGAAAAAGAGATAAAGAAGTTGTGGTCCTTATGTACAATGGAATATCACTCAGCCATGAAATCAACGTCAAAAGGCTAGTAGCAGCATGATGAGTGGATTTAGGTACGACGATTCTAAGTGAAATAAGTCACACAGAAAAAGACAGTTATCATAAGATATCAGTTATAGAGGGAATGTAAAACCCGCTACCCTTGAACTGAATTACAAAACAGAACAGAGTCACACGTTTAGAAAACACACTATGGCTGCTTAACGGGAAAGCTGAGGTGGGGTGATGCATAAAACAAGGGTTTCAAATTAGCTCAGATACCGTTCCAAAAACCCAATATGTAATAGACAAGACCTACTCCTTGCTCAGTGAATTGGACTCAACACCCCCTATTCCCCGCCCAAGAATATATCTGACTAGTAAGAATCTTAAAACCTATGTTTTGATATCTCTCTGTAAGTGAGTCAAGTGGGTGTAAAGCGGAAGAAACACAGCATTGAAAAGCAGCTAAACCCCATTATAAAAATCAATTAATTTAAAAAAACCGTGAAACAAAGACAGTGAAAGAGAGAGAAATTCTTACAAAATTCGTTCAGGGGCTGTGATGCCACCTGGATTGACCATATCTAGACCCACAGCTGATTGAGACATAAGGGTGGACACTCTTGGGGCTGAGAGGTTTGGTGAGGTTGGGTGAGGAAACGCAGACCCTTTAAAGTAATACTGCGTGATATCCATCCCATGGGTCCCAAATCTCCAGGTTCAAGGGCATCTTCCTACATCGAAAACATGCATGAGAAACCCAGAAGATGGTACACCGTGTGATCGGGAAAGGTTTCTAAAATGCACCTCATTTCTCATCTCCTTGTGCTCGGGTTCGCCATTCCAGCCGCTTTACTAGCAATCTCCCTCCTTGGAGAATCAGCACCTTTAACCTCCTGTTCCGTACAGGTTGCAATTTGTCCTGAGGATGAACGGGAAGAGTGGGAACCAATGAGAGACTAGCTCTACGTGTTGGGACAGGCAAAGGTCACTCTACTTCCCCATCAGGAAGAAGAATTAACCACAGGCTCAGCCTGCCGCCCGGGACCAGAATAGGGCCTGAAGCAATCCTGCGCTTTTGCGGCCAGCTCCCAAGAAAGCGAGTTGAAAAATGGAGCTCAGGGGCACTGCCATTCACAAACCTGCAGACTTATAAATGATAACTCTCGTCCACAAATATATTGAGGGAAGGCAACGAAGAGGATTGGAAAGCAAGGCAGAATGGCAGGAAACAGATTTCAGGAGGGAGATTCGAATCGCCTTTAAAGCACAGGAAAAGTGGCAAAACCTCGACAATGATGCCGTTGGCCAAAAAGGGCGTATGCGTTTTTTCCTGAATATATTCAGGAAAAAACGCATACGCCCTTTTTGGCCAACCAAGCCACCTGGAAAGGCAAATCAGCGCTACAAAGAAGTCTCGCTTCCCATCGGTCAAAAGGGCCATGCTGAATAAAGTGTCAAAACCAGAAATGCAGGTCAGGCAACGGGGAAACGTGAGCCTGGCTACGCTGATGGGCGAGATGTAAATTGCCAACAGCCACTCTGGAGAAGTGTACGGTGTGTCCTGAAACATCTAAACAACTCGGCTTAGAGAGCATAGGGCCCTTCCACTCATGGGCGTATAAATTGGGAAAACTAAAAATCAGCAAGACACAGACACCCCAAAGTTTAGGGCTGCTCTGTTGACAAGAACCTCCACTTCGTTACACCTTAAATATCCCAGGAAAGAGAAAAATGGATAAAGAAGTTGTGGTCCTTATGTACAATGGAATATCACTCAGCCATCAAATCAACGTCATAAGGCTAGTAGCAGCATGATGAGTGGATTTAGGTACGACGATTCTAAGTGAAATAAGTCACACAGAAAAAGACACTTATCATAAGATATCACTTATAGAGGGAATGTAAAAACCGCTACCCTTGAACTGAATTGCAAAACAGAAAAGAGTCACACGTTTAGAAAACACACTATGGCTGCTTAACGGGAAAGGTGAGGTGGGGTGATGCATAAAACAAGGGTTTCAAATTAGCTCAGATACCGTTCCATAAACCCAATATGTAATAGACAAGACCTACTCCTTGCTCAGTGAATTGGACTCAACACCCCCTATTCACCGCCCAAGAATATATCTGACTAGTAAGATTCTTAAAACCTATGTATTGATATCTCTCTGTAAGTGAGTCAAGTGGGTGTAAAGCGGCATAAACACAGCAGTGAAAAGCAGCTAAACTCCATTATAAAAATCAATTACTTTTAAAATCCCGTGAAACAAAGACAGTGAAAGAGAGAGAAATTCTTACAAAATTCGTTCAGGGGCTGTGATGCCACCTGGATTGACCATATCTAGACCCACAGCTGATTGAGACATAAGGGTGGACACTCTTGGGGCTGAGAGGTTTGGTGAGGTTGGGTGAGGAAACGCAGACCCTTTAAAGTAATACTGCGTGATATCCATCCCATGGGTCCCAAATCTCCAGGTTCAAGGGCATCTTCCTACATCGAAAACATGCATGAGAAACCCAGAAGATGGTACACCGTGTGATCGGGAAAGGTTTCTAAAACGCACCTCATTTCTCATCTCCTTGTGCTCGGGTTCGCCATTCCAGCTGCTTTACTAGCAATCTCCCTCCTTGAAGAATCTGCACCTTTAACCTCCTGTTCCGTACAGGTTGCAATTTGTCCTGAGGATGAACGGGAAGAGTGGGAACCAATGAGAGATTAGCTCTACGTGTTGGGACAGGCAAAGGTCACTCTACTTCCCCATCAGGAAGAAGAATTAACCACAGGCTCAGCCTGCCGCCCGGGACCAGAATAGGGCCTGAAGAAATCCTGCGCTTTTGCGGCCAGCTCCCAAGAAAGCGAGTTGAAAAATGGAGCTCAGGCGCACTGCCATTCACAAACCTGCAGACTTATAAATGATATCTCTCGTCCACAAATATATTGAGGGAAGGCAACGAAGAGGATTGGAAAGCAAGGCAGAATGGCAGGAAACAGATTTCAGGAGGGAGATTCGAATCGCCTTTAAAGCACAGGAAAAGTGGCAAAACCTCGACAATGATGCCCTTGGCCAAAAAGGGCGTATGCGTTTTTTCCTGAATATATTCAGGAAAAAACGCATACGCCCTTTTTGGCCAACCAAGCAACCTGGAAAGGCAAATCAGCGCTACAAAGAAGTTTCGCTTCCCATCGGTCAAAAGGGCCATGCTGAATAAAGTGTCAAAACCAGAAATGCAGGACAGGCAACGGGGAAATGGGAGCCTGGCTACGCTGATGGGAGAGATGTAAATTGCCAACAGCCACTCTGGAGAACTCTACGGTGTGTCCTGAAACATCTAAACAACTCGGCTTAGAGAGCATAGCGCACTTCCACTAATGGGCGTATAAGTTGGGAAAACTAAAAATCAGCAAGACACAGGCAACCCAAAGTTTAGGGCTGCTCTTTTGGCAAGAACCTCCACTTCATTACACCTTAAATATCCCAGGAAAGAGAAAAAGAGATAAAGAAGTTGTGGTCCTTATGTACAATGGAATATCACTCAGCCATGAAATCAACGTCAAAAGGCTAGTAGCAGCATGATGAGTGGATTTAGGTACGACGATTCTAAGTGAAATAAGTCACACAGAAAAAGACAGTTATCATAAGATATCAGTTATAGAGGGAATGTAAAACCCGCTACCCTTGAACTGAATTACAAAACAGAACAGAGTCACACGTTTAGAAAACACACTATGGCTGCTTAACGGGAAAGCTGAGGTGGGGTGATGCATAAAACAAGGGTTTCAAATTAGCTCAGATACCGTTCCAAAAACCCAATATGTAATAGACAAGACCTACTCCTTGCTCAGTGAATTGGACTCAACACCCCCTATTCCCCGCCCAAGAATATATCTGACTAGTAAGAATCTTAAAACCTATGTTTTGATATCTCTCTGTAAGTGAGTCAAGTGGGTGTAAAGCGGAAGAAACACAGCATTGAAAAGCAGCTAAACCCCATTATAAAAATCAATTAATTTAAAAAAACCGTGAAACAAAGACAGTGAAAGAGAGAGAAATTCTTACAAAATTCGTTCAGGGGCTGTGATGCCACCTGGATTGACCATATCTAGACCCACAGCTGATTGAGACATAAGGGTGGACACTCTTGGGGCTGAGAGGTTTGGTGAGGTTGGGTGAGGAAACGCAGACCCTTTAAAGTAATACTGCGTGATATCCATCCCATGGGTCCCAAATCTCCAGGTTCAAGGGCATCTTCCTACATCGAAAACATGCATGAGAAACCCAGAAGATGGTACACCGTGTGATCGGGAAAGGTTTCTAAAACGCACCTCATTTCTCATCTCCTTGTGCTCGGGTTCGCCATTCCAGCCGCTTTACTAGCAATCTCCCTCCTTGGAGAATCAGCACCTTTAACCTCCTGTTCCGTACAGGTTGCAATTTGTCCTGAGGATGAACGGGAAGAGTGGGAACCAATGAGAGACTAGCTCTACGTTTTGGGACAGGCAAAGGTCACTCTACTTCCCCATCAGGAAGAAGAATTAACCACAGGCTCAGCCTGCCGCCCGGGACCAGAATAGGGCCTGAAGCAATCCTGCGCTTTTGCGGCCAGCTCCCAAGAAAGCGAGTTGAAAAATGGAGCTCAGGGGCACTGCCATTCACAAACCTGCAGACTTATAAATGATAACTCTCGTCCACAAATATATTGAGGGAAGGCAACGAAGAGGATTGGAAAGCAAGGCAGAATGGCAGGAAACAGATTTCAGGAGGGAGATTCGAATCGCCTTTAAAGCACAGGAAAAGTGGCAAAACCTCGACAATGATGCCGTTGGCCAAAAAGGGCGTATGCGTTTTTTCCTGAATATATTCAGGAAAAAACGCATACGCCCTTTTTGGCCAACCAAGCCACCTGGAAAGGCAAATCAGCGCTACAAAGAAGTCTCGCTTCCCATCGGTCAAAAGGGCCATGCTGAATAAAGTGTCAAAACCAGAAATGCAGGTCAGGCAACGGGGAAACGTGAGCCTGGCTACGCTGATGGGCGAGATGTAAATTGCCAACAGCCACTCTGGAGAAGTGTACGGTGTGTCCTGAAACATCTAAACAACTCGGCTTAGAGAGCATAGGGCCCTTCCACTCATGGGCGTATAAATTGGGAAAACTAAAAATCAGCAAGACACAGACACCCCAAAGTTTAGGGCTGCTCTGTTGACAAGAACCTCCACTTCGTTACACCTTAAATATCCCAGGAAAGAGAAAAATGGATAAAGAAGTTGTGGTCCTTATGTACAATGGAATATCACTCAGCCATCAAATCAACGTCATAAGGCTAGTAGCAGCATGATGAGTGGATTTAGGTACGACGATTCTAAGTGAAATAAGTCACACAGAAAAAGACACTTATCATAAGATATCACTTATAGAGGGAATGTAAAAACCGCTACCCTTGAACTGAATTGCAAAACAGAAAAGAGTCACACGTTTAGAAAACACACTATGGCTGCTTAACGGGAAAGGTGAGGTGGGGTGATGCATAAAACAAGGGTTTCAAATTAGCTCAGATACCGTTCCATAAACCCAATATGTAATAGACAAGACCTACTCCTTGCTCAGTGAATTGGACTCAACACCCCCTATTCACCGCCCAAGAATATATCTGACTAGTAAGATTCTTAAAACCTATGTATTGATATCTCTCTGTAAGTGAGTCAAGTGGGTGTAAAGCGGCATAAACACAGCAGTAAAAAGCAGCTAAACTCCATTATAAAAATCAATTACTTTTAAAATCCCGTGAAACAAAGACAGTGAAAGAGAGAGAAATTCTTACAAAATTCGTTCAGGGGCTGTGATGCCACCTGGATTGACCATATCTAGACCCACAGCTGATTGAGACATAAGGGTGGACACTCTTGGGGCTGAGAGGTTTGGTGAGGTTGGGTGAGGAAACGCAGACCCTTTAAAGTAATACTGCGTGATATCCATCCCATGGGTCCCAAATCTCCAGGTTCAAGGGCATCTTCCTACATCGAAAACATGCATGAGAAACCCAGAAGATGGTACACCGTGTGATCGGGAAAGGTTTCTAAAACGCACCTCATTTCTCATCTCCTTGTGCTCGGGTTCGCCATTCCAGCTGCTTTACTAGCAATCTCCCTCCTTGAAGAATCTGCACCTTTAACCTCCTGTTCCGTACAGGTTGCAATTTGTCCTGAGGATGAACGGGAAGAGTGGGAACCAATGAGAGATTAGCTCTACGTGTTGGGACAGGCAAAGGTCACTCTACTTCCCCATCAGGAAGAAGAATTAACCACAGGCTCAGCCTGCCGCCCGGGACCAGAATAGGGCCTGAAGAAATCCTGCGCTTTTGCGGCCAGCTCCCAAGAAAGCGAGTTGAAAAATGGAGCTCAGGCGCACTGCCATTCACAAACCTGCAGACTTATAAATGATATCTCTCGTCCACAAATATATTGAGGGAAGGCAACGAAGAGGATTGGAAAGCAAGGCAGAATGGCAGGAAACAGATTTCAGGAGGGAGATTCGAATCGCCTTTAAAGCACAGGAAAAGTGGCAAAACCTCGACAATGATGCCCTTGGCCAAAAAGGGCGTATGCGTTTTTTCCTGAATATATTCAGGAAAAAACGCATACGCCCTTTTTGGCCAACCAAGCAACCTGGAAAGGCAAATCAGCGCTACAAAGAAGTTTCGCTTCCCATCGGTCAAAAGGGCCATGCTGAATAAAGTGTCAAAACCAGAAATGCAGGACAGGCAACGGGGAAATGGGAGCCTGGCTACGCTGATGGGAGAGATGTAAATTGCCAACAGCCACTCTGGAGAACTCTACGGTGTGTCCTGAAACATCTAAACAACTCGGCTTAGAGAGCATAGCGCACTTCCACTAATGGGCGTATAAGTTGGGAAAACTAAAAATCAGCAAGACACAGGCAACCCAAAGTTTAGGGCTGCTCTTTTGGCAAGAACCTCCACTTCATTACACCTTAAATATCCCAGGAAAGAGAAAAAGAGATAAAGAAGTTGTGGTCCTTATGTACAATGGAATATCACTCAGCCATGAAATCAACGTCAAAAGGCTAGTAGCAGCATGATGAGTGGATTTAGGTACGACGATTCTAAGTGAAATAAGTCACACAGAAAAAGACAGTTATCATAAGATATCAGTTATAGAGGGAATGTAAAACCCGCTACCCTTGAACTGAATTACAAAACAGAACAGAGTCACACGTTTAGAAAACACACTATGGCTGCTTAACGGGAAAGCTGAGGTGGGGTGATGCATAAAACAAGGGTTTCAAATTAGCTCAGATACCGTTCCAAAAACCCAATATGTAATAGACAAGACCTACTCCTTGCTCAGTGAATTGGACTCAACACCCCCTATTCCCCGCCCAAGAATATATCTGACTAGTAAGAATCTTAAAACCTATGTTTTGATATCTCTCTGTAAGTGAGTCAAGTGGGTGTAAAGCGGAAGAAACACAGCATTGAAAAGCAGCTAAACCCCATTATAAAAATCAATTAATTTAAAAAAACCGTGAAACAAAGACAGTGAAAGAGAGAGAAATTCTTACAAAATTCGTTCAGGGGCTGTGATGCCACCTGGATTGACCATATCTAGACCCACAGCTGATTGAGACATAAGGGTGGACACTCTTGGGGCTGAGAGGTTTGGTGAGGTTGGGTGAGGAAACGCAGACCCTTTAAAGTAATACTGCGTGATATCCATCCCATGGGTCCCAAATCTCCAGGTTCAAGGGCATCTTCCTACATCGAAAACATGCATGAGAAACCCAGAAGATGGTACACCGTGTGATCGGGAAAGGTTTCTAAAACGCACCTCATTTCTCATCTCCTTGTGCTCGGGTTCGCCATTCCAGCCGCTTTACTAGCAATCTCCCTCCTTGGAGAATCAGCACCTTTAACCTCCTGTTCCGTACAGGTTGCAATTTGTCCTGAGGATGAACGGGAAGAGTGGGAACCAATGAGAGACTAGCTCTACGTGTTGGGACAGGCAAAGGTCACTCTACTTCCCCATCAGGAAGAAGAATTAACCACAGGCTCAGCCTGCCGCCCGGGACCAGAATAGGGCCTGAAGCAATCCTGCGCTTTTGCGGCCAGCTCCCAAGAAAGCGAGTTGAAAAATGGAGCTCAGGGGCACTGCCATTCACAAACCTGCAGACTTATAAATGATAACTCTCGTCCACAAATATATTGAGGGAAGGCAACGAAGAGGATTGGAAAGCAAGGCAGAATGGCAGGAAACAGATTTCAGGAGGGAGATTCGAATCGCCTTTAAAGCACAGGAAAAGTGGCAAAACCTCGACAATGATGCCGTTGGCCAAAAAGGGCGTATGCGTTTTTTCCTGAATATATTCAGGAAAAAACGCATACGCCCTTTTTGGCCAACCAAGCCACCTGGAAAGGCAAATCAGCGCTACAAAGAAGTCTCGCTTCCCATCGGTCAAAAGGGCCATGCTGAATAAAGTGTCAAAACCAGAAATGCAGGTCAGGCAACGGGGAAACGGGAGCCTGGCTACGCTGATGGGCGAGATGTAAATTGCCAACAGCCACTCTGGAGAAGTGTACGGTGTGTCCTGAAACATCTAAACAACTCGGCTTAGAGAGCATAGGGCCCTTCCACTCATGGGCGTATAAATTGGGAAAACTAAAAATCAGCAAGACACAGACACCCCAAAGTTTACGGCTGCTCTGTTGACAAGAACCTCCACTTCGTTACACCTTAAATATCCCAGGAAAGAGAAAAATGGATAAAGAAGTTGTGGTCCTTATGTACAATGGAATATCACTCAGCCATCAAATCAACGTCATAAGGCTAGTAGCAGCATGATGAGTGGATTTAGGTACGACGATTCTAAGTGAAATAAGTCACACAGAAAAAGACACTTATCATAAGATATCACTTATAGAGGGAATGTAAAAACCGCTACCCTTGAACTGAATTGCAAAACAGAACAGAGTCACACGTTTAGAAAACACACTATGGCTGCTTAACGGGAAAGGTGAGGTGGGGTGATGCATAAAACAAGGGTTTCAAATTAGCTCAGATACCGTTCCATAAACCCAATATGTAATAGACAAGACCTACTCCTTGCTCAGTGAATTGGACTCAACACCCCCTATTCACCGCCCAAGAATATATCTGACTAGTAAGATTCTTAAAACCTATGTATTGATATCTCTCTGTAAGTGAGTCAAGTGGGTGTAAAGCGGCATAAACACAGCAGTAAAAAGCAGCTAAACTCCATTATAAAAATCAATTACTTTTAAAAACCCGTGAAACAAAGACAGTGAAAGAGAGAGAAATTCTTACAAAATTCGTTCAGGGGCTGTGATGCCACCTGGATTGACCATATCTAGACCCACAGCTGATTGAGACATAAGGGTGGACACTCTTGGGGCTGAGAGGTTTGGTGAGGTTGGGTGAGGAAACGCAGACCCTTTAAAGTAATACTGCGTGATATCCATCCCATGGGTCCCAAATCTCCAGGTTCAAGGGCATCTTCCTACATCGAAAACATGCATGAGAAACCCAGAAGATGGTACACCGTGTGATCGGGAAAGGTTTCTAAAACGCACCTCATTTCTCATCTCCTTGTGCTCGGGTTCGCCATTCCAGCCGCTTTACTAGCAATCTCCCTCCTTGGAGAATCAGCACCTTTAACCTCCTGTTCCGTACAGGTTGCAATTTGTCCTGAGGATGAACGGGAAGAGTGGGAACCAATGAGAGACTAGCTCTACGTGTTGGGACAGGCAAAGGTCACTCTACTTCCCCATCAGGAAGAAGAATTAACCACAGGCTCAGCCTGCCGCCCGGGACCAGAATAGGGCCTGAAGCAATCCTGCGCTTTTGCGGCCAGCTCCCAAGAAAGCGAGTTGAAAAATGGAGCTCAGGGGCACTGCCATTCACAAACCTGCAGACTTATAAATGATAACTCTCGTCCACAAATATATTGAGGGAAGGCAACGAAGAGGATTGGAAAGCAAGGCAGAATGGCAGGAAACAGATTTCAGGAGGGAGATTCGAATCGCCTTTAAAGCACAGGAAAAGTGGCAAAACCTCGACAATGATGCCGTTGGCCAAAAAGGGCGTATGCGTTTTTTCCTGAATATATTCAGGAAAAAACGCATACGCCCTTTTTGGCCAACCAAGCCACCTGGAAAGGCAAATCAGCGCTACAAAGAAGTCTCGCTTCCCATCGGTCAAAAGGGCCATGCTGAATAAAGTGTCAAAACCAGAAATGCAGGTCAGGCAACGGGGAAACGTGAGCCTGGCTACGCTGATGGGCGAGATGTAAATTGCCAAAAGCCACTCTGGAGAAGTGTACGGTGTGTCCTGAAACATCTAAACAACTCGGCTTAGAGAGCATAGGGCCCTTCCACTCATGGGCGTATAAATTGGGAAAACTAAAAATCAGCAAGACACAGACACCCCAAAGTTTAGGGCTGCTCTGTTGACAAGAACCTCCACTTCGTTACACCTTAAATATCCCAGGAAAGAGAAAAATGGATAAAGAAGTTGTGGTCCTTATGTACAATGGAATATCACTCAGCCATCAAATCAACGTCATAAGGCTAGTAGCAGCATGATGAGTGGATTTAGGTACGACGATTCTAAGTGAAATAAGTCACACAGAAAAAGACACTTATCATAAGATATCACTTATAGAGGGAATGTAAAAACCGCTACCCTTGAACTGAATTGCAAAACAGAAAAGAGTCACACGTTTAGAAAACACACTATGGCTGCTTAACGGGAAAGGTGAGGTGGGGTGATGCATAAAACAAGGGTTTCAAATTAGCTCAGATACCGTTCCATAAACCCAATATGTAATAGACAAGACCTACTCCTTGCTCAGTGAATTGGACTCAACACCCCCTATTCACCGCCCAAGAATATATCTGACTAGTAAGATTCTTAAAACCTATGTATTGATATCTCTCTGTAAGTGAGTCAAGTGGGTGTAAAGCGGCATAAACACAGCAGTAAAAAGCAGCTAAACTCCATTATAAAAATCAATTACTTTTAAAATCCCGTGAAACAAAGACAGTGAAAGAGAGAGAAATTCTTACAAAATTCGTTCAGGGGCTGTGATGCCACCTGGATTGACCATATCTAGACCCACAGCTGATTGAGACATAAGGGTGGACACTCTTGGGGCTGAGAGGTTTGGTGAGGTTGGGTGAGGAAACGCAGACCCTTTAAAGTAATACTGCGTGATATCCATCCCATGGGTCCCAAATCTCCAGGTTCAAGGGCATCTTCCTACATCGAAAACATGCATGAGAAACCCAGAAGATGGTACACCGTGTGATCGGGAAAGGTTTCTAAAACGCACCTCATTTCTCATCTCCTTGTGCTCGGGTTCGCCATTCCAGCTGCTTTACTAGCAATCTCCCTCCTTGAAGAATCTGCACCTTTAACCTCCTGTTCCGTACAGGTTGCAATTTGTCCTGAGGATGAACGGGAAGAGTGGGAACCAATGAGAGATTAGCTCTACGTGTTGGGACAGGCAAAGGTCACTCTACTTCCCCATCAGGAAGAAGAATTAACCACAGGCTCAGCCTGCCGCCCGGGACCAGAATAGGGCCTGAAGAAATCCTGCGCTTTTGCGGCCAGCTCCCAAGAAAGCGAGTTGAAAAATGGAGCTCAGGCGCACTGCCATTCACAAACCTGCAGACTTATAAATGATATCTCTCGTCCACAAATATATTGAGGGAAGGCAACGAAGAGGATTGGAAAGCAAGGCAGAATGGCAGGAAACAGATTTCAGGAGGGAGATTCGAATCGCCTTTAAAGCACAGGAAAAGTGGCAAAACCTCGACAATGATGCCCTTGGCCAAAAAGGGCGTATGCGTTTTTTCCTGAATATATTCAGGAAAAAACGCATACGCCCTTTTTGGCCAACCAAGCAACCTGGAAAGGCAAATCAGCGCTACAAAGAAGTTTCGCTTCCCATCGGTCAAAAGGGCCATGCTGAATAAAGTGTCAAAACCAGAAATGCAGGACAGGCAACGGGGAAATGGGAGCCTGGCTACGCTGATGGGAGAGATGTAAATTGCCAACAGCCACTCTGGAGAACTCTACGGTGTGTCCTGAAACATCTAAACAACTCGGCTTAGAGAGCATAGCGCACTTCCACTAATGGGCGTATAAGTTGGGAAAACTAAAAATCAGCAAGACACAGGCAACCCAAAGTTTAGGGCTGCTCTTTTGGCAAGAACCTCCACTTCATTACACCTTAAATATCCCAGGAAAGAGAAAAAGAGATAAAGAAGTTGTGGTCCTTATGTACAATGGAATATCACTCAGCCATGAAATCAACGTCAAAAGGCTAGTAGCAGCATGATGAGTGGATTTAGGTACGACGATTCTAAGTGAAATAAGTCACACAGAAAAAGACAGTTATCATAAGATATCAGTTATAGAGGGAATGTAAAACCCGCTACCCTTGAACTGAATTACAAAACAGAACAGAGTCACACGTTTAGAAAACACACTATGGCTGCTTAACGGGAAAGCTGAGGTGGGGTGATGCATAAAACAAGGGTTTCAAATTAGCTCAGATACCGTTCCAAAAACCCAATATGTAATAGACAAGACCTACTCCTTGCTCAGTGAATTGGACTCAACACCCCCTATTCCCCGCCCAAGAATATATCTGACTAGTAAGAATCTTAAAACCTATGTTTTGATATCTCTCTGTAAGTGAGTCAAGTGGGTGTAAAGCGGAAGAAACACAGCATTGAAAAGCAGCTAAACCCCATTATAAAAATCAATTAATTTTAAAAAACCGTGAAACAAAGACAGTGAAAGAGAGAGAAATTCTTACAAAATTCGTTCAGGGGCTGTGATGCCACCTGGATTGACCATATCTAGACCCACAGCTGATTGAGACATAAGGGTGGACACTCTTGGGGCTGAGAGGTTTGGTGAGGTTGGGTGAGGAAACGCAGACCCTTTAAAGTAATACTGCGTGATATCCATCCCATGGGTCCCAAATCTCCAGGTTCAAGGGCATCTTCCTACATCGAAAACATGCATGAGAAACCCAGAAGATGGTACACCGTGTGATCGGGAAAGGTTTCTAAAACGCACCTCATTTCTCATCTCCTTGTGCTCGGGTTCGCCATTCCAGCCGCTTTACTAGCAATCTCCCTCCTTGGAGAATCAGCACCTTTAACCTCCTGTTCCGTACAGGTTGCAATTTGTCCTGAGGATGAACGGGAAGAGTGGGAACCAATGAGAGACTAGCTCTACGTGTTGGGACAGGCAAAGGTCACTCTACTTCCCCATCAGGAAGAAGAATTAACCACAGGCTCAGCCTGCCGCCCGGGACCAGAATAGGGCCTGAAGCAATCCTGCGCTTTTGCGGCCAGCTCCCAAGAAAGCGAGTTGAAAAATGGAGCTCAGGGGCACTGCCATTCACAAACCTGCAGACTTATAAATGATAACTCTCGTCCACAAATATATTGAGGGAAGGCAACGAAGAGGATTGGAAAGCAAGGCAGAATGGCAGGAAACAGATTTCAGGAGGGAGATTCGAATCGCCTTTAAAGCACAGGAAAAGTGGCAAAACCTCGACAATGATGCCGTTGGCCAAAAAGGGCGTATGCGTTTTTTCCTGAATATATTCAGGAAAAAACGCATACGCCCTTTTTGGCCAACCAAGCCACCTGGAAAGGCAAATCAGCGCTACAAAGAAGTCTCGCTTCCCATCGGTCAAAAGGGCCATGCTGAATAAAGTGTCAAAACCAGAAATGCAGGTCAGGCAACGGGGAAACGGGAGCCTGGCTACGCTGATGGGCGAGATGTAAATTGCCAACAGCCACTCTGGAGAAGTGTACGGTGTGTCCTGAAACATCTAAACAACTCGGCTTAGAGAGCATAGGGCCCTTCCACTCATGGGCGTATAAATTGGGAAAACTAAAAATCAGCAAGACACAGACACCCCAAAGTTTACGGCTGCTCTGTTGACAAGAACCTCCACTTCGTTACACCTTAAATATCCCAGGAAAGAGAAAAATGGATAAAGAAGTTGTGGTCCTTATGTACAATGGAATATCACTCAGCCATCAAATCAACGTCATAAGGCTAGTAGCAGCATGATGAGTGGATTTAGGTACGACGATTCTAAGTGAAATAAGTCACACAGAAAAAGACACTTATCATAAGATATCACTTATAGAGGGAATGTAAAAACCGCTACCCTTGAACTGAATTGCAAAACAGAACAGAGTCACACGTTTAGAAAACACACTATGGCTGCTTAACGGGAAAGGTGAGGTGGGGTGATGCATAAAACAAGGGTTTCAAATTAGCTCAGATACCGTTCCATAAACCCAATATGTAATAGACAAGACCTACTCCTTGCTCAGTGAATTGGACTCAACACCCCCTATTCACCGCCCAAGAATATATCTGACTAGTAAGATTCTTAAAACCTATGTATTGATATCTCTCTGTAAGTGAGTCAAGCGGGTGTAAAGCGGCATAAACACAGCAGTAAAAAGCAGCTAAACTCCATTATAAAAATCAATTACTTTTAAAAACCCGTGAAACAAAGACAGTGAAAGAGAGAGAAATTCTTACAAAATTCGTTCAGGGGCTGTGATGCCACCTGGATTGACCATATCTAGACCCACAGCTGATTGAGACATAAGGGTGGACACTCTTGGGGCTGAGAGGTTTGGTGAGGTTGGGTGAGGAAACGCAGACCCTTTAAAGTAATACTGCGTGATATCCATCCCATGGGTCCCAAATCTCCAGGTTCAAGGGCATCTTCCTACATCGAAAACATGCATGAGAAACCCAGAAGATGGTACACCGTGTGATCGGGAAAGGTTTCTAAAACGCACCTCATTTCTCATCTCCTTGTGCTCGGGTTCGCCATTCCAGCTGCTTTACTAGCAATCTCCCTCCTTGAAGAATCAGCACCTTTAACCTCCTGTTCCGTACAGGTTGCAATTTGTCCTGAGGATGAACGGGAAGAGTGGGAACCAATGAGAGATTAGCTCTACGTGTTGGGACAGGCAAAGGTCACTCTACTTCCCCATCAGGAAGAAGAATTAACCACAGGCTCAGCCTGCCGCCCGGGACCAGAATAGGGCCTGAAGAAATCCTGCGCTTTTGCGGCCAGCTCCCAAGAAAGCGAGTTGAAAAATGGAGCTCAGGCGCACTGCCATTCACAAACCTGCAGACTTATAAATGATATCTCTCGTCCACAAATATATTGAGGGAAGGCAACGAAGAGGATTGGAAAGCAAGGCAGAATGGCAGGAAACAGATTTCAGGAGGGAGATTCGAATCGCCTTTAAAGCACAGGAAAAGTGGCAAAACCTCGAAAATGATGCCCTTGGCCAAAAAGGGCGTATGCGTTTTTTCCTGAATATATTCAGGAAAAAACGCATACGCCCTTTTTGGCCAACCAAGCAACCTGGAAAGGCAAATCAGCGCTACAAAGAAGTTTCGCTTCCCATCGGTCAAAAGGGCCATGCTGAATAAAGTGTCAAAACCAGAAATGCAGGACAGGCAACGGGGAAATGGGAGCCTGGCTACGCTGATGGGAGAGATGTAAATTGCCAACAGCCACTCTGGAGAACTCTACGGTGTGTCCTGAAACATCTAAACATCTCGGCTTAGAGAGCATAGGGCACTTCCACTAATGGGCGTATAAGTTGGGAAAACTAAAAATCAGCAAGACACAGGCAACCCAAAGTTTAGGGCTGCTCTTTTGGCAAGAACCTCCACTTCATTACACCTTAAATATCCCAGGAAAGAGAAAAAGAGATAAAGAAGTTGTGGTCCTTATGTACAATGGAATATCACTCAGCCATGAAATCAACGTCAAAAGGCTAGTAGCAGCATGATGAGTGGATTTAGGTACGACGATTCTAAGTGAAATAAGTCACACAGAAAAAGACAGTTATCATAAGATATCAGTTATAGAGGGAATGTAAAACCCGCTACCCTTGAACTGAATTACAAAACAGAACAGAGTCACACGTTTAGAAAACACACTATGGCTGCTTAACGGGAAAGCTGAGGTGGGGTGATGCATAAAACAAGGGTTTCAAATTAGCTCAGATACCGTTCCAAAAACCCAATATGTAATAGACAAGACCTACTCCTTGCTCAGTGAATTGGACTCAACACCCCCTATTCCCCGCCCAAGAATATATCTGACTAGTAAGAATCTTAAAACCTATGTTTTGATATCTCTCTGTAAGTGAGTCAAGTGGGTGTAAAGCGGAAGAAACACAGCATTGAAAAGCAGCTAAACCCCATTATAAAAATCAATTAATTTAAAAAAACCGTGAAACAAAGACAGTGAAAGAGAGAGAAATTCTTACAAAATTCGTTCAGGGGCTGTGATGCCACCTGGATTGACCATATCTAGACCCACAGCTGATTGAGACATAAGGGTGGACACTCTTGGGGCTGAGAGGTTTGGTGAGGTTGGGTGAGGAAACGCAGACCCTTTAAAGTAATACTGCGTGATATCCATCCCATGGGTCCCAAATCTCCAGGTTCAAGGGCATCTTCCTACATCGAAAACATGCATGAGAAACCCAGAAGATGGTACACCGTGTGATCGGGAAAGGTTTCTAAAATGCACCTCATTTCTCATCTCCTTGTGCTCGGGTTCGCCATTCCAGCCGCTTTACTAGCAATCTCCCTCCTTGGAGAATCAGCACCTTTAACCTCCTGTTCCGTACAGGTTGCAATTTGTCCTGAGGATGAACGGGAAGAGTGGGAACCAATGAGAGACTAGCTCTACGTGTTGGGACAGGCAAAGGTCACTCTACTTCCCCATCAGGAAGAAGAATTAACCACAGGCTCAGCCTGCCGCCCGGGACCAGAATAGGGCCTGAAGCAATCCTGCGCTTTTGCGGCCAGCTCCCAAGAAAGCGAGTTGAAAAATGGAGCTCAGGGGCACTGCCATTCACAAACCTGCAGACTTATAAATGATAACTCTCGTCCACAAATATATTGAGGGAAGGCAACGAAGAGGATTGGAAAGCAAGGCAGAATGGCAGGAAACAGATTTCAGGAGGGAGATTCGAATCACCTTTAAAGCACAGGAAAAGTGGCAAAACCTCGACAATGATGCCGTTGGCCAAAAAGGGCGTATGCGTTTTTTCCTGAATATATTCAGGAAAAAACGCATACGCCCTTTTTGGCCAACCAAGCCACCTGGAAAGGCAAATCAGCGCTACAAAGAAGTCTCGCTTCCCATCGGTCAAAAGGGCCATGCTGAATAAAGTGTCAAAACCAGAAATGCAGGTCAGGCAACGGGGAAACGTGAGCCTGGCTACGCTGATGGGCGAGATGTAAATTGCCAACAGCCACTCTGGAGAAGTGTACGGTGTGTCCTGAAACATCTAAACAACTCGGCTTAGAGAGCATAGGGCCCTTCCACTCATGGGCGTATAAATTGGGAAAACTAAAAATCAGCAAGACACAGACACCCCAAAGTTTAGGGCTGCTCTGTTGACAAGAACCTCCACTTCGTTACACCTTAAATATCCCAGGAAAGAGAAAAATGGATAAAGAAGTTGTGGTCCTTATGTACAATGGAATATCACTCAGCCATCAAATCAACGTCATAAGGCTAGTAGCAGCATGATGAGTGGATTTAGGTACGACGATTCTAAGTGAAATAAGTCACACAGAAAAAGACACTTATCATAAGATATCACTTATAGAGGGAATGTAAAAACCGCTACCCTTGAACTGAATTGCAAAACAGAAAAGAGTCACACGTTTAGAAAACACACTATGGCTGCTTAACGGGAAAGGTGAGGTGGGGTGATGCATAAAACAAGGGTTTCAAATTAGCTCAGATACCGTTCCATAAACCCAATATGTAATAGACAAGACCTACTCCTTGCTCAGTGAATTGGACTCAACACCCCCTATTCACCGCCCAAGAATATATCTGACTAGTAAGATTCTTAAAACCTATGTATTGATATCTCTCTGTAAGTGAGTCAAGTGGGTGTAAAGCGGCATAAACACAGCAGTAAAAAGCAGCTAAACTCCATTATAAAAATCAATTACTTTTAAAATCCCGTGAAACAAAGACAGTGAAAGAGAGAGAAATTCTTACAAAATTCGTTCAGGGGCTGTGATGCCACCTGGATTGACCATATCTAGACCCACAGCTGATTGAGACATAAGGGTGGACACTCTTGGGGCTGAGAGGTTTGGTGAGGTTGGGTGAGGAAACGCAGACCCTTTAAAGTAATACTGCGTGATATCCATCCCATGGGTCCCAAATCTCCAGGTTCAAGGGCATCTTCCTACATCGAAAACATGCATGAGAAACCCAGAAGATGGTACACCGTGTGATCGGGAAAGGTTTCTAAAACGCACCTCATTTCTCATCTCCTTGTGCTCGGGTTCGCCATTCCAGCTGCTTTACTAGCAATCTCCCTCCTTGAAGAATCTGCACCTTTAACCTCCTGTTCCGTACAGGTTGCAATTTGTCCTGAGGATGAACGGGAAGAGTGGGAACCAATGAGAGATTAGCTCTACGTGTTGGGACAGGCAAAGGTCACTCTACTTCCCCATCAGGAAGAAGAATTAACCACAGGCTCAGCCTGCCGCCCGGGACCAGAATAGGGCCTGAAGAAATCCTGCGCTTTTGCGGCCAGCTCCCAAGAAAGCGAGTTGAAAAATGGAGCTCAGGCGCACTGCCATTCACAAACCTGCAGACTTATAAATGATATCTCTCGTCCACAAATATATTGAGGGAAGGCAACGAAGAGGATTGGAAAGCAAGGCAGAATGGCAGGAAACAGATTTCAGGAGGGAGATTCGAATCGCCTTTAAAGCACAGGAAAAGTGGCAAAACCTCGACAATGATGCCCTTGGCCAAAAAGGGCGTATGCGTTTTTTCCTGAATATATTCAGGAAAAAACGCATACGCCCTTTTTGGCCAACCAAGCAACCTGGAAAGGCAAATCAGCGCTACAAAGAAGTTTCGCTTCCCATCGGTCAAAAGGGCCATGCTGAATAAAGTGTCAAAACCAGAAATGCAGGACAGGCAACGGGGAAATGGGAGCCTGGCTACGCTGATGGGAGAGATGTAAATTGCCAACAGCCACTCTGGAGAACTCTACGGTGTGTCCTGAAACATCTAAACAACTCGGCTTAGAGAGCATAGCGCACTTCCACTAATGGGCGTATAAGTTGGGAAAACTAAAAATCAGCAAGACACAGGCAACCCAAAGTTTAGGGCTGCTCTTTTGGCAAGAACCTCCACTTCATTACACCTTAAATATCCCAGGAAAGAGAAAAAGAGATAAAGAAGTTGTGGTCCTTATGTACAATGGAATATCACTCAGCCATGAAATCAACGTCAAAAGGCTAGTAGCAGCATGATGAGTGGATTTAGGTACGACGATTCTAAGTGAAATAAGTCACACAGAAAAAGACAGTTATCATAAGATATCAGTTATAGAGGGAATGTAAAACCCGCTACCCTTGAACTGAATTACAAAACAGAACAGAGTCACACGTTTAGAAAACACACTATGGCTGCTTAACGGGAAAGCTGAGGTGGGGTGATGCATAAAACAAGGGTTTCAAATTAGCTCAGATACCGTTCCAAAAACCCAATATGTAATAGACAAGACCTACTCCTTGCTCAGTGAATTGGACTCAACACCCCCTATTCCCCGCCCAAGAATATATCTGACTAGTAAGAATCTTAAAACCTATGTTTTGATATCTCTCTGTAAGTGAGTCAAGTGGGTGTAAAGCGGAAGAAACACAGCATTGAAAAGCAGCTAAACCCCATTATAAAAATCAATTAATTTAAAAAAACCGTGAAACAAAGACAGTGAAAGAGAGAGAAATTCTTACAAAATTCGTTCAGGGGCTGTGATGCCACCTGGATTGACCATATCTAGACCCACAGCTGATTGAGACATAAGGGTGGACACTCTTGGGGCTGAGAGGTTTGGTGAGGTTGGGTGAGGAAACGCAGACCCTTTAAAGTAATACTGCGTGATATCCATCCCATGGGTCCCAAATCTCCAGGTTCAAGGGCATCTTCCTACATCGAAAACATGCATGAGAAACCCAGAAGATGGTACACCGTGTGATCGGGAAAGGTTTCTAAAACGCACCTCATTTCTCATCTCCTTGTGCTCGGGTTCGCCATTCCAGCCGCTTTACTAGCAATCTCCCTCCTTGGAGAATCAGAACCTTTAACCTCCTGTTCCGTACAGGTTGCAATTTGTCCTGAGGATGAACGGGAAGAGTGGGAACCAATGAGAGACTAGCTCTACGTGTTGGGACAGGCAAAGGTCACTCTACTTCCCCATCAGGAAGAAGAATTAACCACAGGCTCAGCCTGCCGCCCGGGACCAGAATAGGGCCTGAAGCAATCCTGCGCTTTTGCGGCCAGCTCCCAAGAAAGCGAGTTGAAAAATGGAGCTCAGGGGCACTGCCATTCACAAACCTGCAGACTTATAAATGATAACTCTCGTCCACAAATATATTGAGGGAAGGCAACGAAGAGGATTGGAAAGCAAGGCAGAATGGCAGGAAACAGATTTCAGGAGGGAGATTCGAATCGCCTTTAAAGCACAGGAAAAGTGGCAAAACCTCGACAATGATGCCGTTGGCCAAAAAGGGCGTATGCGTTTTTTCCTGAATATATTCAGGAAAAAACGCATACGCCCTTTTTGGCCAACCAAGCCACCTGGAAAGGCAAATCAGCGCTACAAAGAAGTCTCGCTTCCCATCGGTCAAAAGGGCCATGCTGAATAAAGTGTCAAAACCAGAAATGCAGGTCAGGCAACGGGGAAACGTGAGCCTGGCTACGCTGATGGGCGAGATGTAAATTGCCAACAGCCACTCTGGAGAAGTGTACGGTGTGTCCTGAAACATCTAAACAACTCGGCTTAGAGAGCATAGGGCCCTTCCACTCATGGGCGTATAAATTGGGAAAACTAAAAATCAGCAAGACACAGACACCCCAAAGTTTAGGGCTGCTCTGTTGACAAGAACCTCCACTTCGTTACACCTTAAATATCCCAGGAAAGAGAAAAATGGATAAAGAAGTTGTGGTCCTTATGTACAATGGAATATCACTCAGCCATCAAATCAACGTCATAAGGCTAGTAGCAGCATGATGAGTGGATTTAGGTACGACGATTCTAAGTGAAATAAGTCACACAGAAAAAGACACTTATCATAAGATATCACTTTAGAGGGAATGTAAAAACCGCTACCCTTGAACTGAATTGCAAAACAGAAAAGAGTCACACGTTTAGAAAACACACTATGGCTGCTTAACGGGAAAGGTGAGGTGGGGTGATGCATAAAACAAGGGTTTCAAATTAGCTCAGATACCGTTCCATAAACCCAATATGTAATAGACAAGACCTACTCCTTGCTCAGTGAATTGGACTCAACACCCCCTATTCACCGCCCAAGAATATATCTGACTAGTAAGATTCTTAAAACCTATGTATTGATATCTCTCTGTAAGTGAGTCAAGTGGGTGTAAAGCGGCATAAACACAGCAGTAAAAAGCAGCTAAACTCCATTATAAAAATCAATTACTTTTAAAATCCCGTGAAACAAAGACAGTGAAAGAGAGAGAAATTCTTACAAAATTCGTTCAGGGGCTGTGATGCCACCTGGATTGACCATATCTAGACCCACAGCTGATTGAGACATAAGGGTGGACACTCTTGGGGCTGAGAGGTTTGGTGAGGTTGGGTGAGGAAACGCAGACCCTTTAAAGTAATACTGCGTGATATCCATCCCATGGGTCCCAAATCTCCAGGTTCAAGGGCATCTTCCTACATCGAAAACATGCATGAGAAACCCAGAAGATGGTACACCGTGTGATCGGGAAAGGTTTCTAAAACGCACCTCATTTCTCATCTCCTTGTGCTCGGGTTCGCCATTCCAGCTGCTTTACTAGCAATCTCCCTCCTTGAAGAATCTGCACCTTTAACCTCCTGTTCCGTACAGGTTGCAATTTGTCCTGAGGATGAACGGGAAGAGTGGGAACCAATGAGAGATTAGCTCTACGTGTTGGGACAGGCAAAGGTCACTCTACTTCCCCATCAGGAAGAAGAATTAACCACAGGCTCAGCCTGCCGCCCGGGACCAGAATAGGGCCTGAAGAAATCCTGCGCTTTTGCGGCCAGCTCCCAAGAAAGCGAGTTGAAAAATGGAGCTCAGGCGCACTGCCATTCACAAACCTGCAGACTTATAAATGATATCTCTCGTCCACAAATATATTGAGGGAAGGCAACGAAGAGGATTGGAAAGCAAGGCAGAATGGCAGGAAACAGATTTCAGGAGGGAGATTCGAATCGCCTTTAAAGCACAGGAAAAGTGGCAAAACCTCGACAATGATGCCCTTGGCCAAAAAGGGCGTATGCGTTTTTTCCTGAATATATTCAGGAAAAAACGCATACGCCCTTTTTGGCCAACCAAGCAACCTGGAAAGGCAAATCAGCGCTACAAAGAAGTTTCGCTTCCCATCGGTCAAAAGGGCCATGCTGAATAAAGTGTCAAAACCAGAAATGCAGGACAGGCAACGGGGAAATGGGAGCCTGGCTACGCTGATGGGAGAGATGTAAATTGCCAACAGCCACTCTGGAGAACTCTACGGTGTGTCCTGAAACATCTAAACAACTCGGCTTAGAGAGCATAGCGCACTTCCACTAATGGGCGTATAAGTTGGGAAAACTAAAAATCAGCAAGACACAGGCAACCCAAAGTTTAGGGCTGCTCTTTTGGCAAGAACCTCCACTTCATTACACCTTAAATATCCCAGGAAAGAGAAAAAGAGATAAAGAAGTTGTGGTCCTTATGTACAATGGAATATCACTCAGCCATGAAATCAACGTCAAAAGGCTAGTAGCAGCATGATGAGTGGATTTAGGTACGACGATTCTAAGTGAAATAAGTCACACAGAAAAAGACAGTTATCATAAGATATCAGTTATAGAGGGAATGTAAAACCCGCTACCCTTGAACTGAATTACAAAACAGAACAGAGTCACACGTTTAGAAAACACACTATGGCTGCTTAACGGGAAAGCTGAGGTGGGGTGATGCATAAAACAAGGGTTTCAAATTAGCTCAGATACCGTTCCAAAAACCCAATATGTAATAGACAAGACCTACTCCTTGCTCAGTGAATTGGACTCAACACCCCCTATTCCCCGCCCAAGAATATATCTGACTAGTAAGAATCTTAAAACCTATGTTTTGATATCTCTCTGTAAGTGAGTCAAGTGGGTGTAAAGCGGAAGAAACACAGCATTGAAAAGCAGCTAAACCCCATTATAAAAATCAATTAATTTAAAAAAACCGTGAAACAAAGACAGTGAAAGAGAGAGAAATTCTTACAAAATTCGTTCAGGGGCTGTGATGCCACCTGGATTGACCATATCTAGACCCACAGCTGATTGAGACATAAGGGTGGACACTCTTGGGGCTGAGAGGTTTGGTGAGGTTGGGTGAGGAAACGCAGACCCTTTAAAGTAATACTGCGTGATATCCATCCCATGGGTCCCAAATCTCCAGGTTCAAGGGCATCTTCCTACATCGAAAACATGCATGAGAAACCCAGAAGATGGTACACCGTGTGATCGGGAAAGGTTTCTAAAACGCACCTCATTTCTCATCTCCTTGTGCTCGGGTTCGCCATTCCAGCCGCTTTACTAGCAATCTCCCTCCTTGGAGAATCAGCACCTTTAACCTCCTGTTCCGTACAGGTTGCAATTTGTCCTGAGGATGAACGGGAAGAGTGGGAACCAATGAGAGACTAGCTCTACGTGTTGGGACAGGCAAAGGTCACTCTACTTCCCCATCAGGAAGAAGAATTAACCACAGGCTCAGCCTGCCGCCCGGGACCAGAATAGGGCCTGAAGCAATCCTGCGCTTTTGCGGCCAGCTCCCAAGAAAGCGAGTTGAAAAATGGAGCTCAGGGGCACTGCCATTCACAAACCTGCAGACTTATAAATGATAACTCTCGTCCACAAATATATTGAGGGAAGGCAACGAAGAGGATTGGAAAGCAAGGCAGAATGGCAGGAAACAGATTTCAGGAGGGAGATTCGAATCGCCTTTAAAGCACAGGAAAAGTGGCAAAACCTCGACAATGATGCCGTTGGCCAAAAAGGGCGTATGCGTTTTTTCCTGAATATATTCAGGAAAAAACGCATACGCCCTTTTTGGCCAACCAAGCCACCTGGAAAGGCAAATCAGCGCTACAAAGAAGTCTCGCTTCCCATCGGTCAAAAGGGCCATGCTGAATAAAGTGTCAAAACCAGAAATGCAGGTCAGGCAACGGGGAAACGTGAGCCTGGCTACGCTGATGGGCGAGATGTAAATTGCCAACAGCCACTCTGGAGAAGTGTACGGTGTGTCCTGAAACATCTAAACAACTCGGCTTAGAGAGCATAGGGCCCTTCCACTCATGGGCGTATAAATTGGGAAAACTAAAAATCAGCAAGACACAGACACCCCAAAGTTTAGGGCTGCTCTGTTGACAAGAACCTCCACTTCGTTACACCTTAAATATCCCAGGAAAGAGAAAAATGGATAAAGAAGTTGTGGTCCTTATGTACAATGGAATATCACTCAGCCATCAAATCAACGTCATAAGGCTAGTAGCAGCATGATGAGTGGATTTAGGTACGACGATTCTAAGTGAAATAAGTCACACAGAAAAAGACACTTATCATAAGATATCACTTATAGAGGGAATGTAAAAACCGCTACCCTTGAACTGAATTGCAAAACAGAAAAGAGTCACACGTTTAGAAAACACACTATGGCTGCTTAACGGGAAAGGTGAGGTGGGGTGATGCATAAAACAAGGGTTTCAAATTAGCTCAGATACCGTTCCATAAACCCAATATGTAATAGACAAGACCTACTCCTTGCTCAGTGAATTGGACTCAACACCCCCTATTCACCGCCCAAGAATATATCTGACTAGTAAGATTCTTAAAACCTATGTATTGATATCTCTCTGTAAGTGAGTCAAGTGGGTGTAAAGCGGCATAAACACAGCAGTAAAAAGCAGCTAAACTCCATTATAAAAATCAATTACTTTTAAAATCCCGTGAAACAAAGACAGTGAAAGAGAGAGAAATTCTTACAAAATTCGTTCAGGGGCTGTGATGCCACCTGGATTGACCATATCTAGACCCACAGCTGATTGAGACATAAGGGTGGACACTCTTGGGGCTGAGAGGTTTGGTGAGGTTGGGTGAGGAAACGCAGACCCTTTAAAGTAATACTGCGTGATATCCATCCCATGGGTCCCAAATCTCCAGGTTCAAGGGCATCTTCCTACATCGAAAACATGCATGAGAAACCCAGAAGATGGTACACCGTGTGATCGGGAAAGGTTTCTAAAACGCACCTCATTTCTCATCTCCTTGTGCTCGGGTTCGCCATTCCAGCTGCTTTACTAGCAATCTCCCTCCTTGAAGAATCTGCACCTTTAACCTCCTGTTCCGTACAGGTTGCAATTTGTCCTGAGGATGAACGGGAAGAGTGGGAACCAATGAGAGATTAGCTCTACGTGTTGGGACAGGCAAAGGTCACTCTACTTCCCCATCAGGAAGAAGAATTAACCACAGGCTCAGCCTGCCGCCCGGGACCAGAATAGGGCCTGAAGAAATCCTGCGCTTTTGCGGCCAGCTCCCAAGAAAGCGAGTTGAAAAATGGAGCTCAGGCGCACTGCCATTCACAAACCTGCAGACTTATAAATGATATCTCTCGTCCACAAATATATTGAGGGAAGGCAACGAAGAGGATTGGAAAGCAAGGCAGAATGGCAGGAAACAGATTTCAGGAGGGAGATTCGAATCGCCTTTAAAGCACAGGAAAAGTGGCAAAACCTCGACAATGATGCCCTTGGCCAAAAAGGGCGTATGCGTTTTTTCCTGAATATATTCAGGAAAAAACGCATACGCCCTTTTTGGCCAACCAAGCAACCTGGAAAGGCAAATCAGCGCTACAAAGAAGTTTCGCTTCCCATCGGTCAAAAGGGCCATGCTGAATAAAGTGTCAAAACCAGAAATGCAGGACAGGCAACGGGGAAATGGGAGCCTGGCTACGCTGATGGGAGAGATGTAAATTGCCAACAGCCACTCTGGAGAACTCTACGGTGTGTCCTGAAACATCTAAACAACTCGGCTTAGAGAGCATAGCGCACTTCCACTAATGGGCGTATAAGTTGGGAAAACTAAAAATCAGCAAGACACAGGCAACCCAAAGTTTAGGGCTGCTCTTTTGGCAAGAACCTCCACTTCATTACACCTTAAATATCCCAGGAAAGAGAAAAAGAGATAAAGAAGTTGTGGTCCTTATGTACAATGGAATATCACTCAGCCATGAAATCAACGTCAAAAGGCTAGTAGCAGCATGATGAGTGGATTTAGGTACGACGATTCTAAGTGAAATAAGTCACACAGAAAAAGACAGTTATCATAAGATATCAGTTATAGAGGGAATGTAAAACCCGCTACCCTTGAACTGAATTACAAAACAGAACAGAGTCACACGTTTAGAAAACACACTATGGCTGCTTAACGGGAAAGCTGAGGTGGGGTGATGCATAAAACAAGGGTTTCAAATTAGCTCAGATACCGTTCCAAAAACCCAATATGTAATAGACAAGACCTACTCCTTGCTCAGTGAATTGGACTCAACACCCCCTATTCCCCGCCCAAGAATATATCTGACTAGTAAGAATCTTAAAACCTATGTTTTGATATCTCTCTGTAAGTGAGTCAAGTGGGTGTAAAGCGGAAGAAACACAGCATTGAAAAGCAGCTAAACCCCATTATAAAAATCAATTAATTTAAAAAAACCGTGAAACAAAGACAGTGAAAGAGAGAGAAATTCTTACAAAATTCGTTCAGGGGCTGTGATGCCACCTGGATTGACCATATCTAGACCCACAGCTGATTGAGACATAAGGGTGGACACTCTTGGGGCTGAGAGGTTTGGTGAGGTTGGGTGAGGAAACGCAGACCCTTTAAAGTAATACTGCGTGATATCCATCCCATGGGTCCCAAATCTCCAGGTTCAAGGGCATCTTCCTACATCGAAAACATGCATGAGAAACCCAGAAGATGGTACACCGTGTGATCGGGAAAGGTTTCTAAAATGCACCTCATTTCTCATCTCCTTGTGCTCGGGTTCGCCATTCCAGCCGCTTTACTAGCAATCTCCCTCCTTGGAGAATCAGCACCTTTAACCTCCTGTTCCGTACAGGTTGCAATTTGTCCTGAGGATGAACGGGAAGAGTGGGAACCAATGAGAGACTAGCTCTACGTGTTGGGACAGGCAAAGGTCACTCTACTTCCCCATCAGGAAGAAGAATTAACCACAGGCTCAGCCTGCCGCCCGGGACCAGAATAGGGCCTGAAGCAATCCTGCGCTTTTGCGGCCAGCTCCCAAGAAAGCGAGTTGAAAAATGGAGCTCAGGGGCACTGCCATTCACAAACCTGCAGACTTATAAATGATAACTCTCGTCCACAAATATATTGAGGGAAGGCAACGAAGAGGATTGGAAAGCAAGGCAGAATGGCAGGAAACAGATTTCAGGAGGGAGATTCGAATCGCCTTTAAAGCACAGGAAAAGTGGCAAAACCTCGACAATGATGCCGTTGGCCAAAAAGGGCGTATGCGTTTTTTCCTGAATATATTCAGGAAAAAACGCATACGCCCTTTTTGGCCAACCAAGCCACCTGGAAAGGCAAATCAGCGCTACAAAGAAGTCTCGCTTCCCATCGGTCAAAAGGGCCATGCTGAATAAAGTGTCAAAACCAGAAATGCAGGTCAGGCAACGGGGAAACGTGAGCCTGGCTACGCTGATGGGCGAGATGTAAATTGCCAACAGCCACTCTGGAGAAGTGTACGGTGTGTCCTGAAACATCTAAACAACTCGGCTTAGAGAGCATAGGGCCCTTCCACTCATGGGCGTATAAATTGGGAAAACTAAAAATCAGCAAGACACAGACACCCCAAAGTTTAGGGCTGCTCTGTTGACAAGAACCTCCACTTCGTTACACCTTAAATATCCCAGGAAAGAGAAAAATGGATAAAGAAGTTGTGGTCCTTATGTACAATGGAA
Source organism: Balaenoptera physalus (assembly GCF_965194825.1). Classification (NCBI taxonomy): domain Eukaryota; kingdom Metazoa; phylum Chordata; class Mammalia; order Artiodactyla; family Balaenopteridae; genus Balaenoptera; species Balaenoptera physalus. The sequence continues at coordinate 85,590,778 of NC_138888.1, read as the reverse complement.
TATCACTCAGCCATCAAATCAACGTCATAAGGCTAGTAGCAGCATGATGAGTGGATTTAGGTACGACGATTCTAAGTGAAATAAGTCACACAGAAAAAGACACTTATCATAAGATATCACTTATAGAGGGAATGTAAAAACCGCTACCCTTGAACTGAATTGCAAAACAGAAAAGAGTCACACGTTTAGAAAACACACTATGGCTGCTTAACGGGAAAGGTGAGGTGGGGTGATGCATAAAACAAGGGTTTCAAATTAGCTCAGATACCGTTCCATAAACCCAATATGTAATAGACAAGACCTACTCCTTGCTCAGTGAATTGGACTCAACACCCCCTATTCACCGCCCAAGAATATATCTGACTAGTAAGATTCTTAAAACCTATGTATTGATATCTCTCTGTAAGTGAGTCAAGTGGGTGTAAAGCGGCATAAACACAGCAGTAAAAAGCAGCTAAACTCCATTATAAAAATCAATTACTTTTAAAATCCCGTGAAACAAAGACAGTGAAAGAGAGAGAAATTCTTACAAAATTCGTTCAGGGGCTGTGATGCCACCTGGATTGACCATATCTAGACCCACAGCTGATTGAGACATAAGGGTGGACACTCTTGGGGCTGAGAGGTTTGGTGAGGTTGGGTGAGGAAACGCAGACCCTTTAAAGTAATACTGCGTGATATCCATCCCATGGGTCCCAAATCTCCAGGTTCAAGGGCATCTTCCTACATCGAAAACATGCATGAGAAACCCAGAAGATGGTACACCGTGTGATCGGGAAAGGTTTCTAAAACGCACCTCATTTCTCATCTCCTTGTGCTCGGGTTCGCCATTCCAGCTGCTTTACTAGCAATCTCCCTCCTTGAAGAATCTGCACCTTTAACCTCCTGTTCCGTACAGGTTGCAATTTGTCCTGAGGATGAACGGGAAGAGTGGGAACCAATGAGAGATTAGCTCTACGTGTTGGGACAGGCAAAGGTCACTCTACTTCCCCATCAGGAAGAAGAATTAACCACAGGCTCAGCCTGCCGCCCGGGACCAGAATAGGGCCTGAAGAAATCCTGCGCTTTTGCGGCCAGCTCCCAAGAAAGCGAGTTGAAAAATGGAGCTCAGGCGCACTGCCATTCACAAACCTGCAGACTTATAAATGATATCTCTCGTCCACAAATATATTGAGGGAAGGCAACGAAGAGGATTGGAAAGCAAGGCAGAATGGCAGGAAACAGATTTCAGGAGGGAGATTCGAATCGCCTTTAAAGCACAGGAAAAGTGGCAAAACCTCGACAATGATGCCCTTGGCCAAAAAGGGCGTATGCGTTTTTTCCTGAATATATTCAGGAAAAAACGCATACGCCCTTTTTGGCCAACCAAGCAACCTGGAAAGGCAAATCAGCGCTACAAAGAAGTTTCGCTTCCCATCGGTCAAAAGGGCCATGCTGAATAAAGTGTCAAAACCAGAAATGCAGGACAGGCAACGGGGAAATGGGAGCCTGGCTACGCTGATGGGAGAGATGTAAATTGCCAACAGCCACTCTGGAGAACTCTACGGTGTGTCCTGAAACATCTAAACAACTCGGCTTAGAGAGCATAGCGCACTTCCACTAATGGGCGTATAAGTTGGGAAAACTAAAAATCAGCAAGACACAGGCAACCCAAAGTTTAGGGCTGCTCTTTTGGCAAGAACCTCCACTTCATTACACCTTAAATATCCCAGGAAAGAGAAAAAGAGATAAAGAAGTTGTGGTCCTTATGTACAATGGAATATCACTCAGCCATGAAATCAACGTCAAAAGGCTAGTAGCAGCATGATGAGTGGATTTAGGTACGACGATTCTAAGTGAAATAAGTCACACAGAAAAAGACAGTTATCATAAGATATCAGTTATAGAGGGAATGTAAAACCCGCTACCCTTGAACTGAATTACAAAACAGAACAGAGTCACACGTTTAGAAAACACACTATGGCTGCTTAACGGGAAAGCTGAGGTGGGGTGATGCATAAAACAAGGGTTTCAAATTAGCTCAGATACCGTTCCAAAAACCCAATATGTAATAGACAAGACCTACTCCTTGCTCAGTGAATTGGACTCAACACCCCCTATTCCCCGCCCAAGAATATATCTGACTAGTAAGAATCTTAAAACCTATGTTTTGATATCTCTCTGTAAGTGAGTCAAGTGGGTGTAAAGCGGAAGAAACACAGCATTGAAAAGCAGCTAAACCCCATTATAAAAATCAATTAATTTAAAAAAACCGTGAAACAAAGACAGTGAAAGAGAGAGAAATTCTTACAAAATTCGTTCAGGGGCTGTGATGCCACCTGGATTGACCATATCTAGACCCACAGCTGATTGAGACATAAGGGTGGACACTCTTGGGGCTGAGAGGTTTGGTGAGGTTGGGTGAGGAAACGCAGACCCTTTAAAGTAATACTGCGTGATATCCATCCCATGGGTCCCAAATCTCCAGGTTCAAGGGCATCTTCCTACATCGAAAACATGCATGAGAAACCCAGAAGATGGTACACCGTGTGATCGGGAAAGGTTTCTAAAATGCACCTCATTTCTCATCTCCTTGTGCTCGGGTTCGCCATTCCAGCCGCTTTACTAGCAATCTCCCTCCTTGGAGAATCAGCACCTTTAACCTCCTGTTCCGTACAGGTTGCAATTTGTCCTGAGGATGAACGGGAAGAGTGGGAACCAATGAGAGACTAGCTCTACGTGTTGGGACAGGCAAAGGTCACTCTACTTCCCCATCAGGAAGAAGAATTAACCACAGGCTCAGCCTGCCGCCCGGGACCAGAATAGGACCTGAAGCAATCCTGCGCTTTTGCGGCCAGCTCCCAAGAAAGCGAGTTGAAAAATGGAGCTCAGGGGCACTGCCATTCACAAACCTGCAGACTTATAAATGATAACTCTCGTCCACAAATATATTGAGGGAAGGCAACGAAGAGGATTGGAAAGCAAGGCAGAATGGCAGGAAACAGATTTCAGGAGGGAGATTCGAATCGCCTTTAAAGCACAGGAAAAGTGGCAAAACCTCGACAATGATGCCGTTGGCCAAAAAGGGCGTATGCGTTTTTTCCTGAATATATTCAGGAAAAAACGCATACGCCCTTTATGGCCAACCAAGCCACCTGGAAAGGCAAATCAGCGCTACAAAGAAGTCTCGCTTCCCATCGGTCAAAAGGGCCATGCTGAATAAAGTGTCAAAACCAGAAATGCAGGTCAGGCAACGGGGAAACGTGAGCCTGGCTACGCTGATGGGCGAGATGTAAATTGCCAACAGCCACTCTGGAGAAGTGTACGGTGTGTCCTGAAACATCTAAACAACTCGGCTTAGAGAGCATAGGGCCCTTCCACTCATGGGCGTATAAATTGGGAAAACTAAAAATCAGCAAGACACAGACACCCCAAAGTTTAGGGCTGCTCTGTTGACAAGAACCTCCACTTCGTTACACCTTAAATATCCCAGGAAAGAGAAAAATGGATAAAGAAGTTGTGGTCCTTATGTACAATGGAATATCACTCAGCCATCAAATCAACGTCATAAGGCTAGTAGCAGCATGATGAGTGGATTTAGGTACGACGATTCTAAGTGAAATAAGTCACACAGAAAAAGACACTTATCATAAGATATCACTTATAGAGGGAATGTAAAAACCGCTACCCTTGAACTGAATTGCAAAACAGAAAAGAGTCACACGTTTAGAAAACACACTATGGCTGCTTAACGGGAAAGGTGAGGTGGGGTGATGCATAAAACAAGGGTTTCAAATTAGCTCAGATACCGTTCCATAAACCCAATATGTAATAGACAAGACCTACTCCTTGCTCAGTGAATTGGACTCAACACCCCCTATTCACCGCCCAAGAATATATCTGACTAGTAAGATTCTTAAAACCTATGTATTGATATCTCTCTGTAAGTGAGTCAAGTGGGTGTAAAGCGGCATAAACACAGCAGTAAAAAGCAGCTAAACTCCATTATAAAAATCAATTACTTTTAAAAACCCGTGAAACAAAGACAGTGAAAGAGAGAGAAATTCTTACAAAATTCGTTCAGGGGCTGTGATGCCACCTGGATTGACCATATCTAGACCCACAGCTGATTGAGACATAAGGGTGGACACTCTTGGGGCTGAGAGGTTTGGTGAGGTTGGGTGAGGAAACGCAGACCCTTTAAAGTAATACTGCGTGATATCCATCCCATGGGTCCCAAATCTCCAGGTTCAAGGGCATCTTCCTACATCGAAAACATGCATGAGAAACCCAGAAGATGGTACACCGTGTGATCGGGAAAGGTTTCTAAAACGCACCTCATTTCTCATCTCCTTGTGCTCGGGTTCGCCATTCCAGCTGCTTTACTAGCAATCTCCCTCCTTGAAGAATCAGCACCTTTAACCTCCTGTTCCGTACAGGTTGCAATTTGTCCTGAGGATGAACGGGAAGAGTGGGAACCAATGAGAGATTAGCTCTACGTGTTGGGACAGGCAAAGGTCACTCTACTTCCCCATCAGGAAGAAGAATTAACCACAGGCTCAGCCTGCCGCCCGGGACCAGAATAGGGCCTGAAGAAATCCTGCGCTTTTGCGGCCAGCTCCCAAGAAAGCGAGTTGAAAAATGGAGCTCAGGCGCACTGCCATTCACAAACCTGCAGACTTATAAATGATATCTCTCGTCCACAAATATATTGAGGGAAGGCAACGAAGAGGATTGGAAAGCAAGGCAGAATGGCAGGAAACAGATTTCAGGAGGGAGATTCGAATCGCCTTTAAAGCACAGGAAAAGTGGCAAAACCTCGACAATGATGCCCTTGGCCAAAAAGGGCGTATGCGTTTTTTCCTGAATATATTCAGGAAAAAACGCATACGCCCTTTTTGGCCAACCAAGCAACCTGGAAAGGCAAATCAGCGCTACAAAGAAGTTTCGCTTCCCATCGGTCAAAAGGGCCATGCTGAATAAAGTGTCAAAACCAGAAATGCAGGACAGGCAACGGGGAAATGGGAGCCTGGCTACGCTGATGGGAGAGATGTAAATTGCCAACAGCCACTCTGGAGAACTCTACGGTGTGTCCTGAAACATCTAAACAACTCGGCTTAGAGAGCATAGCGCACTTCCACTAATGGGCGTATAAGTTGGGAAAACTAAAAATCAGCAAGACACAGGCAACCCAAAGTTTAGGGCTGCTCTTTTGGCAAGAACCTCCACTTCATTACACCTTAAATATCCCAGGAAAGAGAAAAAGAGATAAAGAAGTTGTGGTCCTTATGTACAATGGAATATCACTCAGCCATGAAATCAACGTCAAAAGGCTAGTAGCAGCATGATGAGTGGATTTAGGTACGACGATTCTAAGTGAAATAAGTCACACAGAAAAAGACAGTTATCATAAGATATCAGTTATAGAGGGAATGTAAAACCCGCTACCCTTGAACTGAATTACAAAACAGAACAGAGTCACACGTTTAGAAAACACACTATGGCTGCTTAACGGGAAAGCTGAGGTGGGGTGATGCATAAAACAAGGGTTTCAAATTAGCTCAGATACCGTTCCAAAAACCCAATATGTAATAGACAAGACCTACTCCTTGCTCAGTGAATTGGACTCAACACCCCCTATTCCCCGCCCAAGAATATATCTGACTAGTAAGAATCTTAAAACCTATGTTTTGATATCTCTCTGTAAGTGAGTCAAGTGGGTGTAAAGCGGAAGAAACACAGCATTGAAAAGCAGCTAAACCCCATTATAAAAATCAATTAATTTAAAAAAACCGTGAAACAAAGACAGTGAAAGAGAGAGAAATTCTTACAAAATTCGTTCAGGGGCTGTGATGCCACCTGGATTGACCATATCTAGACCCACAGCTGATTGAGACATAAGGGTGGACACTCTTGGGGCTGAGAGGTTTGGTGAGGTTGGGTGAGGAAACGCAGACCCTTTAAAGTAATACTGCGTGATATCCATCCCATGGGTCCCAAATCTCCAGGTTCAAGGGCATCTTCCTACATCGAAAACATGCATGAGAAACCCAGAAGATGGTACACTGTGTGATCGGGAAAGGTTTCTAAAACGCACCTCATTTCTCATTTCCTTGTGCTCGGGTTCGCCATTCCACCGCTTTACTAGCAATCTCCCTCCTTGGAGAATCAGCACCTTTAACCTCCTGTTCCGTACAGGTTGCAATTTGTCCTGAGGATGAACGGGAAGAGTGGGAACCAATGAGAGACTAGCTCTACATGTTGGGACAGGCAAAGGTCACTCTACTTCCCCATCAGGAAGAAGAATTAACCACAGGCTCAGCCTGCCGCCCGGGACCAGAATAGGGCCTGAAGCAATCCTGCGCTTTTGCGGCCAGCTCCCAAGAAAGCGAGTTGAAAAATGGAGCTCAGGGGCACTGCCATTCACAAACCTGCAGACTTATAAATGATAACTCTCGTCCACAAATATATTGAGGGAAGGCAACGAAGAGGATTGGAAAGCAAGGCAGAATGGCAGGAAACAGATTTCAGGAGGGAGATTCGAATCGCCTTTAAAGCACAGGAAAAGTGGCAAAACCTCGACAATGATGCCGTTGGCCAAAAAGGGCGTATGCGTTTTTTCCTGAATATATTCAGGAAAAAACGCATACGCCCTTTTTGGCCAACCAAGCCACCTGGAAAGGCAAATCAGCGCTACAAAGAAGTCTCGCTTCCCATCGGTCAAAAGGGCCATGCTGAATAAAGTGTCAAAACCAGAAATGCAGGTCAGGCAACGGGGAAACGTGAGCCTGGCTACGCTGATGGGCGAGATGTAAATTGCCAACAGCCACTCTGGAGAAGTGTACGGTGTGTCCTGAAACATCTAAACAACTCGGCTTAGAGAGCATAGGGCCCTTCCACTCATGGGCGTATAAATTGGGAAAACTAAAAATCAGCAAGACACAGACACCCCAAAGTTTAGGGCTGCTCTGTTGACAAGAACCTCCACTTCGTTACACCTTAAATATCCCAGGAAAGAGAAAAATGGATAAAGAAGTTGTGGTCCTTATGTACAATGGAATATCACTCAGCCATCAAATCAACGTCATAAGGCTAGTAGCAGCATGATGAGTGGATTTAGGTACGACGATTCTAAGTGAAATAAGTCACACAGAAAAAGACACTTATCATAAGATATCACTTATAGAGGGAATGTAAAAACCGCTACCCTTGAACTGAATTGCAAAACAGAAAAGAGTCACACGTTTAGAAAACACACTATGGCTGCTTAACGGGAAAGGTGAGGTGGGGTGATGCATAAAACAAGGGTTTCAAATTAGCTCAGATACCGTTCCATAAACCCAATATGTAATAGACAAGACCTACTCCTTGCTCAGTGAATTGGACTCAACACCCCCTATTCACCGCCCAAGAATATATCTGACTAGTAAGATTCTTAAAACCTATGTATTGATATCTCTCTGTAAGTGAGTCAAGTGGGTGTAAAGCGGCATAAACACAGCAGTAAAAAGCAGCTAAACTCCATTATAAAAATCAATTACTTTTAAAATCCCGTGAAACAAAGACAGTGAAAGAGAGAGAAATTCTTACAAAATTCGTTCAGGGGCTGTGATGCCACCTGGATTGACCATATCTAGACCCACAGCTGATTGAGACATAAGGGTGGACACTCTTGGGGCTGAGAGGTTTGGTGAGGTTGGGTGAGGAAACGCAGACCCTTTAAAGTAATACTGCGTGATATCCATCCCATGGGTCCCAAATCTCCAGGTTCAAGGGCATCTTCCTACATCGAAAACATGCATGAGAAACCCAGAAGATGGTACACCGTGTGATCGGGAAAGGTTTCTAAAACGCACCTCATTTCTCATCTCCTTGTGCTCGGGTTCGCCATTCCAGCTGCTTTACTAGCAATCTCCCTCCTTGAAGAATCTGCACCTTTAACCTCCTGTTCCGTACAGGTTGCAATTTGTCCTGAGGATGAACGGGAAGAGTGGGAACCAATGAGAGATTAGCTCTACGTGTTGGGACAGGCAAAGGTCACTCTACTTCCCCATCAGGAAGAAGAATTAACCACAGGCTCAGCCTGCCGCCCGGGACCAGAATAGGGCCTGAAGAAATCCTGCGCTTTTGCGGCCAGCTCCCAAGAAAGCGAGTTGAAAAATGGAGCTCAGGCGCACTGCCATTCACAAACCTGCAGACTTATAAATGATATCTCTCGTCCACAAATATATTGAGGGAAGGCAACGAAGAGGATTGGAAAGCAAGGCAGAATGGCAGGAAACAGATTTCAGGAGGGAGATTCGAATCGCCTTTAAAGCACAGTAAAAGTGGCAAAACCTCGACAATGATGCCCTTGGCCAAAAAGGGCGTATGCGTTTTTTCCTGAATATATTCAGGAAAAAACGCATACGCCCTTTTTGGCCAACCAAGCAACCTGGAAAGGCAAATCAGCGCTACAAAGAAGTTTCGCTTCCCATCGGTCAAAAGGGCCATGCTGAATAAAGTGTCAAAACCAGAAATGCAGGACAGGCAACGGGGAAATGGGAGCCTGGCTACGCTGATGGGAGAGATGTAAATTGCCAACAGCCACTCTGGAGAACTCTACGGTGTGTCCTGAAACATCTAAACCACTCGGCTTAGAGAGCATAGGGCACTTCCACTAATGGGCGTATAAGTTGGGAAAACTAAAAATCAGCAAGACACAGGCAACCCAAAGTTTAGGGCTGCTCTTTTGGCAAGAACCTCCACTTCATTACACCTTAAATATCCCAGGAAAGAGAAAAAGAGATAAAGAAGTTGTGGTCCTTATGTACAATGGAATATCACTCAGCCATGAAATCAACGTCAAAAGGCTAGTAGCAGCATGATGAGTGGATTTAGGTACGACGATTCTAAGTGAAATAAGTCACACAGAAAAAGACAGTTATCATAAGATATCAGTTATAGAGGGAATGTAAAACCCGCTACCCTTGAACTGAATTACAAAACAGAACAGAGTCACACGTTTAGAAAACACACTATGGCTGCTTAACGGGAAAGCTGAGGTGGGGTGATGCATAAAACAAGGGTTTCAAATTAGCTCAGATACCGTTCCAAAAACCCAATATGTAATAGACAAGACCTACTCCTTGCTCAGTGAATTGGACTCAACACCCCCTATTCCCCGCCCAAGAATATATCTGACTAGTAAGAATCTTAAAACCTATGTTTTGATATCTCTCTGTAAGTGAGTCAAGTGGGTGTAAAGCGGAAGAAACACAGCATTGAAAAGCAGCTAAACCCCATTATAAAAATCAATTAATTTAAAAAAACCGTGAATCAAAGACAGTGAAAGAGAGAGAAATTCTTACAAAATTCGTTCAGGGGCTGTGATGCCACCTGGATTGACCATATTTAGACCCACAGCTGATTGAGACATAAGGGTGGACACTCTTGGGGCTGAGAGGTTTGGTGAGGTTGGGTGAGGAAACGCAGACCCTTTAAAGTAATACTGCGTGATATCCATCCCATGGGTCCCAAATCTCCAGGTTCAAGGGCATCTTCCTACATCGAAAACATGCATGAGAAACCCAGAAGATGGTACACCGTGTGATCGGGAAAGGTTTCTAAAACGCACCTCATTTCTCATTTCCTTGTGCTCGGGTTCGCCATTCCAGCCGCTTTACTAGCAATCTCCCTCCTTGGAGAATCAGCACCTTTAACCTCCTGTTCCGTACAGGTTGCAATTTGTCCTGAGGATGAACGGGAAGAGTGGGAACCAATGAGAGACTAGCTCTACATGTTGGGACAGGCAAAGGTCACTCTACTTCCCCATCAGGAAGAAGAATTAACCACAGGCTCAGCCTGCCGCCCGGGACCAGAATAGGGCCTGAAGCAATCCTGCGCTTTTGCGGCCAGCTCCCAAGAAAGCGAGTTGAAAAATGGAGCTCAGGGGCACTGCCATTCACAAACCTGCAGACTTATAAATGATAACTCTCGTCCACAAATATATTGAGGGAAGGCAACGAAGAGGATTGGAAAGCAAGGCAGAATGGCAGGAAACAGATTTCAGGAGGGAGATTCGAATCGCCTTTAAAGCACAGGAAAAGTGGCAAAACCTCGACAATGATGCCGTTGGCCAAAAAGGGCGTATGCGTTTTTTCCTGAATATATTCAGGAAAAAACGCATACGCCCTTTTTGGCCAACCAAGCCACCTGGAAAGGCAAATCAGCGCTACAAAGAAGTCTCGCTTCCCATCGGTCAAAAGGGCCATGCTGAATAAAGTGTCAAAACCAGAAATGCAGGTCAGGCAACGGGGAAACGTGAGCCTGGCTACGCTGATGGGCGAGATGTAAATTGCCAACAGCCACTCTGGAGAAGTGTACGGTGTGTCCTGAAACATCTAAACAACTCGGCTTAGAGAGCATAGGGCCCTTCCACTCATGGGCGTATAAATTGGGAAAACTAAAAATCAGCAAGACACAGACACCCCAAAGTTTACGGCTGCTCTGTTGACAAGAACCTCCACTTCGTTACACCTTAAATATCCCAGGAAAGAGAAAAATGGATAAAGAAGTTGTGGTCCTTATGTACAATGGAATATCACTCAGCCATCAAATCAACGTCATAAGGCTAGTAGCAGCATGATGAGTGGATTTAGGTACGACGATTCTAAGTGAAATAAGTCACACAGAAAAAGACACTTATCATAAGATATCACTTATAGAGGGAATGTAAAAACCGCTACCCTTGAACTGAATTGCAAAACAGAAAAGAGTCACACGTTTAGAAAACACACTATGGCTGCTTAACGGGAAAGGTGAGGTGGGGTGATGCATAAAACAAGGGTTTCAAATTAGCTCAGATACCGTTCCATAAACCCAATATGTAATAGACAAGACCTACTCCTTGCTCAGTGAATTGGACTCAACACCCCCTATTCACCGCCCAAGAATATATCTGACTAGTAAGATTCTTAAAACCTATGTATTGATATCTCTCTGTAAGTGAGTCAAGTGGGTGTAAAGCGGCATAAACACAGCAGTAAAAAGCAGCTAAACTCCATTATAAAAATCAATTACTTTTAAAATCCCGTGAAACAAAGACAGTGAAAGAGAGAGAAATTCTTACAAAATTCGTTCAGGGGCTGTGATGCCACCTGGATTGACCATATCTAGACCCACAGCTGATTGAGACATAAGGGTGGACACTCTTGGGGCTGAGAGGTTTGGTGAGGTTGGGTGAGGAAACGCAGACCCTTTAAAGTAATACTGCGTGATATCCATCCCATGGGTCCCAAATCTCCAGGTTCAAGGGCATCTTCCTACATCGAAAACATGCATGAGAAACCCAGAAGATGGTACACCGTGTGATCGGGAAAGGTTTCTAAAACGCACCTCATTTCTCATCTCCTTGTGCTCGGGTTCGCCATTCCACCTGCTTTACTAGCAATCTCCCTCCTTGAAGAATCTGCACCTTTAACCTCCTGTTCCGTACAGGTTGCAATTTGTCCTGAGGATGAACGGGAAGAGTGGGAACCAATGAGAGATTAGCTCTACGTGTTGGGACAGGCAAAGGTCACTCTACTTCCCCATCAGGAAGAAGAATTAACCACAGGCTCAGCCTGCCGCCCGGGACCAGAATAGGGCCTGAAGAAATCCTGCGCTTTTGCGGCCAGCTCCCAAGAAAGCGAGTTGAAAAATGGAGCTCAGGCGCACTGCCATTCACAAACCTGCAGACTTATAAATGATATCTCTCGTCCACAAATATATTGAGGGAAGGCAACGAAGAGGATTGGAAAGCAAGGCAGAATGGCAGGAAACAGATTTCAGGAGGGAGATTCGAATCGCCTTTAAAGCACAGGAAAAGTGGCAAAACCTCGACAATGATGCCCTTGGCCAAAAAGGGCGTATGCGTTTTTTCCTGAATATATTCAGGAAAAAACGCATACGCCCTTTTTGGCCAACCAAGCAACCTGGAAAGGCAAATCAGCGCTACAAAGAAGTTTCGCTTCCCATCGGTCAAAAGGGCCATGCTGAATAAAGTGTCAAAAACAGAAATGCAGGACAGGCAACGGGGAAATGGGAGCCTGGCTACGCTGATGGGAGAGATGTAAATTGCCAACAGCCACTCTGGAGAACTCTACGGTGTGTCCTGAAACATCTAAACAACTCGGCTTAGAGAGCATAGCGCACTTCCACTAATGGGCGTATAAGTTGGGAAAACTAAAAATCAGCAAGACACAGGCAACCCAAAGTTTAGGGCTGCTCTTTTGGCAAGAACCTCCACTTCATTACACCTTAAATATCCCAGGAAAGAGAAAAAGAGATAAAGAAGTTGTGGTCCTTATGTACAATGGAATATCACTCAGCCATGAAATCAACGTCAAAAGGCTAGTAGCAGCATGATGAGTGGATTTAGGTACGACGATTCTAAGTGAAATAAGTCACACAGAAAAAGACACTTATCATATCACTTATAGAGGCAATGTAAAAACCTCTAACCTTGAACTAAATTACAAAACAGAACAGAGTCACACGTTTAGAAAAAACACTATGGCTGCTTAACGGGAAAGGTGAGGTAGGGTGATGCATAAAACAAGGGTTTCAAATTAGCTCAGATACCGTTCCATAAACCCAATATGTAATAGACAAGACCTACTCCTTACTCAGTGAATTGGACTCAACATCCCCTATGCACCGCCCAAGAATATATCTGACTAGTAAGAATCTTAAAACCTATGTATTGATTTCTCTCTGTAAGTGAGTCAAGTGGGTGTAAAGCGGAAGAAAAACAGCAGTGAAAAGCAGCTAAACCCCATTATAAAAATCAATTACTTTTAAAAACCCGTGAAACAAAGACAGTGAAAGAGAGAGAAATTCTTACAAAATTCGTTCAGGGGCTGTGATGCCACCTGGATTGACCATATCTAGACCCACAGCTGATGGAGACATAAGGGTGGACACTCTTGGGGCTGAGAGGTTTGGTGAGGTTGGGTGAGGAAACGCAGACCCTTTAAAGTAATACTGCGTGGTACCCATCCCATGGGTCCCAAATCTCCAGGTTCAAGGGCATCTTCCTACATCGAAAACATGCATGAGAAACCCAGAAGATGGTACACCGTGTGATCGGGAAAGGTTTCTAAAACGCACCTCATTTCTCATCGCCTTGTGCTCGGGTTCGCCATTCCAGCCGCTTTAGTAGCAATTTCCCTCCTTGGAGAATCAGCACCTTTAACCTCCTGTTCCGTTCAGGGAGCAAATTGTCCTGACGATAAACGGGAAGAGGGGGAACCAATGAGAGACTAGCTCTAGGTGTTGGGACAGGCAGAGGTCACTCTACCTTCCCATCAGGAAGAAGAATTAACCACAGGCTCAGCCTGCCGCCCGGGACCAGATTAGGGCCTGAAGCAATCCTGCGCTTTTGCGGCCAGCTCCCAAGAAACCGAGTTTAAAAATGGAGCTCAGGGGCACTGCAATTCACAAACCTGCAGCCTTATAAATGCTAACTCTCGTCCACAAATATATTGAGGGAAGGCAACGAAGAGGATTGGAAACCAAGGCAGAATTGCAGGAAACAGATTTCAGGAGATAGATTCGAATCGCCTTTAAAGCACAGGAAAAGCGGCAAAACCTCGACAATGATGCCCTTGGCCAAAAAGGGCGTATGCGTTTTTTCGTGAATATATTCAAGAAAAAACGCATACGCCCATTTTGGCCAACCAAGCAACCTGGAAAGGCAAATCAGCGCTACAAAGAAGTCTCGCTTCCCATCGGTCAAAAGGGCCATGCTGAATAAAGTGTCAAAACCAGAAATGCAAAACAGGCCATGGAGAAACGGGAGCCTGGCTACGCTGATGGGCGAGATGTAAATTGCCAACAGCCACTCTGGAGAAGTGTACGGTGTGTCCTGAAACATCTAAACAACTCAGTTTAGAGAGCATAGGGCACTTCCACTCATGGGCGTATAAACTGGGAAAACTAAAAATCAGCAAGACAAAGGCACCCCAAAGTTTAGGGCTGCTATGTTGACAAGAACCTCCACTTCGTTACACCTTAAATATCCCAGGAAAGAGAAAAATGGATAAAGAAGTTGTGGTCCTTATGTACAATGGAATATCACTCAGCCATGAAATCAACGCCATAAGGCTAGTAGCAGCATGATGAGTGGATTTAGGTACGACGATTCTAAGTGAAATAAGTCACAGAGAAAAAGACACTTATCATAAGATATCACTTATAGAGGGAATGTAAAAACCGCTACCCTTGAACTGAATTGCACAACAGAAAAGAGTCACACGTTTAGAAAACACACTATGGCTGCTTAACGGGAAAGGTGAGGTGGGGTGATGCATAAAACAAGGGTTTCAAATTAGCTCAGATACCGTTCCATAAACCCAATATGTAATAGAAAAGACCTACTCCTTGCTCAGTGAATTGGAGTCAACATCCCCTATTCACCGCCCAAGAATATATCTGACTAGTAAGTACCTTAAAACCTATGTATTGATATCTCTCTGTAAGTGAGTCAAGTGGGTGTAAAGCGGCAGAAACACAGCAGTGAAAAGCAGTTAAACCCCATTATAAAAATCAATTACTTTTAAAAACCCGTGAAACAAAGACAGTGAAAGAGAGAGAAATTCTTACAAAATTCGTTCAGGGGCTGTGATGCCACCTGGATTGACCATATCTAGACCCACAGCTGATGGAGACATAAGGGTGGACACTCTTGGGGCTGAGAGGTTTGGTGAGGTTGGGTGAGGAAACGCAGAACTTTTAAAGTAATACTGCGTGGTACCCATCCCATGGGTCCCAAATCTCCAGGTTCAAGGGCATCTTCCTACATCGAAAACATGCATGAGAAACCCAGAAGATGGTACACCGTGTGATCGGGAAAGGTTTCCAAAACGCACCTCATTTCTCATCTCCTTGTACTCGGGTTCGCCATTCCAGCCGCTTTACTTGCAATCTCCCTCCTTGGAGAATCAGCACCTTTAACCTCCTGTTCCGTACAGGTTGCAATTTGTCCTGAGGATGAACGGGAAGAGTGGGAACCAATGAGAGATTAGCTCTACGTGTTGGGACAGGCAAAGGTCACTCTACTTCCCCATCAGGAAGAAGAATTAACCACAGGCTCAGCCTGCCGCCCGGGACCAGAATAGGGCCTGAAGAAATCCTGCGCTTTTGCGGCCAGCTCCCAAGAAAGCGAGTTGAAAAATGGAGCTCAGGCGCACTGCCATTCACAAACCTGCAGACTTATAAATGATATCTCTCGTCCACAAATATATTGAGGGAAGGCAACGAAGAGGATTGGAAAGCAAGGCAGAATGGCAGGAAACAGATTTCAGGAGGGAGATTCGAATCGCCTTTAAAGCACAGGAAAAGTGGCAAAACCTCGACAATGATGCCCTTGGCCAAAAAGGGCGTATGCGTTTTTTCCTGAATATATTCAGGAAAAAACGCATACGCCCTTTTTGGCCAACCAAGCAACCTGGAAAGGCAAATCAGCGCTACAAAGAAGTTTCGCTTCCCATCGGTCAAAAGGGCCATGCTGAATAAAGTGTCAAAACCAGAAATGCAGGACAGGCAACGGGGAAATGGGAGCCTGGCTACGCTGATGGGAGAGATGTAAATTGCCAACAGCCACTCTGGAGAAGTGTACGGTGTGTCCTGAAACATCTAAACAACTCGGCTTAGAGAGCATAGGGCCCTTCCACTCATGGGCGTAGAAATTGGGAAAACTAAAAATCAGCAAGACACAGACACCCCAAAGTTTACGGCTGCTCTGTTGACAAGAACCTCCACTTCGTTACACCTTAAATATCCCAGGAAAGAGAAAAATGGATAAAGAAGTTGTGGTCCTTATGTACAATGGAATATCACTCAGCCATCAAATCAACGTCATAAGACTAGTAGCAGCATGATGAGTGGATTTAGGTACGACGATTCTAAGTGAAATAAGTCACACAGAAAAAGACACTTATCATAAGATATCACTTATAGAGGGAATGTAAAAACCGCTACCCTTGAACTGAATTGCAAAACAGAAAAGAGTCACACGTTTAGAAAACACACTATGGCTGCTTAACGGGAAAGGTGAGGTGGGGTGATGCATAAAACAAGGGTTTCAAATTAGCTCAGATACCGTTCCATAAACCCAATATGTAATAGACAAGACCTACTCCTTGCTCAGTGAATTGGACTCAACACCCCCTATTCACCGCCCAAGAATATATCTGACTAGTAAGATTCTTAAAACCTATGTATTGATATCTCTCTGTAAGTGAGTCAAGTGGGTGTAAAGCGGCATAAACACAGCAGTAAAAAGCAGCTAAACTCCATTATAAAAATCAATTACTTTTAAAAACCCGTGAAACAAAGACAGTGAAAGAGAGAGAAATTCTTACAAAATTCGTTCAGGGGCTGTGATGCCACCTGGATTGACCATATCTAGACCCACAGCTGATTGAGACATAAGGGTGGACACTCTTGGGGCTGAGAGGTTTGGTGAGGTTGGGTGAGGAAACGCAGACCCTTTAAAGTAATACTGCGTGATATCCATCCCATGGGTCCCAAATCTCCAGGTTCAAGGGCATCTTCCTACATCGAAAACATGCATGAGAAACCCAGAAGATGGTACACCGTGTGATCGGGAAAGGTTTCTAAAACGCACCTCATTTCTCATCTCCTTGTGCTCGGGTTCGCCATTCCAGCTGCTTTACTAGCAATCTCCCTCCTTGAAGAATCAGCACCTTTAACCTCCTGTTCCGTACAGGTTGCAATTTGTCCTGAGGATGAACGGGAAGAGTGGGAACAAATGAGAGATTAGCTCTACGTGTTGGGACAGGCAAAGGTCACTCTACTTCCCCATCAGGAAGAAGAATTAACCACAGGCTCAGCCTGCCGCCCGGGACCAGAATAGGGCCTGAAGAAATCCTGCGCTTTTGCGGCCAGCTCCCAAGAAAGCGAGTTGAAAAATGGAGCTCAGGCGCACTGCCATTCACAAACCTGCAGACTTATAAATGATATCTCTCGTCCACAAATATATTGAGGGAAGGCAACGAAGAGGATTGGAAAGCAAGGCAGAATGGCAGGAAACAGATTTCAGGAGGGAGATTCGAATCGCCTTTAAAGCACAGTAAAAGTGGCAAAACCTCGACAATGATGCCCTTGGCCAAAAAGGGCGTATGCGTTTTTTCCTGAATATATTCAGGAAAAAACGCATACGCCCTTTTTGGCCAACCAAGCAACCTGGAAAGGCAAATCAGCGCTACAAAGAAGTTTCGCTTCCCATCGGTCAAAAGGGCCATGCTGAATAAAGTGTCAAAACCAGAAATGCAGGACAGGCAACGGGGAAATGGGAGCCTGGCTACGCTGATGGGAGAGATGTAAATTGCCAACAGCCACTCTGGAGAACTCTACGGTGTGTCCTGAAACATCTAAACAACTCGGCTTAGAGAGCATAGGGCACTTCCACTAATGGGCGTACAAGTTGGGAAAACTAAAAATCAGCAAGACACAGGCAACCCAAAGTTTAGGGCTGCTCTTTTGGCAAGAACCTCCACTTCATTACACCTTAAATATCCCAGGAAAGAGAAAAAGAGATAAAGAAGTTGTGGTCCTTATGTACAATGGAATATCACTCAGCCATGAAATCAACGTCAAAAGGCTAGTAGCAGCATGATGAGTGGATTTAGGTACGACGATTCTAAGTGAAATAAGTCACACAGAAAAAGACAGTTATCATAAGATATCAGTTATAGAGGGAATGTAAAACCCGCTACCCTTGAACTGAATTACAAAACAGAACAGAGTCACACGTTTAGAAAACACACTATGGCTGCTTAACGGGAAAGCTGAGGTGGGGTGATGCATAACACAAGGGTTTCAAATTAGCTCAGATACCGTTCCAAAAACCCAATATGTAATAGACAAGACCTACTCCTTGCTCAGTGAATTGGACTCAACACCCCCTATTCCCCGCCCAAGAATATATCTGACTAGTAAGAATCTTAAAACCTATGTTTTGATATCTCTCTGTAAGTGAGTCAAGTGGGTGTAAAGCGGAAGAAACACAGCATTGAAAAGCAGCTAAACCCCATTATAAAAATCAATTAATTTAAAAAAACCGTGAAACAAAGACAGTGAAAGAGAGAGAAATTCTTACAAAATTCGTTCAGGGGCTGTGATGCCACCTGGATTGACCATATCTAGACCCACAGCTGATTGAGACATAAGGGTGGACACTCTTGGGGCTGAGAGGTTTGGTGAGGTTGGGTGAGGAAACGCAGACCCTTTAAAGTAATACTGCGTGATATCCATCCCATGGGTCCCAAATCTCCAGGTTCAAGGGCATCTTCCTACATCGAAAACATGCATGAGAAACCCAGAAGATGGTACACCGTGTGATCGGGAAAGGTTTCTAAAACGCACCTCATTTCTCATTTCCTTGTGCTCGGGTTCGCCATTCCAGCCGCTTTACTAGCAATCTCCCTCCTTGGAGAATCAGCACCTTTAACCTCCTGTTCCGTACAGGTTGCAATTTGTCCTGAGGATGAACGGGAAGAGTGGGAACCAATGAGAGACTAGCTCTACATGTTGGGACAGGCAAAGGTCACTCTACTTCCCCATCAGGAAGAAGAATTAACCACAGGCTCAGCCTGCCGCCCGGGACCAGAATAGGGCCTGAAGCAATCCTGCGCTTTTGCGGCCAGCTCCCAAGAAAGCGAGTTGAAAAATGGAGCTCAGGGGCACTGCCATTCACAAACCTGCAGACTTATAAATGATAACTCTCGTCCACAAATATATTGAGGGAAGGCAACGAAGAGGATTGGAAAGCAAGGCAGAATGGCAGGAAACAGATTTCAGGAGGGAGATTCGAATCGCCTTTAAAGCACAGGAAAAGTGGCAAAACCTCGACAATGATGCCGTTGGCCAAAAAGGGCGTATGCGTTTTTTCCTGAATATATTCAGGAAAAAACGCATACGCCCTTTTTGGCCAACCAAGCCACCTGGAAAGGCAAATCAGCGCTACAAAGAAGTCTCGCTTCCCATCGGTCAAAAGGGCCATGCTGAATAAAGTGTCAAAACCAGAAATGCAGGTCAGGCAACGGGGAAACGTGAGCCTGGCTACGCTGATGGGCGAGATGTAAATTGCCAACAGCCACTCTGGAGAAGTGTACGGTGTGTCCTGAAACATCTAAACAACTCGGCTTAGAGAGCATAGGGCCCTTCCACTCATGGGCGTATAAATTGGGAAAACTAAAAATCAGCAAGACACAGACACCCCAAAGTTTAGGGCTGCTCTGTTGACAAGAACCTCCACTTCGTTACACCTTAAATATCCCAGGAAAGAGAAAAATGGATAAAGAAGTTGTGGTCCTTATGTACAATGGAATATCACTCAGCCATCAAATCAACGTCATAAGGCTAGTAGCAGCATGATGAGTGGATTTAGGTACGACGATTCTAAGTGAAATAAGTCACACAGAAAAAGACACTTATCATAAGATATCACTTATAGAGGGAATGTAAAAACCGCTACCCTTGAACTGAATTGCAAAACAGAAAAGAGTCACACGTTTAGAAAACACACTATGGCTGCTTAACGGGAAAGGTGAGGTGGGGTGATGCATAAAACAAGGGTTTCAAATTAGCTCAGATACCGTTCCATAAACCCAATATGTAATAGACAAGACCTACTCCTTGCTCAGTGAATTGGACTCAACACCCCCTATTCACCGCCCAAGAATATATCTGACTAGTAAGATTCTTAAAACCTATGTATTGATATCTCTCTGTAAGTGAGTCAAGTGGGTGTAAAGCGGCATAAACACAGCAGTAAAAAGCAGCTAAACTCCATTATAAAAATCAATTACTTTTAAAAACCCGTGAAACAAAGACAGTGAAAGAGAGAGAAATTCTTACAAAATTCGTTCAGGGGCTGTGATGCCACCTGGATTGACCATATCTAGACCCACAGCTGATTGAGACATAAGGGTGGACACTCTTGGGGCTGAGAGGTTTGGTGAGGTTGGGTGAGGAAACACAGACCCTTTAAAGTAATACTGCGTGATATCCATCCCATGGGTCCCAAATCTCCAGGTTCAAGGGCATCTTCCTACATCGAAAACATGCATGAGAAACCCAGAAGATGGTACACCGTGTGATCGGGAAAGGTTTCTAAAACGCACCTCATTTCTCATCTCCTTGTGCTCGGGTTCGCCATTCCAGCTGCTTTACTAGCAATCTCCCTCCTTGAAGAATCTGCACCTTTAACCTCCTGTTCCGTACAGGTTGCAATTTGTCCTGAGGATGAACGGGAAGAGTGGGAACCAATGAGAGATTAGCTCTACGTGTTGGGACAGGCAAAGGTCACTCTACTTCCCCATCAGGAAGAAGAATTAACCACAGGCTCAGCCTGCCGCCCGGGACCAGAATAGGGCCTGAAGAAATCCTGCGCTTTTGCGGCCAGCTCCCAAGAAAGCGAGTTGAAAAATGGAGCTCAGGCGCACTGCCATTCACAAACCTGCAGACTTATAAATGATATCTCTCGTCCACAAATATATTGAGGGAAGGCAACGAAGAGGATTGGAAAGCAAGGCAGAATGGCAGGAAACAGATTTCAGGAGGGAGATTCGAATCGCCTTTAAAGCACAGTAAAAGTGGCAAAACCTCGACAATGATGCCCTTGGCCAAAAAGGGCGTATGCGTTTTTTCCTGAATATATTCAGGAAAAAACGCATACGCCCTTTTTGGCCAACCAAGCAACCTGGAAAGGCAAATCAGCGCTACAAAGAAGTTTCGCTTCCCATCGGTCAAAAGGGCCATGCTGAATAAAGTGTCAAAACCAGAAATGCAGGACAGGCAACGGGGAAATGGGAGCCTGGCTACGCTGATGGGAGAGATGTAAATTGCCAACAGCCACTCTGGAGAACTCTACGGTGTGTCCTGAAACATCTAAACAACTCGGCTTAGAGAGCATAGGGCACTTCCACTAATGGGCGTATAAGTTGGGAAAACTAAAAATCAGCAAGACACAGGCAACCCAAAGTTTAGGGCTGCTCTTTTGGCAAGAACCTCCACTTCATTACACCTTAAATATCCCAGGAAAGAGAAAAAGAGATAAAGAAGTTGTGGTCCTTATGTACAATGGAATATCACTCAGCCATGAAATCAACGTCAAAAGGCTAGTAGCAGCATGATGAGTGGATTTAGGTACGACGATTCTAAGTGAAATAAGTCACACAGAAAAAGACAGTTATCATAAGATATCAGTTATAGAGGGAATGTAAAACCCGCTACCCTTGAACTGAATTACAAAACAGAACAGAGTCCCACGTTTAGAAAACACACTATGGCTGCTTAACGGGAAAGCTGAGGTGGGGTGATGCATAAAACAAGGGTTTCAAATTAGCTCAGATACCGTTCCAAAAACCCAATATGTAATAGACAAGACCTACTCCTTGCTCAGTGAATTGGACTCAACACCCCCTATTCCCCGCCCAAGAATATATCTGACTAGTAAGAATCTTAAAACCTATGTTTTGATATCTCTCTGTAAGTGAGTCAAGTGGGTGTAAAGCGGAAGAAACACAGCAGTGAAAAGCAGCTAAACCCCATTATAAAAATCAATTACTTTTAAAAACCCGTGAAACAAAGACAGTGAAAGAGAGGGAAATTCTTACAAAATTCGTTCAGGGGCTGTGATGCCACCTGGATTGACGATATCTAGACCCACAGCTGATGGAGACATAAGGATGGACACTATTGGGGCTGAAAAGTTTGGTGAGGTTGGGTGAGGAAACGCAGACCCTTTAAAGTAATACTGCGTGGTTCCCATCCCATGGGTCCCGAATCTCCAGGTTCAAGGGCATCTTCCTACATCGAAAACATGCATGAGAAACCCAGAAGATGGTACACCGTGTGATCGGGAAAGGTTTCCAAAACACACCTCATTTCTCATCTCCGTATGCTCGGGTTCGCCATTCCAGCCGCTTTAGTAGCAATCTCCCTCCTTGGAGAATCAGCACCTTTAACCTCCTGTTCCGTACAGGTTGCAATTTGTCCTGAGGATGAACGGGAAGAGTGGGAACCAATGAGAGACTAGCTCTAGGTGTTGGGACAGGCACAGGTCACTCTACTTTCCCATCAGGAAGAAGAATTAACCACAGGCTCAGCCTGCCGCCCGGGACCAGAATAGGGCCTGAAGCAATCCTGCCCTTTTGCGGCCAGCTCCCAAGAAAGCGAGTTGAAAAATGGAGCTCAGGGGCACTGCAATTCACAAACCTGCAGACTTATAAATGATAACTCTCGTCCACAAATATATTGAGGGAAGGCAACGAAGAGGACTGGAAAGCAAGGCAGAATTGCAGGAAACAGATTTCAGGAGGGAGATTCGAATCGCCTTTAAAGCACAGGAAAAGCGGCAAAACCTCGACAATGATGCCCTTGGCCAAAAAGGGCGTATGCGTTTTTTCCTGAATATATTCAGGAAAAAACGCATACGCCCTTTTTGGCCAACCAAGCAACCTGGAAAGGCAAATCAGCGCTACAAAGAAGTCTCGCTTCCCATCGGTCAAAAGGGCCATGCTGAATAAAGTGTCAAAACCAGAAATGCAGGACAGGCCATGGAGAAACGGGAGCCTGGCTACGCTGATGGGCGGGATGTAAATTGCCAACAGCCACTCTGGAGAAGTGTACGGTGTGTCCTGAAACATCTAGAAAACTCAGCTAAGAGAGCACAGGGCACTTCCACTCATGGGCGTATAAATTGGGAAAACTAAAAATCAGCAAGACACAGGCACCCCAAAGTTTAGGGCTGCTCTGTTGACAAGAACCTCCACTTCGTTACACCTTAAATATCCCAGGAAAGAGAAAAATGGATAAAGAAGTTGTGGTCCTTATGTCCAATGGAATATCACACAGCCATGAAATCAACGTTATAAGGCTAGTAGCAGCATGATGAGTGGATTTAGGTACGACGATTCTAAGTGAAATAAGTCACACAGAAAAAGACACTTATCATATCACTTATAGAGGCAATGTAAAAACCTCTAACCTTGAACTAAATTACAAAACAGAACAGAGTCACACGTTTAGAAAAAACACTATGGCTGCTTAACGGGAAAGGTGAGGTGGGGTGATGCATAAAACAAGGGTTTCAAATTAGCTCAGATACCGTTCCATAAACCCAATATGTAATAGACAAGACCTACTCCTTACTCAGTGAATTGGACTCAACATCCCCTATGCACCGCCCAAGAATATATCTGACTAGTAAGAATCTTAAAACCTATGTATTGATTTCTCTCTGTAAGTGAGTCAAGTGGGTGTAAAGCGGAAGAAAAACAGCAGTGAAAAGCAGCTAAACCCCATTATAAAAATCAATTACTTTTAAAAACCCGTGAAACAAAGACAGTGAAAGAGAGAGAAATTCTTACAAAATTCGTTCAGGGGCTGTGATGCCACCTGGATTGACCATATCTAGACCCACAGCTGATGGAGACATAAGGGTGGACACTCTTGGGGCTGAGAGGTTTGGTGAGGTTGGGTGAGGAAACGCAGACCCTTTAAAGTAATACTGCGTGGTACCCATCCCATGGGTCCCAAATCTCCAGGTTCAAGGGCATCTTCCTACATCGAAAACATGCATGAGAAACCCAGAAGATGGTACACCGTGTGATCGGGAAAGGTTTCTAAAACGCACCTCATTTCTCATCGCCTTTTGCTCGGGTTCGCCATTCCAGCCGCTTTAGTAGCAATTTCCCTCCTTGGAGAATCAGCACCTTTAACCTCCTGTTCCGTTCAGGGAGCAAATTGTCCTGAGGATAAACGGGAAGAGGGGGAACCAATGAGAGACTAGCTCTAGGTGTTGGGACAGGCAGAGGTCACTCACCTTCCCTTCAGGAAGAAGAAATAACCACAGGCTCAGCCTGCCGCCCGGGACCAGATTAGGGCCTGAAGCAATCCTGCGCTTTTGCGGCCAGCTCCCAAGAAAGCGAGTTTAAAAATGGAGCTCAGGGGCACTGCAATTCACAAACCTGCAGCCTTATAAATGCTAACTCTCGTCCACAAATATATTGAGGGAAGGCAACGAAGAGGATTGGAAACCAAGGCAGAATTGCAGGAAACAGATTTCAGGAGATAGATTCGAATCGCCTTTAAAGCACAGGAAAAGCGGCAAAACCTCGACAATGATGCCCTTGGCCAAAAAGGGCGTATGCGTTTTTTCGTGAATATATTCAGGAAAAAACGAATACGCCCTTTTTGGCCAACCAAGCAACCTGGAAAGGCAAATCAGCGCTACAAAGAAGTCTCGCTTCCCATCGGTCAAAAGGGCCATGCTGAATAAAGTGTCAAAACCAGAAATGCAAAACAGGCCATGGAGAAACGGGAGCCTGGCTACGCTGATGGGCGAGATGTAAATTGCCAACAGCCACTCTGGAGAAGTGTACGGTGTGTCCTGAAACATCTAAACAACTCAGTTTAGAGAGCATAGGGCACTTCCACTCATGGGCGTATAAACTGGGAAAACTAAAAATCAGCAAGACAAAGGCACCCCAAAGTTTAGGGCTGCTATGTTGACAAGAACCTCCACTTCGTTACACCTTAAATATCCCAGGAAAGAGAAAAATGGATAAAGAAGTTGTGGTCCTTATGTACAATGGAATATCACTCAGCCATGAAATCAACGCCATAAGGCTAGTAGCAGCATGATGAGTGGATTTAGGTATGACGATTCTAAGTGAAATAAGTCACAGAGAAAAAGACACTTATCATAAGATATCACTTATAGAGGGAATGTAAAAACCGCTACCCTTGAACTGAATTGCACAACAGAAAAGAGTCACACGTTTAGAAAACACACTATGGCTGCTTAACGGGAAAGGTGAGGTGGGGTGATGCATAAAACAAGGGTTTCAAATTAGCTCAGATACCGTTCCATAAACCCAATATGTAATAGAAAAGACCTACTCCTCGCTCAGTGAATTGGAGTCAACATCCCCTATTCACCGCCCAAGAATATATCTGACTAGTAAGTATCTTAAAACCTATGTATTGATATCTTTCTGTAAGTGAGTCAAGTGGGTGTAAAGCGGCAGAAACACAGCAGTGAAAAGCAGTTAAACCCCATTATAAAAATCAATTACTTTAAAAAACCCGTGAAACAAAGACAGTGAAAGAGAGAGAAATTCTTACAAAATTCGTTCAGGGGCTGTGATGCCACCTGGATTGACCATATCTAGACCCACAGCTGATGGAGACATAAGGGTGGACACTCTTGGGGCTGAGAGGTTTGGTGAGGTTGGGTGAGGAAACGCAGACCCTTTAAAGTAATACTGCGTGGTACCCATCCCATGGGTCCCAAATCTCCAGGTTCAAGTGCATCTTCCTACATCGAAAACATGCATGAGAAACCCAGAAGATGGTACACCGTGTGATCGGGAAAGGTTTCTAAAACGAACCTCATTTCTCATCGCCTTTTGCTCGGGTTCGCCATTCCAGCCGCTTTAGTAGCAATTTCCCTCCTTGGAGAATCAGCACCTTTAACCTCCTGTTCCGTTCAGGGAGCAAATTGTCCTGAGGATAAACGGGAAGAGGGGGAACCAATGAGAGACTAGCTCTAGGTGTTGGGACAGGCAGAGGTCACTCTACCTTCCCATCAGGAAGAAGAAATAACCACAGGCTCAGCCTGCCGCCCGGGACCAGATTAGGGCCTGAAGCAATCCTGCGCTTTTGCGGCCAGCTCCCAAGAAAGCGAGTTTAAAAATGGAGCTCAGGGGCACTGCAATTCACAAACCTGCAGCCTTATAAATGCTAACTCTCGTCCACAAATATATTGAGGGAAGGCAACGAAGAGGATTGGAAACCAATGCAGAATTGCAGGAAAGAGATTTCAGGAGATAGATTCGAATCGCCTTTAAAGCACAGGAAAAGCGGCAAAACCTCGACAATGATGCCCTTGGCCAAAAAGGGCGTATGCGTTTTTTCCTGAATATATTCAGGAAAAAACGCATACGCCCTTTTTGGCCAACCAAGCAACCTGGAAAGGCAAATCAGCGCTACAAAGAAGTCTCGCTTCCCATCGGTCAAAAGGGCCATGCTGAATAAAGTGTCAAAACCAGAAATGCAAAACAGGCCATGGAGAAACGGGAGCCTGGCTACGCTGATGGGCGAGATGTAAATTGCCAACAGCCACTCTGGAGAAGTGTACGGTGTGTCCTGAAACATCTAAACAACTCAGTTTAGAGAGCATAGGGCACTTCCACTCATGGGCGTATAAACTGGGAAAACTAAAAATCAGCAAGACAAAGGCACCCCAAAGTTTAGGGCTGCTATGTTGACAAGAACCTCCACTTCGTTACACCTTAAATATCTCAGGTAAGAGAAAAATGGATAAAGAAGTTGTGGTCCTTATGTACAATGGAATATCACTCAGCCATGAAATCAACGCCATAAGGCTAGTAGCAGCATGATGAGTGGATTTAGGTACGACGATTCTAAGTGAAATAAGTCACACAGAAAAAGACACTTATCATAAGATATCACTTATAGAGGGAATGTAAAAACCGCTACCCTTGAACTGAATTGCACAACAGAAAAGAGTCACACGTTTAGAAAACACACTATGGCTGCTTAACGGGAAAGGTGAGGTGGGGTGATGCATAAAACAAGGGTTTCAAATTAGCTCAGATACCGTTCCATAAACACAATATGTAATAGAAAAGACCTACTCCTCGCTCAGTGAATTGGAGTCAACATCCCCTATTCACCGCCCAAGAATATATCTGACTAGTAAGTATCTTAAAACCTATGTATTGATATCTCTCTGTAAGTGACTCAAGTGGGTGTAAAGCGGCAGAAACACAGCAGTGAAAAGCAGCTAAACCCCATTATAAAAATCAATTACTTTTAAAAACCCGTGAAACTAAGACAGTGAAAGAGAGGGAAATTCTACAAAATTCGTTCAGGGGCTGTGATGCCACCTGGATTGACCATATCTAGACCCACAGCTGATTGAGACATAAGGGTGGACACTCTTGGGGCTGAGAGGTTTGGTGAGGTTGGGTGAGGAAACGCAGACCTTTTAAAGTAATACTGCGTGGTTCCCATCCCATGGGTCCCGAATCTCCAGGTTCAAGGGCATCTTCCTACATCGAAAACATGCATGAGAAACCCAGAAGATGGTACACCGTGTGATCGGGAAAGGTTTCCAAAACGCACCTCATTTCTCATCTCCTTATGCTCGGGTTCGCCATTCCAGCCGCTTTAGTAGCAATCTCCCTCCTTGGAGAATCAGCACCTTTAACCTCCTGTTCCGTACAGGTTGCAATTTGTCCTGAGGATGTACGGGAAGAGTGGGAACCAATGAGAGACTAGCTCTAGGTGTTGGGATAGGCACAGGTCACTCTACTTCCCCATCAGGAAGAAGAATTAACCACAGGCTCAGCCTGCCGCCCGGGACCAGAATAGGGCCTGAAGCAATCCTGCGCTTTTGCGGCCAGCTCCCAAGAAAGCGAGTTGAAAAATGGAGCTCAGGGGCACTGCAATTCACAAACCTGCAGACTTATAAATGATAACTCTCGTCCACAAATATATTGAGGGAAGGCAACGAAGAGGATTGGAAAGCAAGGCAGAATTGCAGGAAACAGATTTCAGGAGGGAGATTCGAATCGCCTTTAAAGCACAGGAAAAGCGGCAAAACCTCGACAATGATGCCCTTGGCCAAAAAGGGCGTATGCGTTTTTTCCTGAATATATTCAGGAAAAAACGCATACGCCCTTTTTGGCCAACCAAGCAACCTGGAAAGGCAAATCAGCGCTACAAAGAAGTCTCGCTTCCCATCGGTCAAAAAGGCCATGCTGAATAAACTGTCAAAACCAGAAATGCAGGACAGGCCATGGAGAAACGGGAGCCTGGCTACGCTGATGGGAGGGATGTAAATTGCCAACAGCCACTCTGGAGAAGTGTACGGTGTGTCCTGAAACATCTAAAAAACTCAGCTTAGAGAGCACAGGGCACTTCCACTCATGGGCGTATAAATTGGGAAAACTAAAAATCAGCAAGACCCAGGCACCCCAAAGTTTAGGGCTGCTCTGTTGACAAGAACCTCCACTTCGTTACACCTTAAATATCCCAGGAAAGAGAAAAATGGATAAAGAAGTTGTGGTCCTTATGTACAATGGAATATCACTCAGCCATGAAATCAACGTCATAAGGCTAGTAGCAGCATGATGAGTGGATTTAGGTACGACGATTCTAAGTGAAATAAGTCACACAGAAAAAGACACTTATCATAAGATATCACTTATAGAGGGAATGTAAAAACCGCTACCCTTGAACTGAATTACAAAACAGAACAGAGTCCCACGTTTAGAAAACACACTATGGCTGCTTAACGGGAAAGGTGAGGTGGGGTGATGCATAAAACAAGGGTTTCAAATTAGGTCAGATACCGTTCCATAAACCCAATATGTAATAGAGAAGACCTACTCCTTGATCAGTGAATTGGACTCAACACCCCCTATTCACCGCCCAAGAATATATCTGACTAATAAGAATCTTAAAACCTATGTTTTGATATCTCTCTGTAAGTGAGTCAAGTGGGTGTAAAGTGGCAGAAACACAGCAGTGAAAAGCAGCTAAACCCCATTATAAAAATCAATTACTTTTAAAAACCCGTGAAACAAAGACAGTGAAAGAGAGGGAAATTCTACAAAATTCGTTCAGGGGCTGTGATGCCACCTGGATTGACTATATCTAGACCCACAGCTGATTGAGACATAAGGGTGGACACTCTTGGGGCTGAGAGGTTTGGTGAGGTTGGGTGAGGAAACGCAGACCTTTTAAAGTAATACTGCGTGGTTCCCATCCCATGGGTCCCGAATCTCCAGGTTCAAGGGCATCTTCCTACATCGAAAACATGCATGAGAAACCCAGAAGATGGTACACCGTGTGATCGGGAAAGGTTTCCAAAACGCACCTCATTTCTCATCTCCTTATGCTCGGGTTCGCCATTCCAGCCGCTTTAGTAGCAATCTCCCTCCTTGGAGAATCAGCACCTTTAACCTCCTGTTCCGTACAGGTTGCAATTTGTCCTGAGGATGAACGGGAAGAGTGGGAACCAATGAGAGACTAGCTCTAGGTGTTGGGACAGGCACAGGTCACTCTACTTCCCCATCAAGAAGAAGATTTAACCACAGGCTCAGCCTGCCGCCCGGGACCAAAATAGGGCCTGAAGCAATCCTGCGCTTTTGCGGCCAGGTCCCAAGAAAGCGAGTTGAGAAATGGAGCTCAGGGGCACTGCAATTCACAAACCTGCAGACTTATAAATGATAACTCTCGTCCACAAATATATTGAGGGAAAGCAACGAAGAGGACTGGAAAGCAAGGCAGAATTGCAGGAAACAGATTTCAGGAGGGAGATTCGAATCGCCTTTAAAGCACAGGAAAAGCGGCAAAACCTCGACAATGATGCCCTTGGCCAAAAAGGGCGTATGCGTTTTTTCCTGAATATATTCAGGAAAAAACGCATACGCCCTTTTTGGCCAACCAAGCAACCTGGAAAGGCAAATCAGTGCTACAAAGAAGTCTCGCTTCCCATCGGTCAAAAGGGCCATGCTGAATAAAGTGTCAAAACCAGAAATGCAGGACAGGCCATGGAGAAACGGGAGCCTGGCTACGCTGATGGGCGGGATGTAAATTGCCAACAGCCACTCTGGAGAAGTGTACGGTGTGTCCTGAAACATCTAGAAAACTCAGCTAAGAGAGCACAGGGCACTTCCACTCATGGGCGTATAAATTGGGAAAACTAAAAATCAGCAAGACACAGGCACCCCAAAGTTTAGGGCTGCTCTGTTGACAAGAACCTCCACTTCGTTACACCTTAAATATCCCAGGAAAGAGAAAAATGGATAAAGAAGTTGTGGTCCTTATGTACAATGGAATATCACTCAGCCATGAAATCAACGTCATAAGGCTAGTAGCAGCATGATGAGTGGATTTAGGTACGACGATTCTAAGTGAAATAAGTCACACAGAAAAAGACACTTATCATAAGATATCACTTATAGAGGGAATGTAAAAACCGCTACCCTTGAACTGAATTACAAAACAGAACAGAGTCCCACGTTTAGAAAACACACTATGGCTGCTTAACGGGAAAGGTGAGGTGGGGTGATGCATAAAACAAGGGTTTCAAATTAGGTCAGATACCGTTCCATAAACCCAATATGTAATAGACAAGACCTACTCCTTGATCAGTGAATTGGACTCAACACCCCCTATTCACCGCCCAAGAATATATCTGACTAATAAGAATCTTAAAACCTATGTTTTGATATCTCTCTGTAAGTGAGTCAAGTGGGTGTAAAGTGGCAGAAACACAGCAGTGAAAAGCAGCTAAACCCCATTATAAAAATCAATTACTTTTAAAAACCCGTGAAACAAAGACAGTGAAAGAGAGGGAAATTCTACAAAATTCGTTCAGGGGCTGTGATGCCACCTGGATTGACCATATCTAGACCCACAGCTGATTGAGACATAAGGGTGGACACTCTTGGGGCTGAGAGGTTTGGTGAGGTTGGGTGAGGAAACGCAGACCTTTTAAAGTAATACTGCGTGGTTCCCATCCCATGGGTCCCGAATCTCCAGGTTCAAGGGCATCTTCCTACATCGAAAACATGCATGAGAAACCCAGAAGATGGTACACCGTGTGATCGGGAAAGGTTTCCAAAACGCACCTCATTTCTCATCTCCTTATGCTCGGGTTCGCCATTCCAGCCGCTTTAGTAGCAATCTCCCTCCTTGGAGAATCAGCACCTTTAACCTCCTGTTCCGTACAGGTTGCAATTTGTCCTGAGGATGAACGGGAAGAGTGGGAACCAATGAGAGACTAGCTCTAGGTGTTGGGATAGGCACAGGTCACTCTACTTCCCCATCAGGAAGAAGAATTAACCACAGGCTCAGCCTGCCGCCCGGGACCAGAATAGGGCCTGAAGCAATCCTGCGCTTTTGCGGCCAGCTCCCAAGAAAGCGAGTTGAAAAATGGAGCTCAGGGGCACTGCAATTCACAAACCTGCAGACTTATAAATGATAACTCTCGTCCACAAATATATTGAGGGAAGGCAACGAAGAGGATTGGAAAGCAAGGCAGAATTGCAGGAAACAGATTTCAGGAGGGAGATTCGAATCGCCTTTAAAGCACAGGAAAAGCGGCAAAACCTCGACAATGATGCCCTTGGCCAAAAAGGGCGTATGCGTTTTTTCCTGAATATATTCAGGAAAAAACGCATACGCCCTTTTTGGCCAACCAAGCAACCTGGAAAGGCAAATCAGCGCTACAAAGAAGTCTCGCTTCCCATCGGTCAAAAAGGCCATGCTGAATAAACTGTCAAAACCAGAAATGCAGGACAGGCCATGGAGAAACGGGAGCCTGGCTACGCTGATGGGAGGGATGTAAATTGCCAACAGCCACTCTGGAGAAGTGTACGGTGTGTCCTGAAACATCTAAAAAACTCAGCTTAGAGAGCACAGGGCACTTCCACTCATGGGCGTATAAATTGGGAAAACTAAAAATCAGCAAGACCCAGGCACCCCAAAGTTTAGGGCTGCTCTGTTGACAAGAACCTCCACTTCGTTACACCTTAAATATCCCAGGAAAGAGAAAAATGGATAAAGAAGTTGTGGTCCTTATGTACAATGGAATATCACTCAGCCATGAAATCAACGTCATAAGGCTAGTAGCAGCATGATGAGTGGATTTAGGTACGACGATTCTAAGTGAAATAAGTCACACAGAAAAAGACACTTATCATAAGATATCACTTATAGAGGGAATGTAAAAACCGCTCCCCTTGAACTGAATTACAAAACAGAACAGAGTCCCACGTTTAGAAAACACACTATGGCTGCTTAACGGGAAAGGTGCGGTGGGGTGATGCATAAAACAAGGGTTTCAAATTAGGTCAGATACCGTTCCATAAACCCAATATGTAATAGACAAGACCTACTCCTTGATCAGTGAATTGGACTCAACACCCCCTATTCACCGCCCAAGAATATATCTGACTAATAAGAATCTTAAAACCTATGTTTTGATATCTCTCTGTAAGTGAGTCAAGTGGGTGTAAAGTGGCAGAAACACAGCAGTGAAAAGCAGCTAAACCCCATTATAAAAATCAATTACTTTTAAAAACCCGTGAAACAAAGACAGTGAAAGAGAGGGAAATTCTACAAAATTCGTTCAGGGGCTGTGATGCCACCTGGATTGACCATATCTAGACTCACAGCTGATTGAGACATAAGGGTGGACACTCTTGGGGCTGAGAGGTTTGGTGAGGTTGGGTGAGGAAACGCAGACCTTTTAAAGTAATACTGCGTGGTTCCCATCCCATGGGTCCCGAATCTCCAGGTTCAAGGGCATCTTCCTACATCGAAAACATGCATGAGAAACCCAGAAGATGGTACACCGTGTGATCGGGAAAGGTTTCCAAAACGCACCTCATTTCTCATCTCCTTATGCTCGGGTTCGCCATTCCAGCCGCTTTAGTAGCAATCTCCCTCCTTGGAGAATCAGCACCTTTAACCTCCTGTTCCGTACAGGTTGCAATTTGTCCTGAGGATGAACGGGAAGAGTGGGAACCAATGAGAGACTAGCTCTAGGTGTTGGGATAGGCACAGGTCACTCTACTTCCCCATCAGGAAGAAGAATTAACCACAGTCTCAGCCTGCCGCCCGGGACCAGAATAGGGCCTGAAGCAATCCTGCGCTTTTGCGGCCAGCTCCCAAGAAAGCGAGTTGAAAAATGGAGCTCAGGGGCACTGCAATTCACAAACCTGCAGACTTATAAATGATAACTCTCGTCCACAAATATATTGAGGGAAGGCAACGAAGAGGATTGGAAAGCAAGGCAGAATTGCAGGAAACAGATTTCAGGAGGGAGATTCGAATCGCCTTTAAAGCACAGGAAAAGCGGCAAAACCTCGACAATGATGCCCTTGGCCAAAAAGGGCGTATGCGTTTTTTCCTGAATATATTCAGGAAAAAACGCATACGCCCTTTTTGGCCAACCAAGCAACCTGGAAAGGCAAATCAGCGCTACAAAGAAGTCTCGCTTCCCATCGGTCAAAAAGGCCATGCTGAATAAACTGTCAAAACCAGAAATGCAGGACAGGCCATGGAGAAACGGGAGCCTGGCTACGCTGATGGGAGGGATGTAAATTGCCAACAGCCACTCTGGAGAAGTGTACGGTGTGTCCTGAAACATCTAAAAAACTCAGCTTAGAGAGCACAGGGCACTTCCACTCATGGGCGTATAAATTGGGAAAACTAAAAATCAGCAAGACCCAGGCACCCCAAAGTTTAGGGCTGCTCTGTTGACAAGAACCTCCACTTCGTTACACCTTAAATATCCCAGGAAAGAGAAAAATGGATAAAGAAGTTGTGGTCCTTATGTACAATGGAATATCACTCAGCCATGAAATCAACGTCATAAGGCTAGTAGCAGCATGATGAGTGGATTTAGGTACGACGATTCTAAGTGAAATAAGTCACACAGAAAAGGACACTTATCATAAGATATCACTTATAGAGGGAATGTAAAAACGGCTACCCTTGAACTGAATTACAAAACAGAACAGAGTCCCACGTTTAGAAAATACACTATGGCTGCTTAACGGGAAAGGTGAGGTGGGGTGATGCATAAAACAAGGGTTTCAAATTAGGTCAGATACCGTTCCATAAACCCAATATGTAATAGACAAGACCTACTCCTTGATCAGTGAATTGGACTCAACACCCCCTATTCACCGCCCAAGAATATATCTGACTAATAAGAATCTTAAAACCTATGTTTTGATATCTCTCTGTAAGTGAGTCAAGTGGGTGTAAAGTTGCAGAAACACAGCAGTGAAAAGCAGCTAAACCCCATTATAAAAATCAATTACTTTTAAAAACCCGTGAAACAAAGACAGTGAAAGAGAGGGAAATTCTACAAAATTCGTTCAGGGGCTGTGATGCCACCTGGATTGACTATATCTAGACCCACAGCTGATTGAGACATAAGGGTGGACACTCTTGGGGCTGAGAGGTTTGGTGAGGTTGGGTGAGGAAACGCAGACCTTTTAAAGTAATACTGCGTGGTTCCCATCCCATGGGTCCCGAATCTCCAGGTTCAAGGGCATCTTCCTACATCGAAAACATGCATGAGAAACCCAGAAGATGGTACACCGTGTGATCGGGAAAGGTTTCCAAAACGCACCTCATTTCTCATCTCCTTATGCTCGGGTTCGCCATTCCAGCCGCTTTAGTAGCAATCTCCCTCCTTGGAGAATCAGCACCTTTAACCTCCTGTTCCGTACAGGTTGCAATTTGTCCTGAGGATGAACGGGAAGAGTGGGAACCAATGAGAGAGTAGCTCTAGGTGTTGGGACAGGCACAGGTCACTCTACTTCCCCATCAAGAAGAAGATTTAACCACAGGCTCAGCCTGCCGCCCGGGACCAAAATAGGGCCTGAAGCAATCCTGCGCTTTTGCGGCCAGGTCCCAAGAAAGCGAGTTGAGAAATGGAGCTCAGGGGCACTGCAATTCACAAACCTGCAGACTTATAAATGATAACTCTCGTCCACAAATATATTGAGGGAAAGCAACGAAGAGGACTGGAAAGCAAGGCAGAATTGCAGGAAACAGATTTCAGGAGGGAGATTCGAATCGCCTTTAAAGCACAGGAAAAGCGGCAAAACCTCGACAATGATGCCCTTGGCCAAAAAGGGCGTATGCGTTTTTTCCTGAATATATTCAGGAAAAAACGCATACGCCCTTTTTGGCCAACCAAGCAACCTGGAAAGGCAAATCAGTGCTACAAAGAAGTCTCGCTTCCCATCGGTCAAAAGGGCCATGCTGAATAAAGTGTCAAAACCAGAAATGCAGGACAGGCCATGGAGAAACGGGAGCCTGGCTACGCTGATGGGCGGGATGTAAATTGCCAACAGCCACTCTGGAGAAGTGTACGGTGTGTCCTGAAACATCTAGAAAACTCAGCTAAGAGAGCACAGGGCACTTCCACTCATGGGCGTATAAATTGGGAAAACTAAAAATCAGCAAGACACAGGCACCCCAAAGTTTAGGGCTGCTCTGTTGACAAGAACCTCCACTTCGTTACACCTTAAATATCCCAGGAAAGAGAAAAATGGATAAAGAAGTTGTGGTCCTTATGTACAATGGAATATCACTCAGCCATGAAATCAACGTCATAAGGCTAGTAGCAGCATGATGAGTGGATTTAGGTACGACGATTCTAAGTGAAATAAGTCACACAGAAAAAGACACTTATCATAAGATATCACTTATAGAGGGAATGTAAAAACCGCTACCCTTGAACTGAATTACAAAACAGAACAGAGTCCCACGTTTAGAAAACACACTATGGCTGCTTAACGGGAAAGGTGAGGTGGGGTGATGCATAAAACAAGGGTTTCAAATTAGGTCAGATACCGTTCCATAAACCCAATATGTAATAGACAAGACCTACTCCTTGATCAGTGAATTGGACTCAACACCCCCTATTCACCGCCCAAGAATATATCTGACTAATAAGAATCTTAAAACCTATGTTTTGATATCTCTCTGTAAGTGAGTCAAGTGGGTGTAAAGTGGCAGAAACACAGCAGTGAAAAGCAGCTAAACCCCATTATAAAAATCAATTACTTTTAAAAACCCGTGAAACAAAGACAGTGAAAGAGAGGGAAATTCTACAAAATTGGTTCAGGGGCTGTGATGCCACCTGGATTGACCATATCTAGACCCACAGCTGATTGAGACATAAGGGTGGACACTCTTGGGGCTGAGAGGTTTGGTGAGGTTGGGTGAGGAAACGCAGACCTTTTAAAGTAATACTGCGTGGTTCCCATCCCATGGGTCCCGAATCTCCAGGTTCAAGGGCATCTTCCTACATCGAAAACATGCATGAGAAACCCAGAAGATGGTACACCGTGTGATCGGGAAAGGTTTCCAAAACGCACCTCATTTCTCATCTCCTTATGCTCGTGTTCGCCATTCCAGCCGCTTTAGTAGCAATCTCCCTCCTTGGAGAATCAGCACCTTTAACCTCCTGTTCCGTACAGGTTGCAATTTGTCCTGAGGATGAACGGGAAGAGTGGGAACCAATGAGAGACTAGCTCTAGGTGTTGGGATAGGCACAGGTCACTCTACTTCCCCATCAGGAAGAAGAATTAACCACAGGCTCAGCCTGCCGCCCGGGACCAGAATAGGGCCTGAAGCAATCCTGCGCTTTTGCGGCCAGCTCCCAAGAAAGCGAGTTGAAAAATGGAGCTCAGGGGCACTGCAATTCACAAACCTGCAGACTTATAAATGATAACTCTCGTCCACAAATATATTGAGGGAAGGCAACGAAGAGGATTGGAAAGCAAGGCAGAATTGCAGGAAACAGATTTCAGGAGGGAGATTCGAATCGCCTTTAAAGCACAGGAAAAGCGGCAAAACCTCGACAATGATGCCCTTGGCCAAAAAGGGCGTATGCGTTTTTTCCTGAATATATTCAGGAAAAAACGCATACGCCCTTTTTGGCCAACCAAGCAACCTGGAAAGGCAAATCAGCGCTACAAAGAAGTCTCGCTTCCCATCGGTCAAAAAGGCCATGCTGAATAAACTGTCAAAACCAGAAATGCAGGACAGGCCATGGAGAAACGGGAGCCTGGCTACGCTGATGGGAGGGATGTAAATTGCCAACAGCCACTCTGGAGAAGTGTACGGTGTGTCCTGAAACATCTAAAAAACTCAGCTTAGAGAGCACAGGGCACTTCCACTCATGGGCGTATAAATTGGGAAAACTAAAAATCAGCAAGACCCAGGCACCCCAAAGTTTAGGGCTGCTCTGTTGACAAGAACCTCCACTTCGTTACACCTTAAATATCCCAGGAAAGAGAAAAATGGATAAAGAAGTTGTGGTCCTTATGTACAATGGAATATCACTCAGCCATGAAATCAACGTCATAAGGCTAGTAGCAGCATGATGAGTGGATTTAGGTACGACGATTCTAAGTGAAATAAGTCACACAGAAAAAGACACTTATCATAAGATATCACTTATAGAGGGAATGTAAAAACCGCTACCCTTGAACTGAATTACAAAACAGAACAGAGTCCCACGTTTAGAAAACACACTATGGCTGCTTAACGGGAAAGGTGAGGTGGGGTGATGCATAAAACAAGGGTTTCAAATTAGGTCAGATACCGTTCCATAAACCCAATATGTAATAGACAAGACCTACTCCTTGATCAGTGAATTGGACTCAACACCCCCTATTCACCGCCCAAGAATATATCTGACTAATAAGAATCTTAAAACCTATGTTTTGATATCTCTCTGTAAGTGAGTCAAGTGGGTGTAAAGTTGCAGAAACACAGCAGTGAAAAGCAGCTAAACCCCATTATAAAAATCAATTACTTTTAAAAACCCGTGAAACAAAGACAGTGA
The DNA here is from genome assembly GCF_965194825.1 of Balaenoptera physalus. Taxonomy (NCBI): domain Eukaryota; kingdom Metazoa; phylum Chordata; class Mammalia; order Artiodactyla; family Balaenopteridae; genus Balaenoptera; species Balaenoptera physalus. The sequence goes on along the minus strand of NC_138888.1, from coordinate 85,553,325 downwards.
AAGAGAGGGAAATTCTACAAAATTCGTTCAGGGGCTGTGATGCCACCTGGATTGACTATATCTAGACCCACAGCTGATTGAGACATAAGGGTGGACACTCTTGGGGCTGAGAGGTTTGGTGAGGTTGGGTGAGGAAACGCAGACCTTTTAAAGTAATACTGCGTGGTTCCCATCCCATGGGTCCCGAATCTCCAGGTTCAAGGGCATCTTCCTACATCGAAAACATGCATGAGAAACCCAGAAGATGGTACACCGTGTGATCGGGAAAGATTTCCAAAACGCACCTCATTTCTCATCTCCTTATGCTCGGGTTCGCCATTCCAGCCGCTTTAGTAGCAATCTCCCTCCTTGGAGAATCAGCACCTTTAACCTCCTGTTCCGTACAGGTTGCAATTTGTCCTGAGGATGAACGGGAAGAGTGGGAACCAATGAGAGACTAGCTCTAGGTGTTGGGACAGGCACAGGTCACTCTACTTCCCCATCAAGAAGAAGATTTAACCACAGGCTCAGCCTGCCGCCCGGGACCAAAATAGGGCCTGAAGCAATCCTGCGCTTTTGCGGCCAGGTCCCAAGAAAGCGAGTTGAGAAATGGAGCTCAGGGGCACTGCAATTCACAAACCTGCAGACTTATAAATGATAACTCTCGTCCACAAATATATTGAGGGAAAGCAACGAAGAGGACTGGAAAGCAAGGCAGAATTGCAGGAAACAGATTTCAGGAGGGAGATTCGAATCGCCTTTAAAGCACAGGAAAAGCGGCAAAACCTCGACAATGATGCCCTTGGCCAAAAAGGGCGTATGCGTTTTTTCCTGAATATATTCAGGAAAAAACGCATACGCCCTTTTTGGCCAACCAAGCAACCTGGAAAGGCAAATCAGTGCTACAAAGAAGTCTCGCTTCCCATCGGTCAAAAGGGCCATGCTGAATAAAGTGTCAAAACCAGAAATGCAGGACAGGCCATGGAGAAACGGGAGCCTGGCTACGCTGATGGGCGGGATGTAAATTGCCAACAGCCACTCTGGAGAAGTGTACGGTGTGTCCTGAAACATCTAGAAAACTCAGCTAAGAGAGCACAGGGCACTTCCACTCATGGGCGTATAAATTGGGAAAACTAAAAATCAGCAAGACACAGGCACCCCAAAGTTTAGGGCTGCTCTGTTGACAAGAACCTCCACTTCGTTACACCTTAAATATCCCAGGAAAGAGAAAAATGGATAAAGAAGTTGTGGTCCTTATGTACAATGGAATATCACTCAGCCATGAAATCAACGTCATAAGGCTAGTAGCAGCATGATGAGTGGATTTAGGTACGACGATTCTAAGTGAAATAAGTCACACAGAAAAAGACACTTATCATAAGATATCACTTATAGAGGGAATGTAAAAACCGCTACCCTTGAACTGAATTACAAAACAGAACAGAGTCCCACGTTTAGAAAACACACTATGGCTGCTTAACGGGAAAGGTGAGGTGGGGTGATGCATAAAACAAGGGTTTCAAATTAGGTCAGATACCGTTCCATAAACCCAATATGTAATAGACAAGACCTACTCCTTGATCAGTGAATTGGACTCAACACCCCCTATTCACCGCCCAAGAATATATCTGACTAATAAGAATCTTAAAACCTATGTTTTGATATCTCTCTGTAAGTGAGTCAAGTGGGTGTAAAGTTGCAGAAACACAGCAGTGAAAAGCAGCTAAACCCCATTATAAAAATCAATTACTTTTAAAAACCCGTGAAACAAAGACAGTGAAAGAGAGGGAAATTCTACAAAATTCGTTCAGGGGCTGTGATGCCACCTGGATTGACTATATCTAGACCCACAGCTGATTGAGACATAAGGGTGGACACTCTTGGGGCTGAGAGGTTTGGTGAGGTTGGGTGAGGAAACGCAGACCTTTTAAAGTAATACTGCGTGGTTCCCATCCCATGGGTCCCGAATCTCCAGGTTCAAGGGCATCTTCCTACATCGAAAACATGCATGAGAAACCCAGAAGATGGTACACCGTGTGATCGGGAAAGGTTTCCAAAACGCACCTCATTTCTCATCTCCTTATGCTCGGGTTCGCCATTCCAGCCGCTTTAGTAGCAATCTCCCTCCTTGGAGAATCAGCACCTTTAACCTCCTGTTCCGTACAGGTTGCAATTTGTCCTGAGGATGAACGGGAAGAGTGGGAACCAATGAGAGACTAGCTCTAGGTGTTGGGACAGGCACAGGTCACTCTACTTCCCCATCAAGAAGAAGATTTAACCACAGGCTCAGCCTGCCGCCCGGGACCAAAATAGGGCCTGAAGCAATCCTGCGCTTTTGCGGCCAGGTCCCAAGAAAGCGAGTTGAGAAATGGAGCTCAGGGGCACTGCAATTCACAAACCTGCAGACTTATAAATGATAACTCTCGTCCACAAATATATTGAGGGAAAGCAACGAAGAGGACTGGAAAGCAAGGCAGAATTGCAGGAAACAGATTTCAGGAGGGAGATTCGAATCGCCTTTAAAGCACAGGAAAAGCGGCAAAACCTCGACAATGATGCCCTTGGCCAAAAAGGGCGTATGCGTTTTTTCCTGAATATATTCAGGAAAAAACGCATACGCCCTTTTTGGCCAACCAAGCAACCTGGAAAGGCAAATCAGTGCTACAAAGAAGTCTCGCTTCCCATCGGTCAAAAGGGCCATGCTGAATAAAGTGTCAAAACCAGAAATGCAGGACAGGCCATGGAGAAACGGGAGCCTGGCTACGCTGATGGGCGGGATGTAAATTGCCAACAGCCACTCTGGAGAAGTGTACGGTGTGTCCTGAAACATCTAGAAAACTCAGCTAAGAGAGCACAGGGCACTTCCACTCATGGGCGTATAAATTGGGAAAACTAAAAATCAGCAAGACACAGGCACCCCAAAGTTTAGGGCTGCTCTGTTGACAAGAACCTCCACTTCGTTACACCTTAAATATCCCAGGAAAGAGAAAAATGGATAAAGAAGTTGTGGTCCTTATGTACAATGGAATATCACTCAGCCATGAAATCAACGTCATAAGGCTAGTAGCAGCATGATGAGTGGATTTAGGTACGACGATTCTAAGTGAAATAAGTCACACAGAAAAAGACACTTATCATAAGATATCACTTATAGAGGGAATGTAAAAACCGCTACCCTTGAACTGAATTACAAAACAGAACAGAGTCCCACGTTTAGAAAACACACTATGGCTGCTTAACGGGAAAGGTGAGGTGGGGTGATGCATAAAACAAGGGTTTCAAATTAGGTCAGATACCGTTCCATAAACCCAATATGTAATAGACAAGACCTACTCCTTGATCAGTGAATTGGACTCAACACCCCCTATTCACCGCCCAAGAATATATCTGACTAATAAGAATCTTAAAACCTATGTTTTGATATCTCTCTGTAAGTGAGTCAAGTGGGTGTAAAGTTGCAGAAACACAGCAGTGAAAAGCAGCTAAACCCCATTATAAAAATCAATTACTTTTAAAAACCCGTGAAACAAAGACAGTGAAAGAGAGGGAAATTCTACAAAATTCGTTCAGGGGCTGTGATGCCACCTGGATTGACTATATCTAGACCCACAGCTGATTGAGACATAAGGGTGGACACTCTTGGGGCTGAGAGGTTTGGTGAGGTTGGGTGAGGAAACGCAGACCTTTTAAAGTAATACTGCGTGGTTCCCATCCCATGGGTCCCGAATCTCCAGGTTCAAGGGCATCTTCCTACATCGAAAACATGCATGAGAAACCCAGAAGATGGTACACCGTGTGATCGGGAAAGGTTTCCAAAACGCACCTCATTTCTCATCTCCTTATGCTCGGGTTCGCCATTCCAGCCGCTTTAGTAGCAATCTCCCTCCTTGGAGAATCAGCACCTTTAACCTCCTGTTCCGTACAGGTTGCAATTTGTCCTGAGGATGAACGGGAAGAGTGGGAACCAATGAGAGACTAGCTCTAGGTGTTGGGACAGGCACAGGTCACTCTACTTCCCCATCAAGAAGAAGATTTAACCACAGGCTCAGCCTGCCGCCCGGGACCAAAATAGGGCCTGAAGCAATCCTGCGCTTTTGCGGCCAGGTCCCAAGAAAGCGAGTTGAGAAATGGAGCTCAGGGGCACTGCAATTCACAAACCTGCAGACTTATAAATGATAACTCTCGTCCACAAATATATTGAGGGAAAGCAACGAAGAGGACTGGAAAGCAAGGCAGAATTGCAGGAAACAGATTTCAGGAGGGAGATTCGAATCGCCTTTAAAGCACAGGAAAAGCGGCAAAACCTCGACAATGATGCCCTTGGCCAAAAAGGGCGTATGCGTTTTTTCCTGAATATATTCAGGAAAAAACGCATACGCCCTTTTTGGCCAACCAAGCAACCTGGAAAGGCAAATCAGTGCTACAAAGAAGTCTCGCTTCCCATCGGTCAAAAGGGCCATGCTGAATAAAGTGTCAAAACCAGAAATGCAGGACAGGCCATGGAGAAACGGGAGCCTGGCTACGCTGATGGGCGGGATGTAAATTGCCAACAGCCACTCTGGAGAAGTGTACGGTGTGTCCTGAAACATCTAGAAAACTCAGCTAAGAGAGCACAGGGCACTTCCACTCATGGGCGTATAAATTGGGAAAACTAAAAATCAGCAAGACACAGGCACCCCAAAGTTTAGGGCTGCTCTGTTGACAAGAACCTCCACTTCGTTACACCTTAAATATCCCAGGAAAGAGAAAAATGGATAAAGAAGTTGTGGTCCTTATGTACAATGGAATATCACTCAGCCATGAAATCAACGTCATAAGGCTAGTAGCAGCATGATGAGTGGATTTAGGTACGACGATTCTAAGTGAAATAAGTCACACAGAAAAAGACACTTATCATAAGATATCACTTATAGAGGGAATGTAAAAACCGCTACCCTTGAACTGAATTACAAAACAGAACAGAGTCCCACGTTTAGAAAACACACTATGGCTGCTTAACGGGAAAGGTGAGGTGGGGTGATGCATAAAACAAGGGTTTCATATTAGGTCAGATACCGTTCCATAAACCCAATATGTAATAGACAAGACCTACTCCTTGATCAGTGAATTGGACTCAACACCCCCTATTCACCGCCCAAGAATATATCTGACTAATAAGAATCTTAAAACCTATGTTTTGATATCTCTCTGTAAGTGAGTCAAGTGGGTGTAAAGTGGCAGAAACACAGCAGTGAAAAGCAGCTAAACCCCATTATAAAAATCAATTACTTTTAAAAACCCGTGAAACAAAGACAGTGAAAGAGAGGGAAATTCTACAAAATTCGTTCAGGGGCTGTGATGCCACCTGGATTGACCATATCTAGACCCACAGCTGATTGAGACATAAGGGTGGACACTCTTGGGGCTGAGAGGTTTGGTGAGGTTGGGTGAGGAAACGCAGACCTTTTAAAGTAATACTGCGTGGTTCCCATCCCATGGGTCCCGAATCTCCAGGTTCAAGGGCATCTTCCTACATCGAAAACATGCATGAGAAACCCAGAAGATGGTACACCGTGTGATCGGGAAAGGTTTCCAAAACGCACCTCATTTCTCATCTCCTTATGCTCGGGTTCGCCATTCCAGCCGCTTTACTAGCAATCTCCCTCCTTGGAGAATCAGCACCTTTAACCTCCAGTTCCGTACAGGTTGCAATTTGTCCTGAGGATGAACGGGAAGAGTGGGAACCAATGAGAGACTAGCTCTAGGTGTTAGGATAGGCACAGGTCACTCTACTTCCCCATCAGGAAGAAGAATTAACCACAGGCTCAGCCTGCCGCCCGGGACCAGAATAGGGCCTGAAGCAATCCTGCGCTTTTGCGGCCAGCTCCCAAGAAAGCTAGTTGAAAAATGGAGCTCAGGGGCACTGCAATTCACAAACCTGCAGACTTATAAATGATAACTCTCGTCCACAAATATATTGAGGGAAGGCAACGAAGAGGATTGGAAAGCAAGGCAGAATTGCAGGAAACAGATTTAAGGAGGGAGATTCGAATCGCCTTTAAAGCACAGGAAAAGCGGCAAAACCTCGACAATGATGCCCTTGGCCAAAAAGGGCGTATGCGTTTTTTCCTGAATATATTCAGGAAAAAACGCATACGCCCTTTTTGGCCAACCAAGCAACCTGGAAAGGCAAATCAGCGCTACAAAGAAGTCTCGCTTCCCATCGGTCAAAAGGGCCATGCTGAATAAAGTGTCAAAACCAGAAATGCAGGACAGGCCATGGAGAAACGGGAGCCTGGCTACGCTGATGGGAGGGATGTAAATTGCCAACAGCCACTCTGGAGAAGTGTACGGTGTGTCCTGAAACATCTAAGAAACTCAGCTTAGAGAGCACAGGGCACTTCCACTCATGGGCGTATAAATTGGGAAAACTAAAAATCAGCAAGACACAGGCACCCCAAAGTTTAGGGCTGCTCTGTTGACAAGAACCTCCACTTCGTTACACCTTAAATATCCCAGGAAAGAGAAAAATGGATAAAGAAGTTGTGGTCCTTATGTACAATGGAATATCACTCAGCCATGAAATCAACGTCATAAGGCTAGTAGCAGCATGATGAGTGGATTTAGGTACGATGATTCTAAGTGAAATAAGTCACACAGAAAAAGACACTTATCATAAGATATCACTTATAGAGGGAATGTAAAAACCGCTACCCTTGAACTGAATTACAAAACAGAACAGAGTCCCACGTTTAGAAAACACACTATGGCTGCTTAACGGGAAAGGTGAGGTGGGGTGATGCATAAAACAATGGTTTCAAATTAGGTCAGATACCGTTCCATAAACCCAATATGTAATAGACAAGACCTACTCCTTGATCAGTGAATTGGACTCAACACCCCCTATTCACCGCCCAAGAATATATCTGACTAGTAAGAATCTTAAAACCTATGTTTTGATATCTCTCTGTTAGTGAGTCAAGTGGGTGTAAAGCGGCAGAAACACAGAAGTGAAAAGCAGCTAAACCCCATTATAAAAATCAATTACTTTTAAAAACCCGTGAAACAAAGACCGTGAAAGACAGGGAAATTCTTAAAATTCGTTCAGGGGCTGTGATGCCACCTGGATTGACCATATCTTGACCCACAGCTGATGGAGACATAAGGGTGGACACTCTTGGGGCTGAGAGGTTTGGTGAGGTTGGGTGAGGAAACGCAGACCCTTTAAAGTAATACTGCGTGGTTCCCATCCCATGGGTCCCAAATCTCCAGGTTCAAGGGCATCTTCCTACATCGAAAACATGCATGAGAAACCCAGAAGATGGTACACCGTGTGATCGGGAAAGGTTTCCAAAACGCACCTCATTTCTCATCTCCTTATGCTCGGGTTCGCCATTCCAGCCGCTTTAGTAGCAATCTCCCTCCTTGGAGAATCAGCACCTTTAACCTCCTGTTCCGTACAGGTTGCAATTTGTCCTGAGGATGAACGGGAAGAGTGGGAACCAATGAGAGACTAGCTCTAGGTGTTGGGACAGGCACAGGTCACTCTACTTCCCCATCAGGAAGAAGAATTAACCACAGGCTCAGCCTGCCGCCCGGCACCAGAATAGGGCCTGAAGCAATCCTGCGCTTTTGCGGCCAGCTCCCAAGAAAGCGAGTTGAAAAATGGAGCTCAGGGGCACTGCAATTCACAAACCTGCAGACTTATAAATGATAACTCTCGTCCACAAATATATTGAGGGAAGGCAACGAAGAGGATTGGAAAGCAAGGCAGAATTGCAGGAAACAGATTTCAGGAGGGAGATTCGAATCGCCTTTAAAGCACAGGAAAAGCGGCAAAACCTCGACAATGATGCCCTTGGCCAAAAAGGGCGTATGCGTTTTTTCCTGAATATATTCAGGAAAAAACGCATACGCCCTTTTTGGCCAACCAAGCAACCTGGAAAGGCAAATCAGCGCTACAAAGAAGTCTCGCTTCCCATCGGTCAAAAAGGCCATGCTGAATAAACTGTCAAAACCAGAAATGCAGGACAGGCCATGGAGAAACGGGAGCCTGGCTACGCTGATGGGAGGGATGTAAATTGCCAACAGCCACTCTGAAGAAGTGTACGGTGTGTCCTGAAACATCTAAAAAACTCAGCTTAGAGAGCACAGGGCACTTCCACTCATGGGCGTATAAATTGGGAAAACTAAAAATCAGCAAGACACAGGCACCCCAAAGTTTAGGGCTGCTCTGTTGACAAGAACCTCCACTTCGTTACACCTTAAATATCCCAGGAAAGAGAAAAATGGATAAAGAAGTTGTGGTCCTTATGTACAATGGAATATCACTCAGCCATGAAATCAACGTCATAAGGCTAGTAGCAGCATGATGAGTGGATTTAGGTACGACGATTCTAAGTGAAATAAGTCACACAGAAAAAGACACTTATCATAAGATATCACTTATAGAGGGAATGTAAAAACCGCTACCCTTGAACTGAATTACAAAACAGAACAGAGTCCCACGTTTAGAAAACACACTATGGCTGCTTAACGGGAAAGGTGAGGTGGGGTGATGCATAAAACAAGGGTTTCAAATTAGGTCAGATACCGTTCCATAAACCCAATATGTAATAGACAAGACCTACTCCTTGATCAGTGAATTGGACTCAACACCCCCTATTCACCGCCCAAGAATATATCTGACTAGTAAGAATATTAAAACCTATGTTTTGATATCTCTCTGTTAGTGAGTCAAGTGGGTGTAAAGCGGCAGAAACACAGCAGTGAAAAGCAGCTAAACCCCATTATAAAAATCAATTACTTTTAAGAACCCGTGAAACAAAGACAGTGAAAGAGAGAGAAATTCTTACAAAATTCGTTCAGGGGCTGTGATGCCACCTGGATTGACCATATCTAGACCCACAGCTGATGGAGACATAAGGGTGGACACTCTTGGGGCTGAGAGGTTTGGTGAGGTTGGGTGAGGAAACGCAGACCCTTTAAAGTAATACTGCGTGGTTCCCATCCCATGGGTCCCAAATCTCCAGGTTCAAGGGCATCTTCCTACATCGAAAACATGCATGAGAAACCCAGAAGATGGTACACCGTGTGATCGGGAAAGGTTTCCAAAACGCACCTCATTTCTCATCTCCTTATGCTCGGGTTCGCCATTCCAGCCGCTTTAGTAGCAATCTCCCTCCTTGGAGAATCAGCACCTTTAACCTCCTGTTCCGTACAGGTTGCAATTTGTCCTGAGGATGAACGGGAAGAGTGGGAACCAATGAGAGACTAGCTCTAGGTGTTGGGACAGGCACAGGTCACTCTACTTCCCCATCAGGAAGAAGAATTAACCACAGGCTCAGCCTGCCGCCCGGCACCAGAATAGAGCCTGAAGCAATCCTGCGCTTTTGCGGCCAGCTCCCAAGAAAGCGAGTTGAAAAATGGAGCTCAGGGGCACTGCAATTCACAAACCTGCAGACTTATAAATGATAACTCTCGTCCACAAATATATTGAGGGAAGGCAACGAAGAGGATTGGAAAGCAAGGCAGAATTGCAGGAAACAGATTTCAGGAGGGAGATTCGAATCGCCTTTAAAGCACAGGAAAAGCGGCAAAACCTCGACAATGATGCCCTTGGCCAAAAAGGGCGTATGCGTTTTTTCCTGAATATATTCAGGAAAAAACGCATACGCCCTTTTTGGCCAACCAAGCAACCTGGAAAGGCAAATCAGCGCTACAAAGAAGTCTCGCTTCCCATCGGTCAAAAGGGCCATGCTGAATAAAGTGTCAAAACCAGAAATGCAAGACAGGCCATGGAGAAACGTGAGCCTGGCTACGCTGATGGGAGGGATGTAAATTGCCAACAGCCACTCTGGAGAAGTGTACGGTGTGTCCTGAAACATCTAAGAAACTCAGCTTAGAGAGCACAGGGCACTTCCACTCATGGGCGTATAAATTGGGAAAACTAAAAATCAGCAAGACACAGGCACCCCAAAGTTTAGGGCTGCTCTGTTGACAAGAACCTCCACTTCGTTACACCTTAAATATCCCAGGAAAGAGAAAAATGGATAAAGAAGTTGTGGTCCTTATGTCCAATGGAATATCACTCAGCCATGAAATCAACGTCATAAGGCTAGTAGCAGCATGATGAGTGGATTTAGGTACGATGATTCTAAGTGAAATAAGTCACACAGAAAAAGACACTTATCATAAGATATCACTTATAGAGGGAATGTAAAAACCGCTACCCTTGAACTGAATTACAAAACAGAACAGAGTCCCACGTTTAGAAAACACACTATGGCTGCTTAACGGGAAAGGTGAGGTGGGGTGATGCATAAAACAAGGGTTTCAAAATAGGTCAGATACCGTTCCATAAACCCAATATGTAATAGACAAGACCTACTCCTTGATCAGTGAATTGGACTCAACACCCCCTATTCACCGCCCAAGAATATATCTGACTAGTAAGAATCTTAAAACCTATGTTTTGATATCTCTCTGTTAGTGAGTCAAGTGGGTGTAAAGCGGCAGAAACACAGAAGTGAAAAGCAGCTAAACCCCATTATAAAAATCAATTACTTTTAAAAACCCGTGAAACAAAGACCGTGAAAGACAGGGAAATTCTTAAAATTCGTTCAGGGGCTGTGATGCCACCTGGATTGACCATATCTTGACCCACAGCTGATGGAGACATAAGGGTGGACACTCTTGGGGCTGAGAGGTTTGGTGAGGTTGGGTGAGGAAACGCAGACCCTTTAAAGTAATACTGCGTGGTTCCCATCCCATGGGTCCCAAATCTCCAGGTTCAAGGGCATCTTCCTACATCGAAAACATGCATGAGAAACCCAGAAGATGGTACACCGTGTGATCGGGAAAGTTTTCCAAAACGCACCTCATTTCTCATCTCCTTATGCTCGGGTTCGCCATTCCAGCCGCTTTAGTAGCAATCTCCCTCCTTGGAGAATCAGCACCTTTAACCTCCTGTTCCGTACAGGTTGCAATTTGTCCTGAGGATGAACGGGAAGAGTGGGAACCAATGAGAGACTAGCTCTAGGTGTTGGGACAGGCACAGGTCACTCTACTTCCCCATCAGGAAGAAGAATTAACCACAGGCTCAGCCTGCCGCCCGGCACCAGAATAGGGCCTGAAGCAATCCTGCGCTTTTGCGGCCAGCTCCCAAGAAAGCGAGTTGAAAAATGGAGCTCAGGGGCACTGCAATTCACAAACCTGCAGACTTATAAATGATAACTCTCGTCCACAAATATATTGAGGGAAGGCAACGAAGAGGATTGGAAAGCAAGGCAGAATTGCAGGAAACAGATTTCAGGAGGGAGATTCGAATCGCCTTTAAAGCACAGGAAAAGCGGCAAAACCTCGACAATGATGCCCTTGGCCAAAAAGGGCGTATGCGTTTTTTCCTGAATATATTCAGGAAAAAACGCATACGCCCTTTTTGGCCAACCAAGCAACCTGGAAAGGCAAATCAGCGCTACAAAGAAGTCTCGCTTCCCATCGGTAAAAAAGGCCATGCTGAATAAACTGTCAAAACCAGAAATGCAGGACAGGCCATGGAGAAACGGGAGCCTGGCTACGCTGATGGGAGGGATGTAAATTGCCAACAGCCACTCTGAAGAAGTGTACGGTGTGTCCTGAAACATCTAAAAAACTCAGCTTAGAGAGCACAGGGCACTTCCACTCATGGGCGTATAAATTGGGAAAACTAAAAATCAGCAAGACACAGGCACCCCAAAGTTTAGGGCTGCTCTGTTGACAAGAACCTCCACTTCGTTACACCTTAAATATCCCAGGAAAGAGAAAAATGGATAAAGAAGTTGTGGTCCTTATGTACAATGGAATATCACTCAGCCATGAAATCAACGTCATAAGGCTAGTAGCAGCATGATGAGTGGATTTAGGTACGACGATTCTAAGTGAAATAAGTCACACAGAAAAAGACACTTATCATAAGATATCACTTATAGAGGGAATGTAAAAACCGCTACCCTTGAACTGAATTACAAAACAGAACAGAGTCCCACGTTTAGAAAACACACTATGGCTGCTTAACGGGAAAGGTGAGGTGGGGTGATGCATAAAATAAGGGTTTCAAATTAGGTCAGATACCGTTCCATAAACCCAATATGTAATAGACAAGACCTACTCCTTGATCAGTGAATTGGACTCAACACCCCCTATTCACCGCCCAAGAATATATCTGACTAATAAGAATCTTAAAACCTATGTTTTGATATCTCTCTGTAAGTGAGTCAAGTGGGTGTAAAGCGGCAGAAACTCAGCAGTGAAAAGCAGCTAAACCCCATTATAAAAATCAATTACTTTTAAAAACCCGTGAAACAAAGACAGTGAAAGAGAGGGAAATTCTTACAAAATTCGTTCAGGGGCTGTGATGCCACCTGGATTGACCATATCTAGACCCACAGCTGATGGAGACATAAGGGTGGACACTCTTGGGGCTGAGAGGTTTGGTGAGGTTGGGTGAGGAAACGCAGACCCTTTAAAGTAATACTGCGTGGTTCCCATCCCATGGGTCCCGAATCTCCAGGTTCAAGGGCATCTTCCTACATCGAAAACATGCATGAGAAACCCAGAAGATGGTACACCGTGTGATCGGGAAAGGTTTCCAAAACGCACCTCATTTCTCATCTCCGTATGCTCGGGTTCGCCATTCCAGCCGCTTTAGTAGCAATCTCCCTCCTTGGAGAATCAGCACCTTTAACCTCCTGTTCCGTACAGGTTGCAATTTGTCCTGAGGATGAACGGGAAGAGTGGGAACCAATGAGAGACTAGCTCTAGGTGTTGGGACAGGCACAGGTCACTCTACTTTCCCATCAGGAAGAAGAATTAACCACAGGCTCAGCCTGCCGCCCGGGACCAGAATAGGGCCTGAAGCAATCCTGCGCTTTTGCGGCCAGCTCCCAAGAAAGCGAGTTGAAAAATGGAGCTCAGGGGCACTGCAATTCACAAACCTGCAGACTTATAAATGATAACTCTCGTCCACAAATATATTGAGGGAAGGCAACGAAGAGGACTGGAAAGCAAGGCAGAATTGCAGGAAACAGATTTCAGGAGGGAGATTCGAATCGCCTTTAAAGCACAGGAAAAGCGGCAAAACCTCGACAATGATGCCCTTGGCCAAAAAGGGCGTATGCGTTTTTTCCTGAATATATTCAGGAAACAAAGCATACGCCCTTTTTGGCCAACCAAGCAACCTGGAAAGGCAAATCAGCGCTACAAAGAAGTCTCGCTTCCCATCGGTCAAAAGGGCCATGCTGAATAAAGTGTCAAAACCAGAAATGCAGGACAGGCCATGGAGAAACGGGAGCCTGGCTACGCTGATGGGCGGGATGTAAATTGCCAACAGCCACTCTGGAGAAGTGTACGGTGTGTCCTGAAACATCTAAAAAACTCAGCTTAGAGAGCACAGGGCACTTCCACTCATGGGCGTATAAATTGGGAAAACTAAAAATCAGCAAGACACAGGCACCCCAAAGTTTAGGGCTGCTCTGTTGACAAGAACCTCCACTTCGTTACACCTTAAATATCCCAGGAAAGAGAAAAATGGATAAAGAAGTTGTGGTCCTTATGTACAATGGAATATCACTCAGCCATGAAATCAACGTCATAAGGCTAGTAGCAGCATGATGAGTGGATTTAGGTACGACGATTCTAAGTGAAATAAGTCACACAGAAAAAGACACTTATCATAAGATATCACTTATAGAGGGAATGTAAAAACCGCTACCCTTGAACTGAATTACAAAACAGAACAGAGTCCCACGTTTAGAAAACACACTATGGCTGCTTAACGGGAAAGGTGAGGTGGGGTGATGCATAAAACAAGGGTTTCAAATTAGGTCAGATACCGTTCCATAAACCCAATATGTAATAGACAAGACCTACTCCTTGATCAGTGAATTGGACTCAACACCCCCTATTCACCGCCCAAGAATATATCTGACTAATAAGAATCTTAAAACCTATGTTTTGATATCTCTCTGTAAGTGAGTCAAGTGGGTGTAAAGTGGCAGAAACACAGCAGTGAAAAGCAGCTAAACCCCATTATAAAAATCAATTACTTTTAAAAACCCGTGAAACAAAGACAGTGAAAGAGAGGGAAATTCTACAAAATTCGTTCAGGGGCTGTGATGCCACCTGGATTGACCATATCTAGACCCACAGCTGATTGAGACATAAGGGTGGACACTCTTGGGGCTGAGAGGTTTGGTGAGGTTGGGTGAGGAAACGCAGACCTTTTAAAGTAATACTGCGTGGTTCCCATCCCATGGGTCCCGAATCTCCAGGTTCAAGGGCATCTTCCTACATCGAAAACATGCATGAGAAACCCAGAAGATGGTACACCGTGTGATCGGGAAAGGTTTCCAAAACGCACCTCATTTCTCATCTCCTTATGCTCGGGTTCGCCATTCCAGCCGCTTTACTAGCAATCTCCCTCCTTGGAGAATCAGCACCGTTAACCTCCTGTTCCGTACAGGTTGCAATTTGTCCTGAGGATGAACGGGAAGAGTGGGAACCAATGAGAGACTAGCTCTAGGTGTTAGGATAGGCACAGGTCACTCTACTTCCCCATCAGGAAGAAGAATTAACCACAGGCTCAGCCTGCCGCCCGGGACCAGAATAGGGCCTGAAGCAATCCTGCGCTTTTGCGGCCAGCTCCCAAGAAAGCTAGTTGAAAAATGGAGCTCAGGGGCACTGCAATTCACAAACCTGCAGACTTATAAATGATAACTCTCGTCCACAAATATATTGAGGGAAGGCAACGAAGAGGATTGGAAAGCAAGGCAGAATTGCAGGAAACAGATTTAAGGAGGGAGATTCGAATCGCCTTTAAAGCACAGGAAAAGCGGCAAAACCTCGACAATGATGCCCTTGGCCAAAAAGGGCGTATGCGTTTTTTCCTGAATATATTCAGGAAAAAACGCATACGCCCTTTTTGGCCAACCAAGCAACCTGGAAAGGCAAATCAGCGCTACAAAGAAGTCTCGCTTCCCATCGGTCAAAAGGGCCATGCTGAATAAAGTGTCAAAACCAGAAATGCAGGACAGGCCATGGAGAAACGGGAGCCTGGCTACGCTGATGGGAGGGATGTAAATTGCCAACAGCCACTCTGGAGAAGTGTACGGTGTGTCCTGAAACATCTAAGAAACTCAGCTTAGAGAGCACAGGGCACTTCCACTCATGGGCGTATAAATT
Source organism: Balaenoptera physalus (assembly GCF_965194825.1). Classification (NCBI taxonomy): domain Eukaryota; kingdom Metazoa; phylum Chordata; class Mammalia; order Artiodactyla; family Balaenopteridae; genus Balaenoptera; species Balaenoptera physalus. Next base: position 85,538,148 of record NC_138888.1, on the reverse strand, counting down.
GGGAAAACTAAAAATCAGCAAGACACAGGCACCCCAAAGTTTAGGGCTGCTCTGTTGACAAGAACCTCCACTTCGTTACACCTTAAATATCCCAGGAAAGAGAAAAATGGATAAAGAAGTTGTGGTCCTTATGTACAATGGAATATCACTCAGCCATGAAATCAACGTCATAAGGCTAGTAGCAGCATGATGAGTGGATTTAGGTACGATGATTCTAAGTGAAATAAGTCACACAGAAAAAGACACTTATCATAAGATATCACTTATAGAGGGAATGTATAAACCGCTACCCTTGAACTGAATTACAAAACAGAACAGAGTCCCACGTTTAGAAAACACACTATGGCTGCTTAACGGGAAAGGTGAGGTGGGGTGATGCATAAAACAAGGGTTTCAAATTAGGTCAGATACCGTTCCATAAACCCAATATGTAATAGACAAGACCTACTCCTTGATCAGTGAATTGGACTCAACACCCCCTATTCACCGCCCAAGAATATATCTGACTAGTAAGAATCTTAAAACCTATGTTTTGATATCTCTCTGTTAGTGAGTCAAGTGGGTGTAAAGCGGCAGAAACACAGAAGTGAAAAGCAGCTAAACCCCATTATAAAAATCAATTACTTTTAAAAACCCGTGAAACAAAGACAGTGAAAGACAGGGAAATTCTTAAAATTCGTTCAGGGGCTGTGATGCCACCTGGATTGACCATATCTTGACCCACAGCTGATGGAGACATAAGGGTGGACACTCTTGGGGCTGAGAGGTTTGGTGAGGTTGGGTGAGGAAACGCAGACCCTTTAAAGTAATACTGCGTGGTTCCCATCCCATGGGTCCCAAATCTCCAGGTTCAAGGGCATCTTCCTACATCGAAAACATGCATGAGAAACCCAGAAGATGGTACACCGTGTGATCGGGAAAGGTTTCCAAAACGCACCTCATTTCTCATCTCCTTATGCTCGGGTTCGCCATTCCAGCCGCTTTAGTAGCAATCTCCCTCCTTGGAGAATCAGCACCTTTAACCTCCTGTTCCGTACAGGTTGCAATTTGTCCTGAGGATGAACGGGAAGAGTGGGAACCAATGAGAGACTAGCTCTAGGTGTTGGGACAGGCACAGGTCACTCTACTTCCCCATCAGGAAGAAGAATTAACCACAGGCTCAGCCTGCCGCCCGGCACCAGAATAGAGCCTGAAGCAATCCTGCGCTTTTGCGGCCAGCTCCCAAGAAAGCGAGTTGAAAAATGGAGCTCAGGGGCACTGCAATTCACAAACCTGCAGACTTATAAATGATAACTCTCGTCCACAAATATATTGAGGGAAGGCAACGAAGAGGATTGGAAAGCAAGGCAGAATTGCAGGAAACAGATTTCAGGAGGGAGATTCGAATCGCCTTTAAAGCACAGGAAAAGCGGCAAAACCTCGACAATGATGCCCTTTGCCAAAAAGGGCGTATGCGTTTTTTCCTGAATATATTCAGGAAAAAACGCATACGCCCTTTTTGGCCAACCAAGCAACCTGGAAAGGCAAATCAGCGCTACAAAGAAGTCTCGCTTCCCATCGGTCAAAAAGGCCATGCTGAATAAAGTGTCAAAACCAGAAATGCAGGACAGGCCATGGAGAAACGGGAGCCTGGCTACGCTGATGGGAGGGATGTAAATTGCCAACAGCCACTCTGGAGAAGTGTACGGTGTGTCCTGAAACATCTAAAAAACTCAGCTTAGAGAGCACAGGGCACTTCCACTCATGGGCGTATAAATTGGGAAAACTAAAAATCAGCAAGACACAGGCACCCCAAAGTTTAGGGCTGCTCTGTTGACAAGAACCTCCACTTCGTTACACCTTAAATATCCCAGGAAAGAGAAAAATGGATAAAGAAGTTGTGGTCCTTATGTAGAATGGAATATCACTCAGCCATGAAATCAACGTCATAAGGCTAGTAGCAGCATGATGAGTGGATTTAGGTACGTCGATTCTAAGTGAAATAAGTCACACAGAAAAAGACACTTATCATAAGATATCACTTATAGAGGGAATGTAAAAACCGCTACCCTTGAACTGAATTACAAAACAGAACAGAGTCCCACGTTTAGAAAACACACTATGGCTGCTTAACGGGAAAGGTGAGGTGGGGTGATGCATAAAACAAGGGTTTCAAATTAGGTCAGATACCGTTCCATAAACCCAATATGTAATAGACAAGACCTACTCCTTGATCAGTGAATTGGACTCAACACCCCCTATTCACCGCCCAAGAATATATCTGACTAATAAGAATCTTAAAACATATGTTTTGATATCTCTCTGTAAGTGAGTCAAGTTGGTGTAAAGTGACAGAAACACAGCAGTGAAAAGCAGCTAAACCCCATTATAAAAATCAATTACTTTTAAAAACCCGTGAAAGAAAGACAGTGAAAGAGAGGGAAATTCTACAAAATTCGTTCAGGGGCTGTGATGCCACCTGGATTGACCATATCTAGACCCACAGCTGATGGAGACATAAGGGTGGACACTCTTGGGGCTGAGAGGTTTGGTGAGGTTGGGTGAGGAAACGCAGACCTTTTAAAGTAATACTGCGTGGTTCCCATCGCATGGGTCCCGAATCTCCAGGTTCAAGGGCATCTTCCTGCATCGAAAACATGCATGAGAAACCCAGAAGATGGTACACCGTGTGATCGGGAAAGGTTTCCAAAACGCACCTCATTTCTCATCTCCTTATGCTCGGGTTCGCCATTCCAGCCGCTTTAGTAGCAATCTCCCTCCTTGGAGAATCAGCACCTTTAACCTCCTGTTCCGTACAGGTTGCAATTTGTCCTGAGGATGAACGGGAAGAGTGGGAACCAATGAGAGACTAGCTCTAGGTGTTGGGACAGGCACAGGTCACTCTACTTCCCCATCAGGAAGAAGAATTAACCACAGGCTCAGCCTGCCGCCCGGGACCAGAATAGGGCCTGAAGCAATCCTGCGCTTTTGCGGCCAGCTCCCAAGAAAGCGAGTTGAAAAATGGAGCTCAGGGGCACTGCAATTCACAAACCTGCAGACTTATAAATGATAACTCTCGTCCACAAATATATTGAGGGAAGGCAACGAAGAGGATTGGAAAGCAAGGCAGAATTGCAGGAAACAGATTTCAGGAGGGAGATTCGAATCGCCTTTAAAGCACAGGAAAAGCGGCAAAACCTCGACAATGATGCCCTTGGCCAAAAAGGGCGTATGCGTTTTTTCCTGAATATATTCAGGAAAAAACGCATACGCCCTTTTTGGCCAACCAAGCAACCTGGAAAGGCAAATCAGTGCTACAAAGAAGTCTCGCTTCCCATCGGTCAAAAGGGCCATGCTGAATAAAGTGTCAAAACCAGAAATGCAGGACAGGCCATGGAGAAACGGGAGCCTGGCTACGCTGATGGGAGGGATGTAAATTGCCAACAGCCACTCTGGAGAAGTGTACGGTGTGTCCTGAAACATCTAAGAAACACAGCTTAGAGAGCACAGGGCACTTCCACTCATGGGCGTATAAATTGGGAAAACTAAAAATCAGCAAGACACAGGCACCCCAAAGTTTAGGGCTGCTCTGTTGACAAGAACCTCCACTTCGTTACACCTTAAATATCCCAGGAAAGAGAAAAATGGATAAAGAAGTTGTGGTCCTTATGTACAATGGAATATCACTCAGCCATGAAATCAACGTCATAAGGCTAGTAGCAGCATGATGAGTGGATTTAGGTACGTCGATTCTAAGTGAAATAAGTCACACAGAAAAAGACACTTATCATAAGATATCACTTATAGAGGGAATGTAAAAACCGCTACCCTTGAACTGAATTACAAAACAGAACAGAGTCCCACGTTTAGAAAACACACTATGGCTGCTTAACGGGAAAGGTGAGGTGGGGTGATGCATAAAACAAGGGTTTCAAATTAGGTCAGATACCGTTCCATAAACCCAATATGTAATAGACAAGACCTACTCCTTGATCAGTGAATTGGACTCAACACCCCCTATTCACCGCCCAAGAATATATCTGACTAATAAGAATCTTAAAACATATGTTTTGATATCTCTCTGTAAGTGAGTCAAGTTGGTGTAAAGTGACAGAAACACAGCAGTGAAAAGCAGCTAAACCCCATTATAAAAATCAATTACTTTTAAAAACCCGTGAAAGAAAGACAGTGAAAGAGAGGGAAATTCTACAAAATTCGTTCAGGGGCTGTGATGCCACCTGGATTGACCATATCTAGACCCACAGCTGATGGAGACATAAGGGTGGACACTCTTGGGGCTGAGAGGTTTGGTGAGGTTGGGTGAGGAAACGCAGACCTTTTAAAGTAATACTGCGTGGTTCCCATCGCATGGGTCCCGAATCTCCAGGTTCAAGGGCATCTTCCTGCATCGAAAACATGCATGAGAAACCCAGAAGATGGTACACCGTGTGATCGGGAAAGGTTTCCAAAACGCACCTCATTTCTCATCTCCTTATGCTCGGGTTCGCCATTCCAGCCGCTTTAGTAGCAATCTCCCTCCTTGGAGAATCAGCACCTTTAACCTCCTGTTCCGTACAGGTTGCAATTTGTCCTGAGGATGAACGGGAAGAGTGGGAACCAATGAGAGACTAGCTCTAGGTGTTGGGACAGGCACAGGTCACTCTACTTCCCCATCAGGAAGAAGAATTAACCACAGGCTCAGCCTGCCGCCCGGGACCAGAATAGGGCCTGAAGCAATCCTGCGCTTTTGCGGCCAGCTCCCAAGAAAGCGAGTTGAAAAATGGAGCTCAGGGGCACTGCAATTCACAAACCTGCAGACTTATAAATGATAACTCTCGTCCACAAATATATTGAGGGAAGGCAACGAAGAGGATTGGAAAGCAAGGCAGAATTGCAGGAAACAGATTTCAGGAGGGAGATTCGAATCGCCTTTAAAGCACAGGAAAAGCGGCAAAACCTCGACAATGATGCCCTTGGCCAAAAAGGGCGTATGCGTTTTTTCCTGAATATATTCAGGAAAAAACGCATACGCCCTTTTTGGCCAACCAAGCAACCTGGAAAGGCAAATCAGTGCTACAAAGAAGTCTCGCTTCCCATCGGTCAAAAGGGCCATGCTGAATAAAGTGTCAAAACCAGAAATGCAGGACAGGCCATGGAGAAACGGGAGCCTGGCTACGCTGATGGGAGGGATGTAAATTGCCAACAGCCACTCTGGAGAAGTGTACGGTGTGTCCTGAAACATCTAAGAAACACAGCTTAGAGAGCACAGGGCACTTCCACTCATGGGCGTATAAATTGGGAAAACTAAAAATCAGCAAGACACAGGCACCCCAAAGTTTAGGGCTGCTCTGTTGACAAGAACCTCCACTTCGTTACACCTTAAATATCCCAGGAAAGAGAAAAATGGATAAAGAAGTTGTGGTCCTTATGTACAATGGAATATCACTCAGCCATGAAATCAACGTCATAAGGCTAGTAGCAGCATGATGAGTGGATTTAGGTACGATGATTCTAAGTGAAATAAGTCACACAGAAAAAGTCAATTATCTTAAGATATCACTTATAGAGGGAATGTAAAAACCGCTACCCTTGAACTGAATTACAAAACAGAACAGAGTCCCACGTTTAGAAAACACACTATGGCTGCTTAACGGGAAAGGTGAGGTGGGGTGATGCATAAAACAAGGGTTTCAAATTAGGTCAGATACCGTTCCATAAACCCAATATGTAATAGACAAGACCTACTCCTTGATCAGTGAATTGGACTCAACACCCCCTATTCACCGCCCAAGAATATATCTGAATAGTAAGAATCTTAAAACCTATGTTTTGATATCTCTCTGTTAGTGAGTCAAGTGGGTGTAAAGCGGCAGAAACACAGAAGTGAAAAGCAGCTAAACCCCATTATAAAAATCAATTACTTTTAAAAACCCGTGAAACAAAGACAGTGAAAGACAGGGAAATTCTTAAAATTCGTTCAGGGGCTGTGATGCCACCTGGATTGACCATATATTGACCCACAGCTGATGGAGACATAAGGGTGGACACTCTTGGGGCTGAGAGGTTTGGTGAGGTTGGGTGAGGAAACGCAGACCCTTTAAATTAATACTGCGTGGTTCCCATCCCATGGGTCCCAAATCTCCAGGTTCAAGGGCATCTTCCTACATCGAAAACATGCATGAGAAACCCAGAAGATGGTACACCGTGTGATCGGGAAAGGTTTCCAAAACGCACCTCATTTCTCATCTCCTTATGCTCGGGTTCGCCATTCCAGCCGCTTTAGTAGCAATCTCCCTCCTTGGAGAATCAGCACCTTTAACCTCCTGTTCCGTACAGGTTGCAATTTGTCCTGAGGATGAACGGGAAGAGTGGGAACCAATGAGAGACTAGCTCTAGGTGTTGGGACAGGCACAGGTCACTCTACTTCCCCATCAGGAAGAAGAATTAACCACAGGCTCAGCCTGCCGCCCGGGACCAGAATAGGGCCTGAAGCAATCCTGCGCTTTTGCGGCCAGCTCCCAAGAAAGCGAGTTGAAAAATGGAGCTCAGGGGCACTGCAATTCACAAACCTGCAGACTTATAAATGATAACTCTCGTCCACAAATATATTGAGGGAAGGCAACGAAGAGGATTGGAAAGCAAGGCAGAATTGCAGGAAACAGATTTCAGGAGGGAGATTCGAATCGCCTTTAAAGCACAGGAAAAGCGGCAAAACCTCGACAATGATGCCCTTGGCCAAAAAGGGCGTATGCGTTTTTTCCTGAATATATTCAGGAAAAAACGCATACGCCCTTTTTGGCCAACCAAGCAACCTGGAAAGGCAAATCAGCGCTACAAAGAAGTCTCGCTTCCCATCGGTCAAAAGGGCCATGCTGAATAAAGTGTCAAAACCAGAAATGCAGGACAGGCCATGGAGAAACGGGAGCCTGGCTACGCTGATGGGAGGGATGTAAATTGCCAAAAGCCACTCTGGAGAAGTGTACGGTGTGTCCTGAAACATCTAAGAAACTCAGCTTAGAGAGCACAGGGCACTTCCACTCATGGGCGTATAAATTGGGAAAACTAAAAATCAGCAAGACACAGGCACCCCAAAGTTTAGGGCTGCTCTGTTGACAAGAACCTCCACTTCGTTACACCTTAAATATCCCAGGAAAGAGAAAAATGGATAAAGAAGTTGTGGTCCTTATGTACAATGGAATATCACTGAGCCATGAAATCAACGTCATAAGGCTAGTAGCAGCATGATGAGTGGATTTAGGTACGACGATTCTAAGTGAAATAAGTCACACAGAAAAAGACACTTATCATAAGATATCACTTATAGAGGGAATGTAAAAACCGCTACCCTTGAACTGAATTACAAAACAGAACAGAGTCCCACGTTTAGAAAACACACTATGGCTGCTTAACGGGAAAGGTGAGGTGGGGTGATGCATAAAACAAGGGTTTCAAATTAGGTCAGATACCGTTCCATAAACCCAATATGTAATAGACAAGACCTACTCCTTGATCAGTGAATTGGACTCAACACCCCCTATTCACCGCCCAAGAATATATCTGACTAGTAAGAATATTAAAACCTATGTTTTGATATCTCTCTGTTAGTGAGTCAAGTGGGTGTAAAGCGGCAGAAACACAGCAGTGAAAAGCAGCTAAACCCCATTATAAAAATCAATTACTTTTAAGAACCCGTGAAACAAAGACAGTGAAAGAGAGAGAAATTCTTACAAAATTCGTTCAGGGGCTGTGATGCCACCTGGATTGACCATATCTAGACCCACAGCTGATGGAGACATAAGGGTGGACACTCTTGGGGCTGAGAGGTTTGGTGAGGTTGGGTGAGGAAACGCAGACCCTTTAAAGTAATACTGCGTGGTTCCCATCCCATGGGTCCCAAATCTCCAGGTTCAAGGGCATCTTCCTACATCGAAAACATGCATGAGAAACCCAGAAGATGGTACACCGTGTGATCGGGAAAGTTTTCCAAAACGCACCTCATTTCTCATCTCCTTATGCTCGGGTTCGCCATTCCAGCCGCTTTAGTAGCAATCTCCCTCCTTGGAGAATCAGCACCTTTAACCTCCTGTTCCGTACAGGTTGCAATTTGTCCTGAGGATGAACGGGAAGAGTGGGAACCAATGAGAGACTAGCTCTAGGTGTTGGGACAGGCACAGGTCACTCTACTTCCCCATCAGGAAGAAGAATTAACCACAGGCTCAGCCTGCCGCCCGGCACCAGAATAGGGCCTGAAGCAATCCTGCGCTTTTGCGGCCAGCTCCCAAGAAAGCAAGTTGAAAAATGGAGCTCAGGGGCACTGCAATTCACAAACCTGCAGACTTATAAATGATAACTCTCGTCCACAAATATATTGAGGGAAGGCAACGAAGAGGATTGGAAAGCAAGGCAGAATTGCAGGAAACAGATTTCAGGAGGGAGATTCGAATCGCCTTTAAAGCACAGGAAAAGCGGCAAAACCTCGACAATGATGCCCTTGGCCAAAAAGGGCGTATGCGTTTTTTCCTGAATATATTCAGGAAAAAACGCATACGCCCTTTTTGGCCAACCAAGCAACCTGGAAAGGCAAATCAGCGCTACAAAGAAGTCTCGCTTCCCATCGGTCAAAAAGGCCATGCTGAATAAAGTGTCAAAACCAGAAATGCAGGACAGGCCATGGAGAAACGGGAGCCTGGCTACGCTGATGGGAGGGATGTAAATTGCCAACAGCCACTCTGGAGAAGTGTACGGTGTGTCCTGAAACATCTAAAAAACTCAGCTTAGAGAGCACAGGGCACTTCCACTCATGGGCGTATAAATTGGGAAAACTAAAAATCAGCAAGACACAGGCACCCCAAAGTTTAGGGCTGCTCTGTTGACAAGAACCTCCACTTCGTTACACCTTAAATATCCCAGGAAAGAGAAAAATGGATAAAGAAGTTGTGGTCCTTATGTAGAATGGAATATCACTCAGCCATGAAATCAACGTCATAAGGCTAGTAGCAGCATGATGAGTGGATTTAGGTACGTCGATTCTAAGTGAAATAAGTCACACAGAAAAAGTCACTTATCTTAAGATATCACTTATAGAGGGAATGTAAAAACCGCTACCCTTGAACTGAATTACAAAACAGAACAGAGTCCCACGTTTAGAAAACACACTATGGCTGCTTAACGGGAAAGGTGAGGTGGGGTGATGCATAAAACAAGGGTTTCAAATTAGGTCAGATACCGTTCCATAAACCCAATATGTAATAGACAAGACCTACTCCTTGATCAGTGAATTGGACTCAACACCCCCTATTCACCGCCCAAGAATATATCTGACTAATAAGAATCTTAAAACATATGTTTTGATATCTCTCTGTAAGTGAGTCAAGTTGGTGTAAAGTGACAGAAACACAGCAGTGAAAAGCAGCTAAACCCCATTATAAAAATCAATTACTTTTAAAAACCCGTGAAAGAAAGACAGTGAAAGAGAGGGAAATTCTACAAAATTCGTTCAGGGGCTGTGATGCCACCTGGATTGACCATATCTAGACCCACAGCTGATGGAGACATAAGGGTGGACACTCTTGGGGCTGAGAGGTTTGGTGAGGTTGGGTGAGGAAACGCAGACCTTTTAAAGTAATACTGCGTGGTTCCCATCGCATGGGTCCCGAATCTCCAGGTTCAAGGGCATCTTCCTACATCGAAAACATGCATGAGAAACCCAGAAGATGGTACACCGTGTGATCGGGAAAGGTTTCCAAAACGCACCTCATTTCTCATCTCCTTATGCTCGGGTTCGCCATTCCAGCCGCTTTAGTAGCAATCTCCCTCCTTGGAGAATCAGCACCTTTAACCTCCTTTTCCGTACAGGTTGCAATTTGTCCTGAGGATGAACGGGAAGAGTGGGAACCAATGAGAGACTAGCTCTAGGTGTTGGGACAGGCACAGGTCACTCTACTTCCCCATCAGGAAGAAGAATTAACCACAGGCTCAGCCTGCCGCCCGGGACCAGAATAGGGCCTGAAGCAATCCTGTGCTTTTGCGGCCAGCTCCCAAGAAAGCGAGTTGAAAAATGGAGCTCAGGGGCACTGCAATTCACAAACCTGCAGACTTATAAATGATAACTCTCGTCCACAAATATATTGAGGGAAGGCAACGAAGAGGATTGGAAAGCAAGGCAGAATTGCAGGAAACAGATTTCAGGAGGGAGATTCGAATCGCCTTTAAAGCACAGGAAAAGCAGCAAAACCTCGACAATGATGCCCTTGGCCAAAAAGGGCGTATGCGTTTTTTCCTGAATATATTCAGGAAAAAACGCATACGCCCTTTTTGGCCAACCAAGCAACCTGGAAAGGCAAATCAGTGCTACAAAGAAGTCTCGCTTCCCATCGGTCAAAAGGGCCATGCTGAATAAAGTGTCAAAACCAGAAATGCAGGACAGGCCATGGAGAAACGGGAGCCTGGCTACGCTGATGGGAGGGATGTAAATTGCCAACAGCCACTCTGGAGAAGTGTACGGTGTGTCCTGAAACATCTAAGAAACTCAGCTTAGAGAGCACAGGGCACTTCCACTCATGGGCGTATAAATTGGGAAAACTAAAAATCAGCAAGACACAGGCACCCCAAAGTTTAGGGCTGCTCTGTTGACAAGAACCTCCACTTCGTTACACCTTAAATATCCCAGGAAAGAGAAAAATGGATAAAGAAGTTGTGGTCCTTATGTACAATGGAATATCACTCAGCCATGAAATCAACGTCATAAGGCTAGTAGCAGCATGATGAGTGGATTTAGGTACGATGATTCTAAGTGAAATAAGTCACACAGAAAAAGTCACTTATCTTAAGATATCACTTATAGAGGGAATGTAAAAACCGCTACCCTTGAACTGAATTACAAAACAGAACAGAGTCCCACGTTTAGAAAACACACTATGGCTGCTTAACGGGAAAGGTGAGGTGGGGTGATGCATAAAACAAGGGTTTCAAATTAGGTCAGATACCGTTCCATAAACCCAATATGTAATAGACAAGACCTACTCCTTGATCAGTGAATTGGACTCAACACCCCCTATTCACCGCGCAAGAATATATCTGAATAGTAAGAATCTTAAAACCTATGTTTTGATATCTCTCTGTTAGTGAGTCAAGTGGGTGTAAAGCGGCAGAAACACAGAAGTGAAAAGCAGCTAAACCCCATTATAAAAATCAATTACTTTTAAAAACCCGTGAAACAAAGACAGTGAAAGACAGGGAAATTCTTAAAATTCGTTCAGGGGCTGTGATGCCACCTGGATTGACCATATATTGACCCACAGCTGATGGAGACATAAGGGTGGACACTCTTGGGGCTGAGAGGTTTGGTGAGGTTGGGTGAGGAAACGCAGACCCTTTAAATTAATACTGCGTGGTTCCCATCCCATGGGTCCCAAATCTCCAGGTTCAAGGGCATCTTCCTACATCGAAAACATGCATGAGAAACCCAGAAGATGGTACACCGTGTGATCGGGAAAGGTTTCCAAAACGCACCTCATTTCTCATCTCCTTATGCTCGGGTTCGCCATTCCAGCCGCTTTAGTAGCAATCTCCCTCCTTGGAGAATCAGCACCTTTAACCTCCTGTTCCGTACAGGTTGCAATTTGTCCTGAGGATGAACGGGAAGAGTGGGAACCAATGAGAGACTAGCTCTAGGTGTTGGGACAGGCACAGGTCACTCTACTTCCCCATCAGGAAGAAGAATTAACCACAGGCTCAGCCTGCCGCCCGGGACCAGAATAGGGCCTGAAGCAATCCTGCGCTTTTGCGGCCAGCTCCCAAGAAAGCGAGTTGAAAAATGGAGCTCAGGGGCACTGCAATTCACAAACCTGCAGACTTATAAATGATAACTCTCGTCCACAAATATATTGAGGGAAGGCAACGAAGAGGATTGGAAAGCAAGGCAGAATTGCAGGAAACAGATTTCAGGAGGGAGATTCGAATCGCCTTTAAAGCACAGGAAAAGCGGCAAAACCTCGACAATGATGCCCTTGGCCAAAAAGGGCGTATGCGTTTTTTCCTGAATATATTCAGGAAAAAACGCATACGCCCTTTTTGGCCAACCAAGCAACCTGGAAAGGCAAATCAGCGCTACAAAGAAGTCTCGCTTCCCATCGGTCAAAAGGGCCATGCTGAATAAAGTGTCAAAACCAGAAATGCAGGACAGGCCATGGAGAAACGGGAGCCTGGCTACGCTGATGGGAGGGATGTAAATTGCCAAAAGCCACTCTGGAGAAGTGTACGGTGTGTCCTGAAACATCTAAGAAACTCAGCTTAGAGAGCACAGGGCACTTCCACTCATGGGCGTATAAATTGGGAAAACTAAAAATCAGCAAGACACAGGCACCCCAAAGTTTAGGGCTGCTCTGTTGACAAGAACCTCCACTTCGTTACACCTTAAATATCCCAGGAAAGAGAAAAATGGATAAAGAAGTTGTGGTCCTTATGTACAATGGAATATCACTGAGCCATGAAATCAACGTCATAAGGCTAGTAGCAGCATGATGAGTGGATTTAGGTACGACGATTCTAAGTGAAATAAGTCACACAGAAAAAGACACTTATCATAAGATATCACTTATAGAGGGAATGTAAAAACCGCTACCCTTGAACTGAATTACAAAACAGAACAGAGTCCCACGTTTAGAAAACACACTATGGCTGCTTAACGGGAAAGGTGAGGTGGGGTGATGCATAAAACAAGGGTTTCAAATTAGGTCAGATACCGTTCCATAAACCCAATATGTAATAGACAAGACCTACTCCTTGATCAGTGAATTGGACTCAACACCCCCTATTCACCTCCCAAGAATATATCTGACTAGTAAGAATCGTAAAACCTATGTTTTGATATCTCTCTGTAAGTGAGTCAAGTGGGTGTAAAGCGGCAGAAACACAGCAGTGAAAAGCAGCTAAACCCCATTATAAAAATCAATTACTTTTAAAAACCCGTGAAACAAAGACAGTGAAAGAGAGAGAAATTCTTACAAAATTCGTTCAGGGGCTGTGATGCCGCCTGGATTGACCATATCTAGACCCACAGCTGATGGAGACATAAGGGTGGACACTCTTGGGGCTGAGAGGTTTGGTGAGGTTGGGTGAGGAAACGCAGACCCTTTAAAGTAATACTGCGTGATATCCATCCCATGGGTCCCAAATCTCCAGGTTCAAGGGCATCTTCCTACATCGAAAACATGCATGAGAAACCCAGAAGATGGTACACCGTGTGATCGGGAAAGGTTTCCAAAACGCACCTCATTTCTCATCTCCTTGTGCTCGGGTTCGCCATTCCAGCCGCTTTAGTAGCAATCTCCCTCCTTGGAGAATCAGCACCTTTAACCTCCTGTTCCGTACAGGTTGCAATTTGTCCTGAGGATGAACGGGAAGAGTGGGAACCAATGAGAGACTAGCTCTAGGTGTTGGGACAGGCACAGGTCACTCTACTTTCCCATCAGGAAGAAGAATTAACCACAGGCTCAGCCTGCCGCCCGGGACCAGAATAGGGCCTGAAGCAATCCTGCGCTTTTGCGGCCAGCTCCCAAGAAAGCGAGTTGAAAAATGGAGCTCAGGGGCACTGCAATTCACAAACCTGCAGACTTATAAATGATAACTCTCGTCCACAAATATATTGAGGGAAGGCAACGAAGAGGATTGGAAAGCAAGGCAGAATGGCAGGAAACAGATTTCAGGAGGGAGATTCGAATCGCCTTTAAAGCACAGGAAAAGCGGCAAAACCTCGACAATGATGCCCTTGGCCAAAAAGGGCTTATGCGTTTTTTCCTGAATATATTCAGGAAAAAACGCATAAGCCCTTTTTGACCAAGCAAGCAACCTGGAAAGGCAAGTCAGCGCTACAAAGAAGTCTCGCTTCCCATCGGTCAAAAGGGCCATGCTGAATAAAGTGTCAAAACCAGAAATGCAGGACAGGCCATGGAGAAACGGGAGCCTGGCTACGCTGATGGGAGGGATGTAAATTGCCAACAGCCACTCTGGAGAAGTGTACGGTGTGTCCTGAAACATCTAAAAAACTCAGCTTAGAGAGCACAAGGCACTTCCACTCATGGGCGTATAAATTGGGAAAACTAAAAATCAGCAAGACACAGGCACCCCAAAGTTTAGGGCTGCTCTGTTGACAAGAACCTCCACTTCGTTACACCTTAAATATCCCAGGAAAGAGAAAAATGGATAAAGAAGTTGTGGTCCTTATGTACAATGGAATATCACTCAGCCATGAAATCAACGTCATAAGGCTAGTAGCAGCATGATGAGTGGATTTAGGTACGACGATTCTAAGTGAAATAAGTCACACAGAAAAAGACACTTATCATAAGATATCACTTATAGAGGGAATGTATAAACCGCTACCCTTGAACTGAATTACAAAACAGAACAGAGTCCCACGTTTAGAAAACACACTATGGCTGCTTAACGGGAAAGGAGAGGTGGGGTGATGCATAAAACAAGGGTTTCAAATTAGGTCAGATAACGTTCCATAAACCCAATATGTAATAGACAAGACCTACTCCTTGATCAGTGAATTGGACTCAACACCCCCTATTCACCGCCCAAGAATATATCTGACTAGTAAGAATCTTAAAACCTATGGTTTGATATCTCTCTGTAAGTGAGTCAAGTGGGTGTAAAGCGGCAGAAACACAGCAGTGAAAAGCAGCTAAACCCCATTATAAAAATCAATTACTTTTAAAAACCCGTGAAACAAAGACAGTGAAAGAGAGAGAAATTCTTACAAAATTCGTTCAGGGGCTGTGATGACGCCTGGATTGACCATATCTAGACCCACAGCTGATGGAGACATAAGGGTGGACACTCTTGGGGCTGAGAGGTTTGGTGAGGTTGGGTGAGGAAACGCAGACCCTTTAAAGTAATACTGCGTGATATCCATCCCATGGGTCCCAAATCTCCAGGTTCAAGGGCATCTTCCTACATCGAAAACATGCATGAGAAACCCAGAAGATGGTACACCGTGTGATCGGGAAAGGTTTCCAAAACGCACCTCATTTCTCAGCTCCTTGTGCTCGGGTTCGCCATTCCAGCCGCTTTACTAGCAATCTCCCTCCTTGGAGAATCAGCACCTTTAACCTCCTGTTCCGTACAGGTTGCAATTTGTCCTGAGGATGAACGGGAAGAGTGGGAACCAATGAGAGACTAGCTCTAGGTGTTGGGACAGGCACAGGTCACTCTACTTTCCCATCAGGAAGAAGAATTAACCACAGGCTCAGCCTGCCGCCCGGGACCAGAATAGGGCCTGAAGCAATCCTGCGCTTTTGCGGCCAGCTCCCAAGAAAGCGAGTTGAGAAATGGAGCTCAGGGGCACTGCAATTCACAAACCTGCAGACTTATAAATGATAACTCTCGTCCACAAATATATTGAGGGAAGGCAACGAAGAGGATTGGAAAGCAAGGCAGAATTGCAGGAAACAGATTTTAGGAGGGAGATTCGAATCGCCTTTAAAGCACAGGAAAAGAGGCAAAACCTCGACAATGATGCCCTTGGCCAAAAAGGGCGTATGCGTTTTTTCCTGAATATATTCAGGAAAAAACGCATACGCCCTTTTTGGCCAACCAAGCAACCTGGAAAGGCAAATCAGCGCTACAAAGAAGTCTCGCTTCCCATCGGTCAAAAGGGCCATGCTGAATAAAGTGTCAAAACCAGAAATGCAGGACAGGCCATGGAGAAACGGGAGCCTGGCTACGCTGATGGGAGGGATGTAAATTGCCAACAGCCACTCTGGAGAAGTGTACGGTGTGTCCTGAAACATCTAAAAAACTCAGCTTAGAGAGCACAGGGCACTTCCACTCATGGGCATATAAATTGGGAAAATTAAAAATCAGCAAGACACAGGCACCCCAAAGTTTAGGGCTGCTCTGTTGACAAGAACCTCCACTTCGTTACACCTTAAATATCTCAGGTAAGAGAAAAATGGATAAAGAAGTTGTGGTCCTTATGTACAATGGAATATCACTCAGGCATGAAATCAACGTCATAAGGCTAGTAGCAGCATGATGAGTGGATTTAGGTACGACGATTCTAAGTGAAATAAGTCACACAGAAAAAGACACTTATCATAAGATATCACTTATAGAGGGAATGTAAAAACCGCTACCCTTGAACTGAATTACAAAACAGAACAGAGTCCCACGTTTAGAAAACACACTATGGCTGCTTAACGGGAAAGGTGAGGTGGGGTGATGCATAAAACAAGGGTTTCAAATTAGGTCAGATACCGTTCCATAAACCCAATATGTAATAGACAAGACCTACTCCTTGATCAGTGAATTGGACTCAACACCCCCTATTCACCGCCCAAGAATATATCTGACTAATAAGAATCTTAAAACATATGTTTTGATATCTCTCTGTAAGTGAGTCAAGTTGGTGTAAAGTGACAGAAACACAGCAGTGAAAAGCAGCTAAACCCCATTATAAAAATCAATTACTTTTAAAAACCCGTGAAAGAAAGACAGTGAAAGAGAGGGAAATTCTACAAAATTCGTTCAGGGGCTGTGATGCCACCTGGATTGACCATATCTAGACCCACAGCTGATGGAGACATAAGGGTGGACACTCTTGGGGCTGAGAGGTTTGGTGAGGTTGGGTGAGGAAACGCAGACCTTTTAAAGTAATACTGCGTGGTTCCCATCGCATGGGTCCCGAATCTCCAGGTTCAAGGGCATCTTCCTACATCGAAAACATGCATGAGAAACCCAGAAGATGGTACACCGTGTGATCGGGAAAGGTTTCCAAAACGCACCTCATTTCTCATCTCCTTATGCTCGGGTTCGCCATTCCAGCCGCTTTAGTAGCAATCTCCCTCCTTGGAGAATCAGCACCTTTAACCTCCTTTTCCGTACAGGTTGCAATTTGTCCTGAGGATGAACGGGAAGAGTGGGAACCAATGAGAGACTAGCTCTAGGTGTTGGGACAGGCACAGGTCACTCTACTTTCCCATCAGGAAGAAGAATTAACCACAGGCTCAGCCTGCCGCCCGGGACCAGAATAGGGCCTGAAGCAATCCTGTGCTTTTGCGGCCAGCTCCCAAGAAAGCGAGTTGAAAAATGGAGCTCAGGGGCACTGCAATTCACAAACCTGCAGACTTATAAATGATAACTCTAGTCCACAAATATACTGAGGGAAGGCAACGAAGAGGATTGGAAAGCAAGGCAGAATTGCAGGAAACAGATTTCAGGAGGGAGATTCGAATCGCCTTTAAAGCACAGGAAAAGCAGCAAAACCTCGACAATGATGCCCTTGGCCAAAAAGGGCGTATGCGTTTTTTCCTGAATATATTCAGGAAAAAACGCATACGCCCTTTTTGGCCAACCAAGCAACCTGGAAAGGCAAATCAGTGCTACAAAGAAGTCTCGCTTCCCATCGGTCAAAAGGGCCATGCTGAATAAAGTGTCAAAACCAGAAATGCAGGACAGGCCATGGAGAAACGGGAGCCTGGCTACGCTGATGGGAGGGATGTAAATTGCCAACAGCCACTCTGGAGAAGTGTACGGTGTGTCCTGAAACATCTAAGAAACTCAGCTTAGAGAGCACAGGGCACTTCCACTCATGGGCGTATAAATTGGGAAAACTAAAAATCAGCAAGACACAGGCACCTCAAAGTTTAGGGCTGCTCTGTTGACAAGAACCTCCACTTCGTTACACCTTAAATATCCCAGGAAAGAGAAAAATGGATAAAGAAGTTGTGGTCCTTATGTACAATGGAATATCACTCAGCCATGAAATCAACGTCATAAGGCTAGTAGCAGCATGATGAGTGGATTTAGGTACGATGATTCTAAGTGAAATAAGTCACACAGAAAAAGTCACTTATCTTAAGATATCACTTATAGAGGGAATGTAAAAACCGCTACCCTTGAACTGAATTACAAAACAGAACAGAGTCCCACGTTTAGAAAACACACTATGGCTGCTTAACGGGAAAGCTGAGGTGGGGTGATGCATAAAACAAGGGTTTCAAATTAGCTCAGATACCGTTCCATAAACCCAATATGTAATAGACAAGACCTACTCCTTGATCAGTGAATTGGACTCAACACCCCCTATTCACCGCCCAAGAATATATCTGAATAGTAAGAATCTTAAAACCTATGTTTTGATATCTCTCTGTTAGTGAGTCAAGTGGGTGTAAAGCGGCAGAAACACAGAAGTGAAAAGCAGCTAAACCCCATTATAAAAATCAATTACTTTTAAAAACCCGTGAAACAAAGACAGTGAAAGACAGGGAAATTCTTAAAATTCGTTCAGGGGCTGTGATGCCACCTGGATTGACCATATATTGACCCACAGCTGATGGAGACATAAGGGTGGACACTCTTGGGGCTGAGAGGTTTGGTGAGGTTGGGTGAGGAAACGCAGACCCTTTAAATTAATACTGCGTGGTTCCCATCCCATGGGTCCCAAATCTCCAGGTTCAAGGGCATCTTCCTACATCGAAAACATGCATGAGAAACCCAGAAGATGGTACACCGTGTGATCGGGAAAGGTTTCCAAAACGCACCTCATTTCTCATCTCCTTATGCTCGGGTTCGCCATTCCAGCCGCTTTAGTAGCAATCTCCCTCCTTGGAGAATCAGCACCTTTAACCTCCTGTTCCGTACAGGTTGCAATTTGTCCTGAGGATGAACGGGAAGAGTGGGAACCAATGAGAGACTAGCTCTAGGTGTTGGGACAGGCACAGGTCACTCTACTTCCCCATCAGGAAGAAGAATTAACCACAGGCTCAGCCTGCCGCCCGGGACCAGAATAGGGCCTGAAGCAATCCTGCGCTTTTGCGGCCAGGTCCCAAGAAAGCGAGTTGAGAAATGGAGCTCAGGGGCACTGCAATTCACAAACCTGCAGACTTATAAATGATAACTCTCGTCCACAAATATATTGAGGGAAGGCAACAAAGAGGATTGGAAAGCAAGGCAGAATTGCAGGAAACAGATTTCAGGAGGGAGATTCGAATCGCCTTTAAAGCACAGGAAAAGAGGCAAAACCTCGACAATGATGCCCTTGGCCAAAAAGGGCGTATGCGTTTTTTCCTGAATATATTCAGGAAAAAACGCATACGCCCTTTTTGGCCAACCAAGCAACCTGGAAAGGCAAATCAGCGCTACAAAGAAGTCTCGCTTCCCATCGGTCAAAAGGGCCATGCTGAATAAAGTGTCAAAACCAGAAATGCAGGACAGGCCATGGAGAAACGGGAGCCTGGCTACGCTGATGGGAGGGATGTAAATTGCCAACAGCCACTCTGGAGAAGTGTACGGTGTGTCCTGAAACATCTAAAAAACTCAGCTTAGAGAGCACAGGGCATTTCCACTCATGGGCGTATAAATTGGGAAAATTAAAAATCAGCAAGACACAGGCACCCCAAAGTTTAGGGCTGCTCTGTTGACAAGAACCTCCACTTCGTTACACCTTAAATATCCCAGGAAAGAGAAAAATGGATAAAGAAGTTGTGGTCCTTATGTACAATGGAATATCACTCAGCCATGAAATCAACGTCATAAGGCTAGTAGCAGCATGATGAGTGGATTTAGGTACGACGATTCTAAGTGAAATAAGTCACACAGAAAAAGACACTTATCATAAGATATCACTTATAGAGGGAATGTATAAACCGCTACCCTTGAACTGAATTACAAAACAGAACAGAGTCCCACGTTTAGAAAACACACTATGGCTGCTTAACGGGAAAGGTGAGGTGGGGTGATGCATAAAACAAGGGTTTCAAATTAGGTCAGATACCGTTCCATAAACCCAATATGTAATAGACAAGACCTACTCCTTGATCAGTGAATTGGACTCAACACCCCCTATTCACCGCCCAAGAATATATCTGACTAGTAAGAATCTTAAAACCTATGTTTTGATATCTCTCTGTAAGTGAGTCAAGTGTGTGTAAAGCGGCAGAAACACAGCAGTGAAAAGCAGCTAAACCCCATTATAAAAATCAATAACTTTTAAAAACCCGTGAAACAAAGACAGTGAAATAGAGAGAAATTCTTACAAAATTCGTTCAGGGGCTGTGATGCCGCCTGGATTGACCATATCTAGACCCACAGCTGATGGAGACATAAGGTTGGACACTCTTGGGGCTGAGAGGTTTGGTGAGGTTGGGTGAGGAAACGCAGACCCTTTAAAGTAATACTGCGTGATATCCATCCCATGGGTCCCAAATCTCCAGGTTCAAGGGCATCTTCCTACATCGAAAACATGCATGAGAAACCCAGAAGATGGTACACCGTGTGATCGGGAAAGGTTTCCAAAACGCACCTCATTTCTCAGCTCCTTGTGCTCGGGTTCGCCATTCCAGCCGCTTTACTAGCAATCTCCCTCCTTGGAGAATCAGCACCTTTAACCTCCTGTTCCGTACAGGTTGCAATTTGTCCTGAGGATGAACGGGAAGAGTGGGAACCAATGAGAGACTAGCTCTAGGTGTTGGGACAGGCACAGGTCACTCTACTTTCCCATCAGGAAGAAGAATTAACCACAGGCTCAGCCTGCCGCCCGGGACCAGAATAGGGCCTGAAGCAATCCTGCACTTTTGCGGCCAGCTCCCAAGAAAGCGAGTTGAGAAATGGAGCTCAGGGGCACTGCAATTCACAAACCTGCAGACTTATAAATGATAACTCTCGTCCACAAATATATTGAGGGAAGGCAACGAAGAGGATTGGAAAGCAAGGCAGAATTGCAGGAAACAGATTTCAGGAGGGAGATTCGAATCGCCTTTAAAGCACAGGAAAAGAGGCAAAACCTCGACAATGATGCCCTTGGCCAAAAAGGGCGTATGCGTTTTTTCCTGAATATATTCAGGAAAAAACGCATACGCCCTTTTTGGCCAACCAAGCAACCTGGAAAGGCAAATCAGCGCTACAAAGAAGTCTCGCTTCCCATCGGTCAAAAGGGCCATGCTGAATAAAGTGTCAAAACCAGAAATGCAGGACAGGCCATGGAGAAACGGGAGCCTGGCTACGCTGATGGGAGGGATGTAAATTGCCAACAGCCACTCTGGAGAAGTGTACGGTGTGTCCTGAAACATCTAAAAAACTCAGCTTAGAGAGCACAGGGCACTTCCACTCATGGGCGTATAAATTGGGAAAATTAAAAATCAGCAAGACACAGGCACCCCAAAGTTTAGGGCTGCTCTGTTGACAAGAACCTCCACTTCGTTACACCTTAAATATCTCAGGTAAGAGAAAAATGGATAAAGAAGTTGTGGTCCTTATGTACAATGGAATATCACTCAGCCATGAAATCAACGTCATAAGGCTAGAAGCAGCATGATGAGTGGATTTAGGTACGACGATTCTAAGTGAAATAAGTCACACAGAAAAAGACACTTATCATAAGATATCACTTATAGAGGGAATGTATAAACCGCTACCCTTGAACTGAATTACAAAACAGAACAGAGTCCCACGTTTAGAAAACACACTATGGCTGCTTAACGGGAAAGGTGAGGTGGGGTGATGCATAAAACAAGGGTTTCAAATTAGGTCAGATACCGTTCCATAAACCCAATATGTAATAGACAAGACCTACTCCTTGATCAGTGAATTGGACTCAACACCCCCTATTCACCGCCCAAGAATATATCTGACTAGTAAGAATCTTAAAACCTATGTTTTGATATCTCTCTGTAAGTGAGTCAAGTGTGTGTAAAGCGGCAGAAACACAGCAGTGAAAAGCAGCTAAACCCCATTATAAAAATCAATTACTTTTAAAAACCCGTGAAACAAAGACAGTGAAAGAGAGAGAAATTCTTACAAAATTCGTTCAGGGGCTGTGATGCCGCCTGGATTGACCATATCTAGACCCACAGCTGATGGAGACATAAGGTTGGACACTCTTGGGGCTGAGAGGTTTGGTGTGGTTGGGTGAGGAAACGCAGACCCTTTAAAGTAATACTGCGTGGTTCCCATCCCATGGGTCCCAAATCTCCAGGTTCAAGGGCATCTTCCTACATCGAAAACATGCATGAGAAACCCAGAAGATGGTACACCGTGTGATCGGGAAAGGTTTCCAAAACGCACCTCATTTCTCATCTCCTTGTGCTCGGGTTCGCCATTCCAGCCGCTTTAGTAGCAATCTCCCTCCTTGGAGAATCAGCACCTTTAACCTCCTGTTCCGTACAGGTTGCAATTTGTCCTGAGGATGAACGGGAAGAGTGGGAACCAATGAGAGACTAGCTCTAGGTGTTGGGACAGGCACAGGTCACTCTACTTTCCCATCAGGAAGAAGAATTAACCACAGGCTCAGCCTGCCGCCCGGGACCAGAATAGGGCCTGAAGCAATCCTGCGCTTTTGCGGCCAGCTCCCAAGAAAGCGAGTTGAAAAATGGAGCTCAGGGGCACTGCAATTCACAAACCTGCAGACTTATAAATGATAACTCTCGTCCACAAATATATTGAGGGAAGGCAACGAAGAGGATTGGAAAGCAAGGCAGAATGGCAGGAAACAGATTTCAGGAGGGAGATTCGAATCGCCTTTAAAGCACAGGAAAAGCGGCAAAACCTCGACAATGATGCCCTTGGCCAAAAAGGGCTTATGCGTTTTTTCCTGAATATATTCAGGAAAAAACGCATACGCCCTTTTTGACCAAGCAAGCAACCTGGAAAGGCAAATCAGCGCTACAAAGAAGTCTCGCTTCCCATCGGTCAAAAGGGCCATGCTGAATAAAGTGTCAAAACCAGAAATGCAGGACAGGCCATGGAGAAACGGGAGCCTGGCTACGCTGATGGGAGGGATGTAAATTGCCAACAGCCACTCTGGAGAAGTGTACGGTGTGTCCTGAAACATCTAAAAAACTCAGCTTAGAGAGCACAAGGCACTTCCACTCATGGGCGTATAAATTGGGAAAACTAAAAATCAGCAAGACACAGGCACCCCAAAGTTTAGGGCTGCTCTGTTGACAAGAACCTCCACTTCGTTACACCTTAAATATCCCAGGAAAGAGAAAAATGGATAAAGAAGTTGTGGTCCTTATGTACAATGGAATATCACTCAGCCATGAAATCAACGTCATAAGGCTAGTAGCAGCATGATGAGTGGATTTAGGTACGACGATTCTAAGTGAAATAAGTCACACAGAAAAAGACACTTATCATAAGATATCACTTATAGAGGGAATGTATAAACCGCTACCCTTGAACTGAATTACAAAACAGAACAGAGTCCCACGTTTAGAAAACACACTATGGCTGCTTAACGGGAAAGGAGAGGTGGGGTGATGCATAAAACAAGGGTTTCAAATTAGGTCAGATAACGTTCCATAAACCCAATATGTAATAGACAAGACCTACTCCTTGATCAGTGAATTGGACTCAACACCCCCTATTCACCGCCCAAGAATATATCTGACTAGTAAGAATCTTAAAACCTATGGTTTGATATCTCTCTGTAAGTGAGTCAAGTGGGTGTAAAGCGGCAGAAACACAGCAGTGAAAAGCAGCTAAACCCCATTATAAAAATCAATTACTTTTAAAAACCCGTGAAACAAAGACAGTGAAAGAGAGAGAAATTCTTACAAAATTCGTTCAGGGGCTGTGATGACGCCTGGATTGACCATATCTAGACCCACAGCTGATGGAGACATAAGGGTGGACACTCTTGGGGCTGAGAGGTTTGGTGAGGTTGGGTGAGGAAACGCAGACCTTTTAAAGTAATACTGCGTGGTTCCCATCGCATGGGTCCCGAATCTCCAGGTTCAAGGGCATCTTCCTACATCGAAAACATGCATGAGAAACCCAGAAGATGGTACACCGTGTGATCGGGAAAGGTTTCCAAAACGCACCTCATTTCTCATCTCCTTATGCTCGGGTTCGCCATTCCAGCCGCTTTAGTAGCAATCTCCCTCCTTGGAGAATCAGCACCTTTAACCTCCTTTTCCGTACAGGTTGCAATTTGTCCTGAGGATGAACGGGAAGAGTGGGAACCAATGAGAGACTAGCTCTAGGTGTTGGGACAGGCACAGGTCACTCTACTTCCCCATCAGGAAGAAGAATTAACCACAGGCTCAGCCTGCCGCCCGGGACCAGAATAGGGCCTGAAGCAATCCTGTGCTTTTGCGGCCAGCTCCCAAGAAAGCGAGTTGAAAAATGGAGCTCAGGGGCACTGCAATTCACAAACCTGCAGACTTATAAATGATAACTCTCGTCCACAAATATACTGAGGGAAGGCAACGAAGAGGATTGGAAAGCAAGGCAGAATTGCAGGAAACAGATTTCAGGAGGGAGATTCGAATCGCCTTTAAAGCACAGGAAAAGAGGCAAAACCTCGACAATGATGCCCTTGGCCAAAAAGGGCGTATGCGTTTTTTCCTGAATATATTCAGGAAAAAACGCATACGCCCTTTTTGGCCAACCAAGCAACCTGGAAAGGCAAATCAGTGCTACAAAGAAGTCTCGCTTCCCATCGGTCAAAAGGGCCATGCTGAATAAAGTGTCAAAACCAGAAATGCAGGACAGGCCATGGAGAAACGGGAGCCTGGCTACGCTGATGGGAGGGATGTAAATTGCCAACAGCCACTCTGGAGAAGTGTACGGTGTGTCCTGAAACATCTAAGAAACTCAGCTTAGAGAGCACAGGGCACTTCCACTCATGGGCGTATAAATTGGGAAAACTAAAAATCAGCAAGACACAGGCACCTCAAAGTTTAGGGCTGCTCTGTTGACAAGAACCTCCACTTCGTTACACCTTAAATATCCCAGGAAAGAGAAAAATGGATAAAGAAGTTGTGGTCCTTATGTACAATGGAATATCACTCAGCCATGAAATCAACGTCATAAGGCTAGTAGCAGCATGATGAGTGGATTTAGGTACGATGATTCTAAGTGAAATAAGTCACACAGAAAAAGTCACTTATCTTAAGATATCACTTATAGAGGGAATGTAAAAACCGCTACCCTTGAACTGAATTACAAAACAGAACAGAGTCCCACGTTTAGAAAACACACTATGGCTGCTTAACGGGAAAGCTGAGGTGGGGTGATGCATAAAACAAGGGTTTCAAATTAGCTCAGATACCGTTCCATAAACCCAATATGTAATAGACAAGACCTACTCCTTGATCAGTGAATTGGACTCAACACCCCCTATTCACCGCCCAAGAATATATCTGAATAGTAAGAATCTTAAAACCTATGTTTTGATATCTCTCTGTTAGTGAGTCAAGTGGGTGTAAAGCGGCAGAAACACAGAAGTGAAAAGCAGCTAAACCCCATTATAAAAATCAATTACTTTTAAAAACCCGTGAAACAAAGACAGTGAAAGACAGGGAAATTCTTAAAATTCGTTCAGGGGCTGTGATGCCACCTGGATTGACCATATATTGACCCACAGCTGATGGAGACATAAGGGTGGACACTCTTGGGGCTGAGAGGTTTGGTGAGGTTGGGTGAGGAAACGCAGACCCTTTAAATTAATACTGCGTGGTTCCCATCCCATGGGTCCCAAATCTCCAGGTTCAAGGGCATCTTCCTACATCGAAAACATGCATGAGAAACCCAGAAGATGGTACACCGTGTGATCGGGAAAGGTTTCCAAAACGCACCTCATTTCTCATCTCCTTATGCTCGGGTTCGCCATTCCAGCCGCTTTAGTAGCAATCTCCCTCCTTGGAGAATCAGCACCTTTAACCTCCTGTTCCGTACAGGTTGCAATTTGTCCTGAGGATGAACGGGAAGAGTGGGAACCAATGAGAGACTAGCTCTAGGTGTTGGGACAGGCACAGGTCACTCTACTTCCCCATCAGGAAGAAGAATTAACCACAGGCTCAGCCTGCCGCCCGGGACCAGAATAGGGCCTGAAGCAATCCTGTGCTTTTGCGGCCAGCTCCCAAGAAAGCGAGTTGAAAAATAGAGCTCAGGGGCACTGCAATTCACAAACCTGCAGACTTATAAATGATAACTCTCGTCCACAAATATATTGAGGGAAGGCAACGAAGAGGATTGGAAAGCAAGGCAGAATTGCAGGAAACAGATTTCAGGAGGGAGATTCGAATCGCCTTTAAAGCACAGGAAAAGCGGCAAAACCTCGACAATGATGCCCTTGGCCAAAAAGGGCGTATGCGTTTTTTCCTGAATATATTCAGGAAAAAACGCATACGCCCTTTTTGGCCAACCAAGCAACCTGGAAAGGCAAATCAGCGCTACAAAGAAGTCTCGCTTCCCATCGGTCAAAAGGGCCATGCTGAATAAAGTGTCAAAACCAGAAATGCAGGACAGGCCATGGAGAAACGGGAGCCTGGCTACGCTGATGGGAGGGATGTAAATTGCCAAAAGCCACTCTGGAGAAGTGTACGGTGTGTCCTGAAACATCTAAGAAACTCAGCTTAGAGAGCACAGGGCACTTCCACTCATGGGCGTATAAATTGGGAAAACTAAAAATCAGCAAGACACAGGCACCCCAAAGTTTAGGGCTGCTCTGTTGACAAGAACCTCCACTTCGTTACACCTTAAATATCCCAGGAAAGAGAAAAATGGATAAAGAAGTTGTGGTCCTTATGTACAATGGAATATCACTGAGCCATGAAATCAACGTCATAAGGCTAGTAGCAGCATGATGAGTGGATTTAGGTACGACGATTCTAAGTGAAATAAGTCACACAGAAAAAGACACTTATCATAAGATATCACTTATAGAGGGAATGTAAAAACCGCTACCCTTGAACTGAATTACAAAACAGAACAGAGTCCCACGTTTAGAAAACACACTATGGCTGCTTAACGGGAAAGGTGAGGTGGGGTGATGCATAAAACAAGGGTTTCAAATTAGGTCAGATACCGTTCCATAAACCCAATATGTAATAGACAAGACCTACTCCTTGATCAGTGAATTGGACTCAACACCCCCTATTCACCTCCCAAGAATATATCTGACTAGTAAGAATCGTAAAACCTATGTTTTGATATCTCTCTGTAAGTGAGTCAAGTGGGTGTAAAGCGGCAGAAACACAGCAGTGAAAAGCAGCTAAACCCCATTATAAAAATCAATTACTTTTAAAAACCCGTGAAACAAAGACAGTGAAAGAGAGAGAAATTCTTACAAAATTCGTTCAGGGGCTGTGATGCCGCCTGGATTGACCATATCTAGACCCACAGCTGATGGAGACATAAGGGTGGACACTCTTGGGGCTGAGAGGTTTGGTGAGGTTGGGTGAGGAAACGCAGACCCTTTAAAGTAATACTGCGTGATATCCATCCCATGGGTCCCAAATCTCCAGGTTCAAGGGCATCTTCCTACATCGAAAACATGCATGGGAAACCCAGAAGATGGTACACCGTGTGATCGGGAAAGGTTTCCAAAACGCACCTCATTTCTCAGCTCCTTGTGCTCGGGTTCGCCATTCCAGCCGCTTTACTAGCAATCTCCCTCCTTGGAGAATCAGCACCTTTAACCTCCTGTTCCGTACAGGTTGCAATTTGTCCTGAGGATGAACGGGAAGAGTGGGAACCAATGAGAGACTAGCTCTAGGTGTTGGGACAGGCACAGGTCACTCTACTTTCCCATCAGGAAGAAGAATTAACCACAGGCTCAGCCTGCCGCCCGGGACCAGAATAGGGCCTGAAGCAGTCCTGCGCTTTTGCGGCCAGGTCCCAAGAAAGCGAGTTGAGAAATGGAGCTCAGGGGCACTGCAATTCACAAACCTGCAGACTTATAAATGATAACTCTCGTCCACAAATATATTGAGGGAAGGCAACAAAGAGGATTGGAAAGCAAGGCAGAATTGCAGGAAACAGATTTCAGGAGGGAGATTCGAATCGCCTTTAAAGCACAGGAAAAGAGGCAAAACCTCGACAATGATGCCCTTGGCCAAAAAGGGCGTATGCGTTTTTTCCTGAATATATTCAGGAAAAAACGCATACGCCCTTTTTGGCCAACCAAGCAACCTGGAAAGGCAAATCAGCGCTACAAAGAAGTCTCGCTTCCCATCGGTCAAAAGGGCCATGCTGAATAAAGTGTCAAAACCAGAAATGCAGGACAGGCCATGGAGAAACGGGAGCCTGGCTACGCTGATGGGAGGGATGTAAATTGCCAACAGCCACTCTGGAGAAGTGTACGGTGTGTCCTGAAACATCTAAAAAACTCAGCTTAGAGAGCACAGGGCACTTCCACTCATGGGCGTATAAATTGGGAAAATTAAAAATCAGCAAGACACAGGCACCCCAAAGTTTAGGGCTGCTCTGTTGACAAGAACCTCCACTTCGTTACACCTTAAATATCTCAGGTAAGAGAAAAATGGATAAAGAAGTTGTGGTCCTTATGTACAATGGAATATCACTCAGCCATGAAATCAACGTCATAAGGCTAGTAGCAGCATGATGAGTGGATTTAGGTACGACGATTCTAAGTGAAATAAGTCACACAGAAAAAGACACTTATCATAAGATATCACTTATAGAGGGAATGTATAAACCGCTACCCTTGAACTGAATTACAAAACAGAACAGAGTCCCACGTTTAGAAAACACACTATGGCTGCTTAACGGGAAAGGTGAGGTGGGGTGATGCATAAAACAAGGGTTTCAAATTAGGTCAGATACCGTTCCATAAACCCAATATGTAATAGACAAGACCTACTCCTTGATCAGTGAATTGGACTCAACACCCCCTATTCACCGCCCAAGAATATATCTGACTAGTAAGAATCTTAAAACCTATGTTTTGATATCTCTCTGTAAGTGAGTCAAGTGTGTGTAAAGCGGCAGAAACACAGCAGTGAAAAGCAGCTAAACCCCATTATAAAAATCAATTACTTTTAAAAACCCGTGAAACAAAGACAGTGAAAGAGAGAGAAATTCTTACAAAATTCGTTCAGGGGCTGTGATGCCGCCTGGATTGACCATATCTAGACCCACAGCTGATGGAGACATAAGGTTGGACACTCTTGGGGCTGAGAGGTTTGGTGTGGTTGGGTGAGGAAACGCAGACCCTTTAAAGTAATACTGCGTGGTTCCCATCCCATGGGTCCCAAATCTCCAGGTTCAAGGGCATCTTCCTACATCGAAAACATGCATGAGAAACCCAGAAGATGGTACACCGTGTGATCGGGAAAGGTTTCCAAAACGCACCTCATTTCTCATCTCCTTGTGCTCGGGTTCGCCATTCCAGCCGCTTTAGTAGCAATCTCCCTCCTTGGAGAATCAGCACCTTTAACCTCCTGTTCCGTACAGGTTGCAATTTGTCCTGAGGATGAACGGGAAGAGTGGGAACCAATGAGAGACTAGCTCTAGGTGTTGGGACAGGCACAGGTCACTCTACTTTCCCATCAGGAAGAAGAATTAACCACAGGCTCAGCCTGCCGCCCGGGACCAGAATAGGGCCTGAAGCAATCCTGCGCTT
Organism: Balaenoptera physalus; assembly: GCF_965194825.1. Taxonomy (NCBI): domain Eukaryota; kingdom Metazoa; phylum Chordata; class Mammalia; order Artiodactyla; family Balaenopteridae; genus Balaenoptera; species Balaenoptera physalus. The sequence continues at coordinate 85,508,792 of NC_138888.1, read as the reverse complement.
TTGCGGCCAGCTCCCAAGAAAGCGAGTTGAAAAATGGAGCTCAGGGGCACTGCAATTCACAAACCTGCAGACTTATAAATGATAACTCTCGTCCACAAATATATTGAGGGAAGGCAACGAAGAGGATTGGAAAGCAAGGCAGAATGGCAGGAAACAGATTTCAGGAGGGAGATTCGAATCGCCTTTAAAGCACAGGAAAAGCGGCAAAACCTCGACAATGATGCCCTTGGCCAAAAAGGGCTTATGCGTTTTTTCCTGAATATATTCAGGAAAAAACGCATACGCCCTTTTTGACCAAGCAAGCAACCTGGAAAGGCAAATCAGCGCTACAAAGAAGTCTCGCTTCCCATCGGTCAAAAGGGCCATGCTGAATAAAGTGTCAAAACCAGAAATGCAGGACAGGCCATGGAGAAACGGGAGCCTGGCTACGCTGATGGGAGGGATGTAAATTGCCAACAGCCACTCTGGAGAAGTGTACGGTGTGTCCTGAAACATCTAAAAAACTCAGCTTAGAGAGCACAAGGCACTTCCACTCATGGGCGTATAAATTGGGAAAACTAAAAATCAGCAAGACACAGGCACCCCAAAGTTTAGGGCTGCTCTGTTGACAAGAACCTCCACTTCGTTACACCTTAAATATCCCAGGAAAGAGAAAAATGGATAAAGAAGTTGTGGTCCTTATGTACAATGGAATATCACTCAGCCATGAAATCAACGTCATAAGGCTAGTAGCAGCATGATGAGTGGATTTAGGTACGACGATTCTAAGTGAAATAAGTCACACAGAAAAAGACACTTATCATAAGATATCACTTATAGAGGGAATGTATAAACCGCTACCCTTGAACTGAATTACAAAACAGAACAGAGTCCCACGTTTAGAAAACACACTATGGCTGCTTAACGGGAAAGGAGAGGTGGGGTGATGCATAAAACAAGGGTTTCAAATTAGGTCAGATAACGTTCCATAAACCCAATATGTAATAGACAAGACCTACTCCTTGATCAGTGAATTGGACTCAACACCCCCTATTCACCGCCCAAGAATATATCTGACTAGTAAGAATCTTAAAACCTATGGTTTGATATCTCTCTGTAAGTGAGTCAAGTGGGTGTAAAGCGGCAGAAACACAGCAGTGAAAAGCAGCTAAACCCCATTATAAAAATCAATTACTTTTAAAAACCCGTGAAACAAAGACAGTGAAAGAGAGAGAAATTCTTACAAAATTCGTTCAGGGGCTGTGATGACGCCTGGATTGACCATATCTAGACCCACAGCTGATGGAGACATAAGGGTGGACACTCTTGGGGCTGAGAGGTTTGGTGAGGTTGGGTGAGGAAACGCAGACCTTTTAAAGTAATACTGCGTGGTTCCCATCGCATGGGTCCCGAATCTCCAGGTTCAAGGGCATCTTCCTACATCGAAAACATGCATGAGAAACCCAGAAGATGGTACACCGTGTGATCGGGAAAGGTTTCCAAAACGCACCTCATTTCTCATCTCCTTATGCTCGGGTTCGCCATTCCAGCCGCTTTAGTAGCAATCTCCCTCCTTGGAGAATCAGCACCTTTAACCTCCTTTTCCGTACAGGTTGCAATTTGTCCTGAGGATGAACGGGAAGAGTGGGAACCAATGAGAGACTAGCTCTAGGTGTTGGGACAGGCACAGGTCACTCTACTTCCCCATCAGGAAGAAGAATTAACCACAGGCTCAGCCTGCCGCCCGGGACCAGAATAGGGCCTGAAGCAATCCTGTGCTTTTGCGGCCAGCTCCCAAGAAAGCGAGTTGAAAAATGGAGCTCAGGGGCACTGCAATTCACAAACCTGCAGACTTATAAATGATAACTCTCGTCCACAAATATACTGAGGGAAGGCAACGAAGAGGATTGGAAAGCAAGGCAGAATTGCAGGAAACAGATTTCAGGAGGGAGATTCGAATCGCCTTTAAAGCACAGGAAAAGCAGCAAAACCTCGACAATGATGCCCTTGGCCAAAAAGGGCGTATGCGTTTTTTCCTGAATATATTCAGGAAAAAACGCATACGCCCTTTTTGGCCAACCAAGCAACCTGGAAAGGCAAATCAGTGCTACAAAGAAGTCTCGCTTCCCATCGGTCAAAAGGGCCATGCTGAATAAAGTGTCAAAACCAGAAATGCAGGACAGGCCATGGAGAAACGGGAGCCTGGCTACGCTGATGGGAGGGATGTAAATTGCCAACAGCCACTCTGGAGAAGTGTACGGTGTGTCCTGAAACATCTAAGAAACTCAGCTTAGAGAGCACAGGGCACTTCCACTCATGGGCGTATAAATTGGGAAAACTAAAAATCAGCAAGACACAGGCACCTCAAAGTTTAGGGCTGCTCTGTTGACAAGAACCTCCACTTCGTTACACCTTAAATATCCCAGGAAAGAGAAAAATGGATAAAGAAGTTGTGGTCCTTATGTACAATGGAATATCACTCAGCCATGAAATCAACGTCATAAGGCTAGTAGCAGCATGATGAGTGGATTTAGGTACGATGATTCTAAGTGAAATAAGTCACACAGAAAAAGTCACTTATCTTAAGATATCACTTATAGAGGGAATGTAAAAACCGCTACCCTTGAACTGAATTACAAAACAGAACAGAGTCCCACGTTTAGAAAACACACTATGGCTGCTTAACGGGAAAGCTGAGGTGGGGTGATGCATAAAACAAGGGTTTCAAATTAGCTCAGATACCGTTCCATAAACCCAATATGTAATAGACAAGACCTACTCCTTGATCAGTGAATTGGACTCAACACCCCCTATTCACCGCCCAAGAATATATCTGAATAGTAAGAATCTTAAAACCTATGTTTTGATATCTCTCTGTTAGTGAGTCAAGTGGGTGTAAAGCGGCAGAAACACAGAAGTGAAAAGCAGCTAAACCCCATTATAAAAATCAATTACTTTTAAAAACCCGTGAAACAAAGACAGTGAAAGACAGGGAAATTCTTAAAATTCGTTCAGGGGCTGTGATGCCACCTGGATTGACCATATATTGACCCACAGCTGATGGAGACATAAGGGTGGACACTCTTGGGGCTGAGAGGTTTGGTGAGGTTGGGTGAGGAAACGCAGACCCTTTAAATTAATACTGCGTGGTTCCCATCCCATGGGACCCAAATCTCCAGGTTCAAGGGCATCTTCCTACATCGAAAACATGCATGAGAAACCCAGAAGATGGTACACCGTGTGATCGGGAAAGGTTTCCAAAACGCACCTCATTTCTCATCTCCTTATGCTCGGGTTCGCCATTCCAGCCGCTTTAGTAGCAATCTCCCTCCTTGGAGAATCAGCACCTTTAACCTCCTGTTCCGTACAGGTTGCAATTTGTCCTGAGGATGAACGGGAAGAGTGGGAACCAATGAGAGACTAGCTCTAGGTGTTGGGACAGGCACAGGTCACTCTACTTCCCCATCAGGAAGAAGAATTAACCACAGGCTCAGCCTGCCGCCCGGGACCAGAATAGGGCCTGAAGCAATCCTGCGCTTTTGCGGCCAGCTCCCAAGAAAGCGAGTTGAAAAATAGAGCTCAGGGGCACTGCAATTCACAAACCTGCAGACTTATAAATGATAACTCTCGTCCACAAATATATTGAGGGAAGGCAACGAAGAGGATTGGAAAGCAAGGCAGAATTGCAGGAAACAGATTTCAGGAGGGAGATTCGAATCGCCTTTAAAGCACAGGAAAAGCGGCAAAACCTCGACAATGATGCCCTTGGCCAAAAAGGGCGTATGCGTTTTTTCCTGAATATATTCAGGAAAAAACGCATACGCCCTTTTTGGCCAACCAAGCAACCTGGAAAGGCAAATCAGCGCTACAAAGAAGTCTCGCTTCCCATCGGTCAAAAGGGCCATGCTGAATAAAGTGTCAAAACCAGAAATGCAGGACAGGCCATGGAGAAACGGGAGCCTGGCTACGCTGATGGGAGGGATGTAAATTGCCAAAAGCCACTCTGGAGAAGTGTACGGTGTGTCCTGAAACATCTAAGAAACTCAGCTTAGAGAGCACAGGGCACTTCCACTCATGGGCGTATAAATTGGGAAAACTAAAAATCAGCAAGACACAGGCACCCCAAAGTTTAGGGCTGCTCTGTTGACAAGAACCTCCACTTCGTTACACCTTAAATATCCCAGGAAAGAGAAAAATGGATAAAGAAGTTGTGGTCCTTATGTACAATGGAATATCACTGAGCCATGAAATCAACGTCATAAGGCTAGTAGCAGCATGATGAGTGGATTTAGGTACGACGATTCTAAGTGAAATAAGTCACACAGAAAAAGACACTTATCATAAGATATCACTTATAGAGGGAATGTAAAAACCGCTACCCTTGAACTGAATTACAAAACAGAACAGAGTCCCACGTTTAGAAAACACACTATGGCTGCTTAACGGGAAAGGTGAGGTGGGGTGATGCATAAAACAAGGGTTTCAAATTAGGTCAGATACCGTTCCATAAACCCAATATGTAATAGACAAGACCTACTCCTTGATCAGTGAATTGGACTCAACACCCCCTATTCACCTCCCAAGAATATATCTGACTAGTAAGAATCGTAAAACCTATGTTTTGATATCTCTCTGTAAGTGAGTCAAGTGGGTGTAAAGCGGCAGAAACACAGCAGTGAAAAGCAGCTAAACCCCATTATAAAAATCAATTACTTTTAAAAACCCGTGAAACAAAGACAGTGAAAGAGAGAGAAATTCTTACAAAATTCGTTCAGGGGCTGTGATGCCGCCTGGATTGACCATATCTAGACCCACAGCTGATGGAGACATAAGGGTGGACACTCTTGGGGCTGAGAGGTTTGGTGAGGTTGGGTGAGGAAACGCAGACCCTTTAAAGTAATACTGCGTGATATCCATCCCATGGGTCCCAAATCTCCAGGTTCAAGGGCATCTTCCTACATCGAAAACATGCATGGGAAACCCAGAAGATGGTACACCGTGTGATCGGGAAAGGTTTCCAAAACGCACCTCATTTCTCAGCTCCTTGTGCTCGGGTTCGCCATTCCAGCCGCTTTACTAGCAATCTCCCTCCTTGGAGAATCAGCACCTTTAACCTCCTGTTCCGTACAGGTTGCAATTTGTCCTGAGGATGAACGGGAAGAGTGGGATCCAATGAGAGACTAGCTCTAGGTGTTGGGACAGGCACAGGTCACTCTACTTTCCCATCAGGAAGAAGAATTAACCACAGGCTCAGCCTGCCGCCCGGGACCAGAATAGGGCCTGAAGCAGTCCTGCGCTTTTGCGGCCAGGTCCCAAGAAAGCGAGTTGAGAAATGGAGCTCAGGGGCACTGCAATTCACAAACCTGCAGACTTATAAATGATAACTCTCGTCCACAAATATATTGAGGGAAGGCAACAAAGAGGATTGGAAAGCAAGGCAGAATTGCAGGAAACAGATTTCAGGAGGGAGATTCGAATCGCCTTTAAAGCACAGGAAAAGAGGCAAAACCTCGACAATGATGCCCTTGGCCAAAAAGGGCGTATGCGTTTTTTCCTGAATATATTCAGGAAAAAACGCATACGCCCTTTTTGGCCAACCAAGCAACCTGGAAAGGCAAATCAGCGCTACAAAGAAGTCTCGCTTCCCATCGGTCAAAAGGGCCATGCTGAATAAAGTGTCAAAACCAGAAATGCAGGACAGGCCATGGAGAAACGGGAGCCTGGCTACGCTGATGGGAGGGATGTAAATTGCCAACAGCCACTCTGGAGAAGTGTACGGTGTGTCCTGAAACATCTAAAAAACTCAGCTTAGAGAGCACAGGGCACTTCCACTCATGGGCGTATAAATTGGGAAAATTAAAAATCAGCAAGACACAGGCACCCCAAAGTTTAGGGCTGCTCTGTTGACAAGAACCTCCACTTCGTTACACCTTAAATATCCCAGGAAAGAGAAAAATGGATAAAGAAGTTGTGGTCCTTATGTACAATGGAATATCACTCAGCCATGAAATCAACGTCATAAGGCTAGTAGCAGCATGATGAGTGGATTTAGGTACGACGATTCTAAGTGAAATAAGTCACACAGAAAAAGACACTTATCATAAGATATCACTTATAGAGGGAATGTATAAACCGCTACCCTTGAACTGAATTACAAAACAGAACAGAGTCCCACGTTTAGAAAACACACTATGGCTGCTTAACGGGAAAGGTGAGGTGGGGTGATGCATAAAACAAGGGTTTCAAATTAGGTCAGATACCGTTCCATAAACCCAATATGTAATAGACAAGACCTACTCCTTGATCAGTGAATTGGACTCAACACCCCCTATTCACCGCCCAAGAATATATCTGACTAGTAAGAATCTTAAAACCTATGTTTTGATATCTCTCTGTAAGTGAGTCAAGTGTGTGTAAAGCGGCAGAAACACAGCAGTGAAAAGCAGCTAAACCCCATTATAAAAATCAATAACTTTTAAAAACCCGTGAAACAAAGACAGTGAAATAGAGAGAAATTCTTACAAAATTCGTTCAGGGGCTGTGATGCCGCCTGGATTGACCATATCTAGACCCACAGCTGATGGAGACATAAGGTTGGACACTCTTGGGGCTGAGAGGTTTGGTGAGGTTGGGTGAGGAAACGCAGACCCTTTAAAGTAATACTGCGTGATATCCATCCCATGGGTCCCAAATCTCCAGGTTCAAGGGCATCTTCCTACATCGAAAACATGCATGAGAAACCCAGAAGATGGTACACCGTGTGATCGGGAAAGGTTTCCAAAACGCACCTCATTTCTCAGCTCCTTGTGCTCGGGTTCGCCATTCCAGCCGCTTTACTAGCAATCTCCCTCCTTGGAGAATCAGCACCTTTAACCTCCTGTTCCGTACAGGTTGCAATTTGTCCTGAGGATGAACGGGAAGAGTGGGAACCAATGAGAGACTAGCTCTAGGTGTTGGGACAGGCACAGGTCACTCTACTTTCCCATCAGGAAGAAGAATTAACCACAGGCTCAGCCTGCCGCCCGGGACCAGAATAGGGCCTGAAGCAATCCTGCACTTTTGCGGCCAGCTCCCAAGAAAGCGAGTTGAGAAATGGAGCTCAGGGGCACTGCAATTCACAAACCTGCAGACTTATAAATGATAACTCTCGTCCACAAATATATTGAGGGAAGGCAACGAAGAGGATTGGAAAGCAAGGCAGAATTGCAGGAAACATATTTCAGGAGGGAGATTCGAATCGCCTTTAAAGCACAGGAAAAGAGGCAAAACCTCGACAATGATGCCCTTGGCCAAAAAGGGCGTATGCGTTTTTTCCTGAATATATTCAGGAAAAAACGCATACGCCCTTTTTGGCCAACCAAGCAACCTGGAAAGGCAAATCAGCGCTACAAAGAAGTCTCGCTTCCCATCGGTCAAAAGGGCCATGCTGAATAAAGTGTCAAAACCAGAAATGCAGGACAGGCCATGGAGAAACGGGAGCCTGGCTACGCTGATGGGAGGGATGTAAATTGCCAACAGCCACTCTGGAGAAGTGTACGGTGTGTCCTGAAACATCTAAAAAACTCAGCTTAGAGAGCACAGGGCACTTCCACTCATGGGCGTATAAATTGGGAAAATTAAAAATCAGCAAGACACAGGCACCCCAAAGTTTAGGGCTGCTCTGTTGACAAGAACCTCCACTTCGTTACACCTTAAATATCTCAGGTAAGAGAAAAATGGATAAAGAAGTTGTGGTCCTTATGTACAATGGAATATCACTCAGCCATGAAATCAACGTCATAAGGCTAGTAGCAGCATGATGAGTGGATTTAGGTACGACGATTCTAAGTGAAATAAGTCACACAGAAAAAGACACTTATCATAAGATATCACTTATAGAGGGAATGTATAAACCGCTACCCTTGAACTGAATTACAAAACAGAACAGAGTCCCACGTTTAGAAAACACACTATGGCTGCTTAACGGGAAAGGTGAGGTGGGGTGATGCATAAAACAAGGGTTTCAAATTAGGTCAGATACCGTTCCATAAACCCAATATGTAATAGACAAGACCTACTCCTTGATCAGTGAATTGGACTCAACACCCCCTATTCACCGCCCAAGAATATATCTGACTAGTAAGAATCTTAAAACCTATGTTTTGATATCTCTCTGTAAGTGAGTCAAGTGTGTGTAAAGCGGCAGAAACACAGCAGTGAAAAGCAGCTAAACCCCATTATAAAAATCAATTACTTTTAAAAACCCGTGAAACAAAGACAGTGAAAGAGAGAGAAATTCTTACAAAATTCGTTCAGGGGCTGTGATGCCGCCTGGATTGACCATATCTAGACCCACAGCTGATGGAGACATAAGGTTGGACACTCTTGGGGCTGAGAGGTTTGGTGTGGTTGGGTGAGGAAACGCAGACCCTTTAAAGTAATACTGCGTGGTTCCCATCCCATGGGTCCCAAATCTCCAGGTTCAAGGGCATCTTCCTACATCGAAAACATGCATGAGAAACCCAGAAGATGGTACACCGTGTAATCGGGAAAGGTTTCCAAAACGCACCTCATTTCTCATCTCCTTGTGCTCGGGTTCGCCATTCCAGCCGCTTTAGTAGCAATCTCCCTCCTTGGAGAATCAGCACCTTTAACCTCCTGTTCCGTACAGGTTGCAATTTGTCCTGAGGATGAACGGGAAGAGTGGGAACCAATGAGAGACTAGCTCTAGGTGTTGGGACAGGCACAGGTCACTCTACTTTCCCATCAGGAAGAAGAATTAACCACAGGCTCAGCCTGCCGCCCGGGACCAGAATAGGGCCTGAAGCAATCCTGCGCTTTTGCGGCCAGCTCCCAAGAAAGCGAGTTGAAAAATGGAGCTCAGGGGCACTGCAATTCACAAACCTGCAGACTTATAAATGATAACTCTCGTCCACAAATATATTGAGGGAAGGCAACGAAGAGGATTGGAAAGCAAGGCAGAATGGCAGGAAACAGATTTCAGGAGGGAGATTCGAATCGCCTTTAAAGCACAGGAAAAGCGGCAAAACCTCGACAATGATGCCCTTGGCCAAAAAGGGCTTATGCGTTTTTTCCTGAATATATTCAGGAAAAAACGCATACGCCCTTTTTGACCAAGCAAGCAACCTGGAAAGGCAAATCAGCGCTACAAAGAAGTCTCGCTTCCCATCGGTCAAAAGGGCCATGCTGAATAAAGTGTCAAAACCAGAAATGCAGGACAGGCCATGGAGAAACGGGAGCCTGGCTACGCTGATGGGAGGGATGTAAATTGCCAACAGCCACTCTGGAGAAGTGTACGGTGTGTCCTGAAACATCTAAAAAACTCAGCTTAGAGAGCACAAGGCACTTCCACTCATGGGCGTATAAATTGGGAAAACTAAAAATCAGCAAGACACAGGCACCCCAAAGTTTAGGGCTGCTCTGTTGACAAGAACCTCCACTTCGTTACACCTTAAATATCCCAGGAAAGAGAAAAATGGATAAAGAAGTTGTGGTCCTTATGTACAATGGAATATCACTCAGCCATGAAATCAACGTCATAAGGCTAGTAGCAGCATGATGAGTGGATTTAGGTACGACGATTCTAAGTGAAATAAGTCACACAGAAAAAGACACTTATCATAAGATATCACTTATAGAGGGAATGTATAAACCGCTACCCTTGAACTGAATTACAAAACAGAACAGAGTCCCACGTTTAGAAAACACACTATGGCTGCTTAACGGGAAAGGAGAGGTGGGGTGATGCATAAAACAAGGGTTTCAAATTAGGTCAGATAACGTTCCATAAACCCAATATGTAATAGACAAGACCTACTCCTTGATCAGTGAATTGGACTCAACACCCCCTATTCACCGCCCAAGAATATATCTGACTAGTAAGAATCTTAAAACCTATGGTTTGATATCTCTCTGTAAGTGAGTCAAGTGGGTGTAAAGCGGCAGAAACACAGCAGTGAAAAGCAGCTAAACCCCATTATAAAAATCAATTACTTTTAAAAACCCGTGAAACAAAGACAGTGAAAGAGAGAGAAATTCTTACAAAATTCGTTCAGGGGCTGTGATGCCGCCTGGATTGACCATATCTAGACCCACAGCTGATGGAGACATAAGGGTGGACACTCTTGGGGCTGAGAGGTTTGGTGAGGTTGGGTGAGGAAACGCAGACCCTTTAAAGTAATACTGCGTGATATCCATCCCATGGGTCCCAAATCTCCAGGTTCAAGGGCATCTTCCTACATCGAAAACATGCATGAGAAACCCAGAAGATGGTACACCGTGTGATCGGGAAAGGTTTCCAAAACGCACCTCATTTCTCAGCTCCTTGTGCTCGGGTTCGCCATTCCAGCCGCTTTACTAGCAATCTCCCTCCTTGGAGAATCAGCACCTTTAACCTCCTGTTCCGTACAGGTTGCAATTTGTCCTGAGGATGAACGGGAAGAGTGGGAACCAATGAGAGACTAGCTCTAGGTGTTGGGACAGGCACAGGTCACTCTACTTTCCCATCAGGAAGAAGAATTAACCACAGGCTCAGCCTGCCGCCCGGGACCAGAATAGGGCCTGAAGCAATCCTGCGCTTTTGTGGCCAGCTCCCAAGAAAGCGAGTTGAGAAATGGAGCTCAGGGGCACTGCAATTCACAAACCTCCAGACTTATAAATGATAACTCTCGTCCACAAATATATTGAGGGAAGGCAACGAAGAGGATTGGAAAGCAAGGCAGAATTGCAGGAAACAGATTTTAGGAGGGAGATTCGAATCGCCTTTAAAGCACAGGAAAAGAGGCAAAACCTCGACAATGATGCCCTTGGCCAAAAAGGGCGTATGCGTTTTTTCCTGAATATATTCAGGAAAAAACGCATGCGCCCTTTTTGGCCAACCAAGCAACCTGGAAAGGCAAATCAGCGCGACAAAGAAGTCTCGCTTCCCATCGGTCAAAAGGGCCATGCTGAATAAAGTGTCAAAACCAGAAATGCAGGACAGGCCATGGAGAAACGGGAGCCTGGCTACGCTGATGGGAGGGATGTAAATTGCCAACAGCCACTCTGGAGAAGTGTACGGTGTGTCCTGAAACATCTAAAAAACTCAGCTTAGAGAGCACAGGGCACTTCCACTCATGGGCGTATAAATTGGGAAAATTAAAAATCAGCAAGACACAGGCACCCCAAAGTTTAGGGCTGCTCTGTTGACAAGAACCTCCACTTCGTTACACCTTAAATATCTCAGGTAAGAGAAAAATGGATAAAGAAGTTGTGGTCCTTATGTACAATGGAATATCACTCAGCCATGAAATCAACGTCATAAGGCTAGTAGCAGCATGATGAGTGGATTTAGGTACGACGATTCTAAGTGAAATAAGTCACACAGAAAAAGACACTTATCATAAGATATCACTTATAGAGGGAATGTATAAACCGCTACCCTTGAACTGAATTACAAAACAGAACAGAGTCCCACGTTTAGAAAACACACTATGGCTGCTTAACGGGAAAGGTGAGGTGGGGTGATGCATAAAACAAGGGTTTCAAATTAGGTCAGATACCGTTCCATAAACCCAATATGTAATAGACAAGACCTACTCCTTGATCAGTGAATTGGACTCAACACCCCCTATTCACCGCCCAAGAATATATCTGACTAGTAAGAATCTTAAAACCTATGTTTTGATATCTCTATGTAAGTGAGTCAAGTGTGTGTAAAGCGGCAGAAACACAGCAGTGAAAAGCAGCTAAACCCCATTATAAAAATCAATTACTTTTAAAAACCCGTGAAACAAAGACAGTGAAAGAGAGAGAAATTCTTACAAAATTCGTTCAGGGGCTGTGATGCCGCCTGAATTGACCATATCTAGACCCACAGCTGATGGAGACATAAGGTTGGACACTCTTGGGGCTGAGAGGTTTGGTGTGGTTGGGTGAGGAAACGCAGACCCTTTAATACTGCGTGGTTCCCATCCCATGGGTCCCAAATCTCCAGGTTCAAGGGCATCTTCCTACATCGAAAACATGCATGAGAAACCCAGAAGATGGTACACCGTGTGATCGGGAAAGGTTTCCAAAACGCACCTCATTTCTCATCTCCTTGTGCTCGGGTTCGCCATTCCAGCCGCTTTAGTAGCAATCTCCCTCCTTGGAGAATCAGCACCTTTAACCTCCTGTTCCGTACAGGTTGCAATTTGTCCTGAGGATGAACGGGAAGAGTGGGAACCAATGAGAGACTAGCTCTAGGTGTTGGGAAAGGCACAGGTCACTCTACTTTCCCATCAGGAAGAAGAATTAACCACAGGCTCAGCCTGCCGCCCGGGACCAGAATAGGGCCTGAAGCAATCCTGCGCTTTTGCGGCCAGCTCCCAAGAAAGCGAGTTGAAAAATGGAGCTCAGGGGCACTGCAATTCACAAACCTGCAGACTTATAAATGATAACTCTCGTCCACAAATATATTGAGGGAAGGCAACGAAGAGGATTGGAAAGCAAGGCAGAATTGCAGGAAACAGATTTCAGGAGGGAGATTCGAATCGCCTTTAAAGCACAGGAAAAGCGGCAAAACCTCGACAATGATGCCCTTGGCCAAAAAGGGCGTATGCGTTTTTTCCTGAATATATTCAGGAAAAAACACATACGCCCTTTTTGGCCAACCAAGCAACCTGGAAAGGCAAATCAGCGCTACAAAGAAGTCTCGCTTCCCATCGGTCAAAAGGGCCATGCTGAATAAAGTGTCAAAACCAGAAATGCAGGACAGGCCATGGAGAAACGGGAGCCTGGCTACGCTGATGGGAGGGATGTAAATGGCCAACAGCCTCTCTGGAGAAGTGTACGGTGTGTCCTGAAACATCTAAAAAACTCAGCTTAGAGAGCACAGGGCACTTCCACTCATGGGCGTATAAATTGGGAAAACTAAAAATCAGCAAGACACAGGCACCCCAAAGTTTAGGGCTGCTCTGTTGACAGGAACCTCCACTTCGTTACACCTTAAATATCTCAGGAAAGAGAAAAATGGATAAAGAAGTTGTGGTCCTTATGTACAATGGAATATCACTCAGCCATGAAATCAACGTCATAAGGCTAGTAGCAGCATGATGAGTGGATTTAGGTACGACGATTCTAAGTGAAATAAGTCACACAGAAAAAGACACTTATCATAAGATATCACTTATAGAGGGAATGTATAAACCGCTACCCTTGAACTGAATTACAAAACAGAACAGAGTCCCACGTTTAGAAAACACACTATGGCTGCTTAACGGGAAAGGTGAGGTGGGGTGATGCATAAAACAAGGGTTTCAAATTAGGTCAGATACCGTTCCATAAACCCAATATGTAATAGACAAGACCTACTCCTTGATCAGTGAATTGGACTCAACACCCCCTATTCACCGCCCAAGAATATATCTGACTAGTAAGAATCGTAAAACCTATGTTTTGATATCTCTCTGTAAGTGAGTCAAGTGGGTGTAAAGCGGCAGAAACACAGCAGTGAAAAGCAGCTAAACCCCATTATAAAAATCAATTACTTTTAAAAACCCGTGAAACAAAGACAGTGAAAGAGAGAGAAATTCTTACAAAATTCGTTCAGGGGCTGTGATGCCGCCTGGATTGACCATATCTAGACCCACAGCTGGTGGAGACATAAGGGTGGACACTCTTGGGGCTGAGAGGTTTGGTGAGGTTGGGTGAGGAAACGCAGACCCTTTAAAGTAATACTGCGTGATATCCATCCCATGGGTCCCAAATCTCCAGGTTCAAGGGCATCTTCCTACATCGAAAACATGCATGAGAAACCCAGAAGATGGTACACCGTGTGATCGGGAAAGGTTTCCAAAACGCACCTCATTTCTCAGCTCCTTGTGCTCGGGTTCGCCATTCCAGCCGCTTTACTAGCAATCTCCCTCCTTGGAGAATCAGCACCTTTAACCTCCTGTTCCTTACAGGTTGCAATTTGTCCTGAGGATGAACGGGAAGAGTGGGAACCAATGAGAGACTAGCTCTAGGTGTTGGGACAGGCACAGGTCACTCTACTTTCCCATCAGGAAGAAGAATTAACCACAGGCTCAGCCTGCCGCCCGGGACCAGAATAGGGCCTGAAGCAATCCTGCGCTTTTGCGGCCAGCTCCCAAGAAAGCGAGTTGAGAAATGGAGCTCAGGGGCACTGCAATTCACAAACCTGCAGACTTATAAATGATAACTCTCGTCCACAAATATATTGAGGGAAGGCAACGAAGAGGATTGGAAAGCAAGGCAGAATTGCAGGAAACAGATTTTAGGAGGGAGATTCGAATCGCCTTTAAAGCACAGGAAAAGAGGCAAAACCTCGACAATGATGCCCTTGGCCAAAAAGGGCGTATGCGTTTTTTCCTGAATATATTCAGGAAAAAACGCATACGCCCTTTTTGGCCAACCAAGCAACCTGGAAAGGCAAATCAGCGCTACAAAGAAGTCTCGCTTCCCATCGGTCAAAAGGGCCATGCTGAATAAAGTGTCAAAACCAGAAATGCAGGACAGGCCATGGAGAAACGGGAGCCTGGCTACGCTGATGGGAGGGATGTAAATTGCCAACAGCCACTCTGGAGAAGTGTACGGTGTGTCCTGAAACATCTAAAAAACTCAGCTTAGAGAGCACAGGGCACTTCCACTCATGGGCATATAAATTGGGAAAATTAAAAATCAGCAAGACACAGGCACCCCAAAGTTTAGGGCTGCTCTGTTGACAAGAACCTCCACTTCGTTACACCTTAAATATCTCAGGTAAGAGAAAAATGGATAAAGAAGTTGTGGTCCTTATGTACAATGGAATATCACTCAGCCATGAAATCAACGTCATAAGGCTAGTAGCAGCATGATGAGTGGATTTAGGTACGACGATTCTAAGTGAAATAAGTCACACAGAAAAAGACACTTATCATAAGATATCACTTATAGAGGGAATGTATAAACCGCTACCCTTGAACTGAATTACAAAACAGAACAGAGTCCCACGTTTAGAAAACACACTATGGCTGCTTAACGGGAAAGGTGAGGTGGGGTGATGCATAAAACAAGGGTTTCAAATTAGGTCAGATACCGTTCCATAAACCCAATATGTAATAGACAAGACCTACTCCTTGATCAGTGAATTGGACTCAACACCCCCTATTCACCGCCCAAGAATATATCTGACTAGTAAGAATCTTAAAACCTATGGTTTGATATCTCTCTGTAAGTGAGTCAAGTGGGTGTAAAGCGGCAGAAACACAGCAGTGAAAAGCAGCTAAACCCCATTATAAAAATCAATTACTTTTAAAAACCCGTGAAACAAAGACAGTGAAAGAGAGAGAAATTCTTACAAAATTCGTTCAGGGGCTGTGATGCCGCCTGGATTGACCATATCTAGACCCACAGCTGATGGAGACATAAGGGTGGACACTCTTGGGGCTGACAGGTTTGGTGAGGTTGGGTGAGGAAACGCAGACCCTTTAAAGTAATACTGCGTGATATCCATCCCATGGGTCCCAAATCTCCAGGTTCAAGGGCATCTTCCTACATCGAAAACATGCATGAGAAACCCAGAAGATGGTACACCGTGTGATCGGGAAAGGTTTCCAAAACGCACCTCATTTCTCAGCTCCTTGTGCTCGGGTTCGCCATTCCAGCCGCTTTACTAGCAATCTCCCTCCTTGGAGAATCAGCACCTTTAACCTCCTGTTCCGTACAGGTTGCAATTTGTCCTGAGGATGAACGGGAAGAGTGGGAACCAATGAGAGACTAGCTCTAGGTGTTGGGACAGGCACAGGTCACTCTACTTTCCCATCAGGAAGAAGAATTAACCACAGGCTCAGCCTGCCGCCCGGGACCAGAATAGGGCCTGAAGCAATTCTGCGCTTTTGTGGCCAGCTCCCAAGAAAGCGAGTTGAGAAATGGAGCTCAGGGGCACTGCAATTCACAAACCTCCAGACTTATAAATGATAACTCTCGTCCACAAATATATTGAGGGAAGGCAACGAAGAGGATTGGAAAGCAAGGCAGAATTGCAGGAAACAGATTTTAGGAGGGAGATTCGAATCGCCTTTAAAGCACAGGAAAAGAGGCAAAACCTCGACAATGATGCCCTTGGCCAAAAAGGGCGTATGCGTTTTTTCATGAATATATTCAGGAAAAAACGCATGCGCCCTTTTTGGCCAACCAAGCAACCTGGAAAGGCAAATCAGCGCTACAAAGAAGTCTCGCTTCCCATCGGTCAAAAGGGCCATGCTGAATAAAGTGTCAAAACCAGAAATGCAGGACAGGCCATGGAGAAACGGGAGCCTGGCTACGCTGATGGGAGGGATGTAAATTGCCAACAGCCACTCTGGAGAAGTGTACGGTGTGTCCTGAAACATCTAAAAAACTCAGCTTAGAGAGCACAGGGCACTTCCACTCATGGGCGTATAAATTGGGAAAATTAAAAATCAGCAAGACACAGGCACCCCAAAGTTTAGGGCTGCTCTGTTGACAAGAACCTCCACTTCGTTACACCTTAAATATCTCAGGTAAGAGAAAAATGGATAAAGAAGTTGTGGTCCTTATGTACAATGGAATATCACTCAGCCATGAAATCAACGTCATAAGGCTAGTAGCAGCATGATGAGTGGATTTAGGTACGACGATTCTTAGTGAAATAAGTCACACAGAAAAAGACACTTATCATAAGATATCACTTATAGAGGGAATGTATAAACCGCTACCCTTGAACTGAATTACAAAACAGAACAGAGTCCCACGTTTAGAAAACACACTATGGCTGCTTAACGGGAAAGGTGAGGTGGGGTGATGCATAAAACAAGGGTTTCAAATTAGGTCAGATACCGTTCCATAAACCCAATATGTAATAGACAAGACCTACTCCTTGATCAGTGAATTGGACTCAACACCCCCTATTCACCGCCCAAGAATATATCTGACTAGTAAGAATCTTAAAACCTATGTTTTGATATCTCTATGTAAGTGAGTCAAGTGTGTGTAAAGCGGCAGAAACACAGCAGTGAAAAGCAGCTAAACCCCATTATAAAAATCAATTACTTTTAAAAACCCGTGAAACAAAGACAGTGAAAGAGAGAGAAATTCTTACAAAATTCGTTCAGGGGCTGTGATGCCGCCTGAATTGACCATATCTAGACCCACAGCTGATGGAGACATAAGGTTGGACACTCTTGGGGCTGAGAGGTTTGGTGTGGTTGGGTGAGGAAACGCAGACCCTTTAAAGTAATACTGCGTGGTTCCCATCCCATGGGTCCCAAATCTCCAGGTTCAAGGGCATCTTCCTACATCGAAAACATGCATGAGAAACCCAGAAGATGGTACACCGTGTGATCGGGAAAGGTTTCCAAAACGCACCTCATTTCTCATCTCCTTGTGCTCGGGTTCGCCATTCCAGCCGCTTTAGTAGCAATCTCCCTCCTTGGAGAATCAGCACCTTTAACCTCCTGTTCCGTACAGGTTGCAATTTGTCCTGAGGATGAACGGGAAGAGTGGGAACCAATGAGAGACTAGCTCTAGGTGTTGGGACAGGCACAGGTCACTCTACTTTCCCATCAGGAAGAAGAATTAACCACAGGCTCAGCCTGCCGCCCGGGACCAGAATAGGGCCTGAAGCAATCCTGCGCTTTTGCGGCCAGCTCCCAAGAAAGCGAGTTGAAAAATGGAGCTCAGGGGCACTGCAATTCACAAACCTGCAGACTTATAAATGATAACTCTCGTCCACAAATATATTGAGGGAAGGCAACGAAGAGGATTGGAAAGCAAGGCAGAATTGCAGGAAACAGATTTCAGGAGGGAGATTCGAATCGCCTTTAAAGCACAGGAAAAGCGGCAAAACCTCGACAATGATGCCCTTGGCCAAAAAGGGCGTATGCGTTTTTTCCTGAATATATTCAGGAAAAAACACATACGCCCTTTTTGGCCAACCAAGCAACCTGGAAAGGCAAATCAGCGCTACAAAGAAGTCTCGCTTCCCATCGGTCAAAAGGGCCATGCTGAATAAAGTGTCAAAACCAGAAATGCAGGACAGGCCATGGAGAAACGGGAGCCTGGCTACGCTGATGGGAGGGATGTAAATGGCCAACAGCCACTCTGGAGAAGTGTACGGTGTGTCCTGAAACATCTAAAAAACTCAGCTTAGAGAGCACAGGGCACTTCCACTCATGGGCGTATAAATTGGGAAAACTAAAAATCAGCAAGACACAGGCACCCCAAAGTTTAGGGCTGCTCTGTTGACAGGAACCTCCACTTCGTTACACCTTAAATATCTCAGGAAAGAGAAAAATGGATAAAGAAGTTGTGGTCCTTATGTACAATGGAATATCACTCAGCCATGAAATCAACGTCATAAGGCTAGTAGCAGCATGATGAGTGGATTTAGGTACGACGATTCTAAGTGAAATAAGTCACACAGAAAAAGACACTTATCATAAGATATCACTTATAGAGGGAATGTATAAACCGCTACCCTTGAACTGAATTACAAAACAGAACAGAGTCCCACGTTTAGAAAACACACTATGGCTGCTTAACGGGAAAGGTGAGGTGGGGTGATGCATAAAACAAGGGTTTCAAATTAGGTCAGATACCGTTCCATAAACCCAATATGTAATAGACAAGACCTACTCCTTGATCAGTGAATTGGACTCAACACCCCCTATTCACCGCCCAAGAATATATCTGACTAGTAAGAATCGTAAAACCTATGTTTTGATATCTCTCTGTAAGTGAGTCAAGTGGGTGTAAAGCGGCAGAAACACAGCAGTGAAAAGCAGCTAAACCCCATTATAAAAATCAATTACTTTTAAAAACCCGTGAAACAAAGACAGTGAAAGAGAGAGAAATTCTTACAAAATTCGTTCAGGGGCTGTGATGCCGCCTGGATTGACCATATCTAGACCCACAGCTGGTGGAGACATAAGGGTGGACACTCTTGGGTTCGAGAGGTTTGGTGAGGTTGGGTGAGGAAACGCAGACCCTTTAAAGTAATACTGCGTGATATCCATCCCATGGGTCCCAAATCTCCAGGTTCAAGGGCATCTTCCTACATCGAAAACATGCATGAGAAACCCAGAAGATGGTACACCGTGTGATCGGGAAAGGTTTCCAAAACGCACCTCATTTCTCAGCTCCTTGTGCTCGGGTTCGCCATTCCAGCTGCTTTACTAGCAATCTCCCTCCTTGGAGAATCAGCACCTTTAACCTCCTGTTCCGTACAGGTTGCAATTTGTCCTGAGGATGAACGGGAAGAGTGGGAACCAATGAGAGACTAGCTCTAGGTGTTGGGACAGGCACAGGTCACTCTACTTTCCCATCAGGAAGAAGAATTAACCACAGGCTCAGCCTGCCGCCCGGGACCACAATAGGGCCTGAAGCAATCCTGCGCTTTTGCGGCCAGCTCCCAAGAAAGCGAGTTGAAAAATGGAGCTCAGGGGCACTGCAATTCACAAACCTGCAGACTTATAAATGATAATTCTCGTCCACAAATATATTGAGGGAAGGCAACGAAGAGGATTGGAAAGCAAGGCAGAATAGCAGGAAACAGATTTCAGGAGGGAGATTCGAATCGCCTTTAAAGCACGGGAAAAGCGGCAAAACCTCGACAATGATGCCCTTGGCCAAAAAGGACGTATGCGTTTTTTCCTGAATATATTCAGGAAAAAACGCATACGCCCTTTTTGGCCAACCAAGCAACCTGGAAAGGCAAATCAGCGCTACAAAGAAGTCTCGCTTCCCATCGGTCAAAAGGGCCATGCTGAATAAAGTGTCAAAACCAGAAATGCAGGACAGGCCATGGAGAAACGGGAGCCTGGCTACGCTGATGGGAGGGATGTAAATTGCCAACAGCCACTCTGGAGAAGTGTACGGTGTGTCCTGAAACATCTAAAAAACTCAGCTTAGAGAGCACAGGGCACTTCCACTCATGGGCGTATAAATTGGGAAAACTAAAAATCAGCAAGACACAGGCACCCCAAAGTTTACGGCTGCTCTGTTGACAAGAACCTCCACTTCGTTACACCTTAAATATCCCAGGAAAGAGAAAAATGGATAAAGAAGTTGTGGTCCTTATGTACAATGGAATATCACTCAGCCATCAAATCAACGTCATAAGGCTAGTAGCAGCATGATGAGTGGATTTAGGTACGACGATTCTTAGTGAAATAAGTCACACAGAAAAAGACACTTATCATAAGATATCACTTATAGAGGGAATGTATAAACCGCTACCCTTGAACTGAATTACAAAACAGAACAGAGTCCCACGTTTAGAAAACACACTATGGCTGCTTAACGGGAAAGGTGAGGTGGGGTGATGCATAAAACAAGGGTTTCAAATTAGGTCAGATACCGTTCCATAAACCCAATATGTAATAGACAAGACCTACTCCTTGATCAGTGAATTGGACTCAACACCCCCTATTCACCGCCCAAGAATATATCTGACTAGTAAGAATCTTAAAACCTATGTTTTGATATCTCTATGTAAGTGAGTCAAGTGTGTGTAAAGCGGCAGAAACACAGCAGTGAAAAGCAGCTAAACCCCATTATAAAAATCAATTACTTTTAAAAACCCGTGAAACAAAGACAGTGAAAGAGAGAGAAATTCTTACAAAATTCGTTCAGGGGCTGTGATGCCGCCTGAATTGACCATATCTAGACCCACAGCTGATGGAGGCATAAGGTTGGACACTCTTGGGGCTGAGAGGTTTGGTGTGGTTGGGTGAGGAAACGCAGACCCTTTAAAGTAATACTGCGTGGTTCCCATCCCATGGGTCCCAAATCTCCAGGTTCAAGGGCATCTTCCTACATCGAAAACATGCATGAGAAACCCAGAAGATGGTACACCGTGTGATCGGGAAAGGTTTCCAAAACGCACCTCATTTCTCATCTCCTTGTGCTCGGGTTCGCCATTCCAGCCGCTTTAGTAGCAATCTCCCTCCTTGGAGAATCAGCACCTTTAACCTCCTGTTCCGTACAGGTTGCAATTTGTCCTGAGGATGAACGGGAAGAGTGGGAACCAATGAGAGACTAGCTCTAGGTGTTGGGACAGGCACAGGTCACTCTACTTTCCCATCAGGAAGAAGAATTAACCACAGGCTCAGCCTGCCGCCCGGGACCAGAATAGGGCCTGAAGCAATCCTGCGCTTTTGCGGCCAGCTCCCAAGAAAGCGAGTTGAAAAATGGAGCTCAGGGGCACTGCAATTCACAAACCTGCAGACTTATAAATGATAACTCTCGTCCACAAATATATTGAGGGAAGGCAACGAAGAGGATTGGAAAGCAAGGCAGAATTGCAGGAAACAGATTTCAGGAGGGAGATTCGAATCGCCTTTAAAGCACAGGAAAAGCGGCAAAACCTCGACAATGATGCCCTTGGCCAAAAAGGGCGTATGCGTTTTTTCCTGAATATATTCAGGAAAAAACACATACGCCCTTTTTGGCCAACCAAGCAACCTGGAAAGGCAAATCAGCGCTACAAAGAAGTCTCGCTTCCCATCGGTCAAAAGGGCCATGCTGAATAAAGTGTCAAAACCAGAAATGCAGGACAGGCCATGGAGAAACGGGAGCCTGGCTACGCTGATGGGAGGGATGTAAATGGCCAACAGCCACTCTGGAGAAGTGTACGGTGTGTCCTGAAACATCTAAAAAACTCAGCTTAGAGAGCACAGGGCACTTCCACTCATGGGCGTATAAATTGGGAAAACTAAAAATCAGCAAGACACAGGCACCCCAAAGTTTAGGGCTGCTCTGTTGACAGGAACCTCCACTTCGTTACACCTTAAATATCTCAGGAAAGAGAAAAATGGATAAAGAAGTTGTGGTCCTTATGTACAATGGAATATCACTCAGCCATGAAATCAACGTCATAAGGCTAGTAGCAGCATGATGAGTGGATTTAGGTACGACGATTCTAAGTGAAATAAGTCACACAGAAAAAGACACTTATCATAAGATATCACTTATAGAGGGAATGTATAAACCGCTACCCTTGAACTGAATTACAAAACAGAACAGAGTCCCACGTTTAGAAAACACACTATGGCTGCTTAACGGGAAAGGTGAGGTGGGGTGATGCATAAAACAAGGGTTTCAAATTAGGTCAGATACCGTTCCATAAACCCAATATGTAATAGACAAGACCTACTCCTTGATCAGTGAATTGGACTCAACACCCCCTATTCACCGCCCAAGAATATATCTGACTAGTAAGAATCGTAAAACCTATGTTTTGATATCTCTCTGTAAGTGAGTCAAGTGGGTGTAAAGCGGCAGAAACACAGCAGTGAAAAGCAGCTAAACCCCATTATAAAAATCAATTACTTTTAAAAACCCGTGAAACAAAGACAGTGAAAGAGAGAGAAATTCTTACAAAATTCGTTCAGGGGCTGTGATGCCGCCTGGATTGACCATATCTAGACCCACAGCTGGTGGAGACATAAGGGTGGACACTCTTGGGTTCGAGAGGTTTGGTGAGGTTGGGTGAGGAAACGCAGACCCTTTAAAGTAATACTGCGTGATATCCATCCCATGGGTCCCAAATCTCCAGGTTCAAGGGCATCTTCCTACATCGAAAACATGCATGAGAAACCCAGAAGATGGTACACCGTGTGATCGGGAAAGGTTTCCAAAACGCACCTCATTTCTCAGCTCCTTGTGCTCGGGTTCGCCATTCCAGCTGCTTTACTAGCAATCTCCCTCCTTGGAGAATCAGCACCTTTAACCTCCTGTTCCGTACAGGTTGCAATTTGTCCTGAGGATGAACGGGAAGAGTGGGAACCAATGAGAGACTAGCTCTAGGTGTTGGGACAGGCACAGGTCACTCTACTTTCCCATCAGGAAGAAGAATTAACCACAGGCTCAGCCTGCCGCCCGGGACCACAATAGGGCCTGAAGCAATCCTGCGCTTTTGCGGCCAGCTCCCAAGAAAGCGAGTTGAAAAATGGAGCTCAGGGGCACTGCAATTCACAAACCTGCAGACTTATAAATGATAATTCTCGTCCACAAATATATTGAGGGAAGGCAACGAAGAGGATTGGAAAGCAAGGCAGAATTGCAGGAAACAGATTTCAGGAGGGAGATTCGAATCGCCTTTAAAGCACGGGAAAAGCGGCAAAACCTCGACAATGATGCCCTTGGCCAAAAAGGACGTATGCGTTTTTTCCTGAATATATTCAGGAAAAAACGCATACGCCCTTTTTGGCCAACCAAGCAACCTGGAAAGGCAAATCAGCGCTACAAAGAAGTCTCGCTTCCCATCGGTCAAAAGGGCCATGCTGAATAAAGTGTCAAAACCAGAAATGCAGGACAGGCCATGGAGAAACGGGAGCCTGGCTACGCTGATGGGAGGGATGTAAATTGCCAACAGCCACTCTGGAGAAGTGTACGGTGTGTCCTGAAACATCTAAAAAACTCAGCTTAGAGAGCACAGGGCACTTCCACTCATGGGCGTATAAATTGGGAAAACTAAAAATCAGCAAGACACAGGCACCCCAAAGTTTACGGCTGCTCTGTTGACAAGAACCTCCACTTCGTTACACCTTAAATATCCCAGGAAAGAGAAAAATGGATAAAGAAGTTGTGGTCCTTATGTACAATGGAATATCACTCAGCCATCAAATCAACGTCATAAGGCTAGTAGCAGCATGATGAGTGGATTTAGGTACGACGATTCTAAGTGAAATAAGTCACACAGAAAAAGACACTTATCATAAGATATCACTTATAGAGGGAATGTATAAACCGCTACCCTTGAACTGAATTACAAAACAGAACAGAGTCCCACGTTTAGAAAACACACTATGGCTGCTTAACGGGAAAGGTGAGGTGGGGTGATGCATAAAACAAGGGTTTCAAATTAGGTCAGATACCGTTCCATAAACCCAATATGTAATAGACAAGACCTACTCCTTGATCAGTGAATTGGACTCAACACCCCCTATTCACCGCCCAAGAATATATCTGACTAGTAAGAATCTTAAAACCTATGTTTTGATATCTCTCTGTAAGT
This sequence comes from Balaenoptera physalus, assembly GCF_965194825.1. Classification (NCBI taxonomy): domain Eukaryota; kingdom Metazoa; phylum Chordata; class Mammalia; order Artiodactyla; family Balaenopteridae; genus Balaenoptera; species Balaenoptera physalus. Next base: position 85,484,818 of record NC_138888.1, on the reverse strand, counting down.
GAGTCAAGTGTGTGTAAAGCGGCAGAAACACAGCAGTGAAAAGCAGCTAAACCCCATTATAAAAATCAATTACTTTTAAAAACCCGTGAAACAAAGACAGTGAAAGAGAGAGAAATTCTTACAAAATTCGTTCAGGGGCTGTGATGCCGCCTGGATTGACCATATCTAGACCCACAGCTGATGGAGACATAAGGGTGGACACTCTTGGGGCTGAGAGGTTTGGTGAGGTTGGGTGAGGAAACGCAGACCCTTTAAAGTAATACTGCGTGATATCCATCCCATGGGTCCCAAATCTCCAGGTTCAAGGGCATCTTCCTACATCGAAAACATGCATGAGAAACCCAGAAGATGGTACACCGTGTGATCGGGAAAGGTTTCCAAAACGCACCTCATTTCTCATCTCCTTGTGCTCGGGTTCGCCATTCCAGCCGCTTTAGTAGCAATCTCCCTCCTTGGAGAATCAGCACCTTTAACCTCCTGTTCCGTACAGGTTGCAATTTGTCCTGAGGATGAACGGGAAGAGTGGGAACCAATGAGAGACTAGCTCTAGGTGTTGTGACAGGCACAGGTCACTCTACTTTCCCATCAGGAAGAAGAATTAACCACAGGCTCAGCCTGCCGCCCGGGACCAGAATAGGGCCTGAAGCAATCCTGCGCTTTTGCGGCCAGCTCCCAAGAAAGCGAGTTGAAAAATGGAGCTCAGGGGCACTGCAATTCACAAACCTGCAGACTTATAAATGATAACTCTCGTCCACAAATATATTGAGGGAAGGCAACGAAGAGGATTGGAAAGCAAGGCAGAATTGCAGGAAACAGATTTCAGGGGGGAGATTCGAATCGCCTTTAAAGCACAGGAAAAGCGGCAAAACCTCGACAATGATGCCCTTGGCCAAAAAGGGCGTATGCGTTTTTTCCTGAATATATTCAGGAAAAAACGCATACGCCCTTTTTGGCCAACCAAGCAACCTGGAAAGGCAAATCAGCGCTACAAAGAAGTCTCGCTTCCCATCGGTCAAAAGGGCAATGCTGAATAAAGTGTCAAAACCAGAAATGCAGGACAGGCCATGGAGAAACGGGAGCCTGGCTACGCTGATGGGAGGGATGTAAATTGCCAACAGCCACTCTGGAGAAGTGTACGGTGTGTCCTGAAACATCTAAAAAACTCAGCTTAGAGAGCACAGGGCACTTCCACTCATGGGCGTATAAATTGGGAAAACTAAAAATCAGCAAGACACAGGCACCCCAAAGTTTACGGCTGCTCTGTTGACAAGAACCTCCACTTCGTTACACCTTAAATATCCCAGGAAAGAGAAAAATGGATAAAGAAGTTGTGGTCCTTATGTACAATGGAATATCACTAAGCCATGAAATCAACGTCATAAGGCTAGTAGCAGCATGATGAGTGGATTTAGGTACGACGATTCTAAGTGAAATAAGTCACACAGAAAAAGACACTTATCATAAGATATCACTTATAGAGGGAATGTATAAACCGCTACCCTTGAACTGAATTACAAAACAGAACAGAGTCCCACGTTTAGAAAACACACTATGGCTGCTTAACGGGAAAGGTGAGGTGGGGTGATGCATAAAACAAGGGTTTCAAATTAGGTCAGATACCGTTCCATAAACCCAATATGTAATAGACAAGACCTACTCCTTGATCAGTGAATTGGACTCAACACCCCCTATTCACCGCCCAAGAATATATCTGACTAGTAAGAATCGTAAAACCTATGTTTTGATATCTCTCTGTAAGTGAGTCAAGTGTGTGTAAAACGGCAGAAACACAGCAGTGAAAAGCAGCTAAACCCCATTATAAAAATCAATTACTTTTAAAAACCCGTGAAACAAAGACAGTGAAAGAGAGAGAAATTCTTACAAAATTCGTTCAGGGGCTGTGATTCCACCTGGATTGACCATATCTAGACCCACAGCAGATGGAGACATAAGGGTGGACACTCTTGGGGCTGAGAGGTTTGGTGAGGTTGGGTGAGGAAACGCAGACCCTTTAAAGTAATACTGCGTGATATCCATCCCATGGGTCCCAAATCTCCAGGTTCAAGGGCATCTTCCTACATCGAAAACATGCATGAGAAACCCAGAAGATGGTACACCGTGTGATCGGGAAAGGTTTCCAAAACGCACCTCATTTCTCATCTCCTTATGCTCGGGTTCGCCATTCCAGCCGCTTTAATAGCAATCTCCCTCCTTGGAGAATCAGCACCTTTAACCTCCTGTTCCGTACAGGTTGCAATTTGTCCTGAGGATGAACGGGAAGAGTGGGAACCAATGAGAGACTAGCTCTAGGTGTTGGGACAGGCACAGGTCACTCTACTTTCCCATCAGGAAGAAGAATTAACCACAGGCTCAGCCTGCCGCCCGGGACCAGAATAGGGCCTGAAGCAATCCTGCGCTTTTGCGGCCAGCTCCCAAGAAAGCGAGTTGAAAAATGGAGCTCAGGGGCACTGCAATTCACAAACCTGCAGACTTATAAATGATAACTCTCGTCCACAAATATATTGAGGGAAGGCAACGAAGAGGATTGGAAAGCAAGGCAGAATTGCAGGAAACAGATTTCAGGAGGGAGATTCGAATCGCCTTTAAAGCACAGGAAAAGCGGCAAAACCTCGACAATGATGCCCTTGGCCAAAAAGGGCGTATGCGTTTTTTCCTGAATATATTCAGGAAAAAACGCATACGCCCTTTTTGGCCAACCAAGCAACCTGGAAAGGCAAATCAGCGCTACAAAGAAGTCTCGCTTCCCATCGGTCAAAAGGGCCATGCTGAATAAAGTGTCAAAACCAGAAATGCAGGACAGGCCATGGAGAAACGGGAGCCTGGCTACGCTGATGGGAGGGATGTAAATTGCCAACAGCCACTCTGGAGAAGTGTACGGTGTGTCCTGAAACATCTAAAAAACTCAGCTTAGAGAGCACAGGGCACTTCCACTCATGGGCGTATAAATTGGGAAAACTAAAAATCAGCAAGACACAGGCACCCCAAAGTTTACGGCTGCTCTGTTGACAAGAACCTCCACTTCGTTACACCTTAAATATCCCAGGAAAGAGAAAAATGGATAAAGAAGTTGTGGTCCTTATGTACAATGGAATATCACTCAGCCATGAAATCAACGTCATAAGGCTAGTAGCAGCATGATGAGTGGATTTAGGTACGACGATTCTAAGTGAAATAAGTCACACAGAAAAAGACACTTATCATAAGATATCACTTATAGAGGGAATGTATAAACCGCTACCCTTGAACTGAATTACAAAACAGAACAGAGTCCCACGTTTAGAAAACACACTATGGCTGCTTAACGGGAAAGGTGAGGTGGGGTGATGCATAAAACAAGGGTTTCAAATTAGGTCAGATACCGTTCCATAAACCCAATATGTAATAGACAAGACCTACTCCTTGATCAGTGAATTGGACTCAACACCCCCTATTCACCGCCCAAGAATATATCTGACTAGTAAGAATCTTAAAACCTATGTTTTGATATCTCTCTGTAAGTGAGTCAAGTGTGTGTAAAGCGGCAGAAACACAGCAGTGAAAAGCAGCTAAACCCCTTTATAAAAATCAATTACTTTTAAAAACCCGTGAAACAAAGACAGTGAAAGAGAGAGAAATTCTTACAAAATTCGTTCAGGGGCTGTGATGCCGCCTGGATTGACCATATCTAGACCCACAGCTGATGGAGACATAAGGGTGGACACTCTTGGGGCTGAGAGGTTTGGTGAGGTTGGGTGAGGAAACGCAGACCCTTTAAAGTAATACTGCGTGATATCCATCCCATGGGTCCCAAATCTCCAGGTTCAAGGGCATCTTCCTACATCGAAAACATGCATGAGAAACCCAGAAGATGGTACACCGTGTGATCGGGAAAGGTTTGCAAAACGCACCTCATTTCTCATCTCCTTATGCTCGGGTTCGCCATTCCAGCCGCTTTACTAGCAATCTCACTTCTTGGAGAATCAGCACTTTTAACCTCCTGTTCCGTACAGGTTGCAATTTGTCCTGAGAATGAACGGGAAGAGTGGTAACCAATGAGAGACTAGCACTAGGTGTTTGGACAGACACAGGTCACTCTACTTTCCCATCAGGAAGAAGAATTAACCAAAGGCTCAGCCTGCCGCCCGGGACCAGAATAGGGCCTGAAGCAATCCTGCGCTTTTGCGGCCAGCTCCAAAGAAAGCGAGTTGAAAAATGGAGCTCAGGGGCACTGCAATTCACAAACCTGCAGACTTATAAATGATAACTCTCGTCCACAAATATATTGAGGGAAGGCAACGAAGAGGATTGGAAAGCAAGGCAGAATTGCAGGAAACAGATTTCAGGAGGGAGATTCGAATCGCCTTTAAAGCACAGGAAAAGCGGCAAAACCTCGACAATGATGCCCTTGGCCAAACAGGGCGTATGCGTTTTTTCCTGAATATATTCAGGAAAAAACGCATACGCCCTTTTTGGCCAACCAAGCAACCTGGAAAGGCAAATCAGCGCTACAAAGAAGTCTCGCTTCCCATCGGTCAAAAGGGCCATGCTGAATAAAGTGTCAAAACCAGAAATGCAAAACAGGCCATGGAGAAAAGGGAGCCTGGCTACGCTGATGGGCGGGATGTAAATTGCCAACAGCCACTCTGGAGAAGTGTACGGTGTGTCCTGAAACATTTAAGAAACTCAGCTTAGATAGCATAGGGCACTTCCACTCATGGGCGTATAAGTTGGGAAAACTAAAAATCAGCAAGACACAGGAACCCCAAAGTTTAGGGCTGCTCTTTTGGCAAGAACCTCCACTTCATTACACCTTAAATATCCCAGGAAAGAGAAAAATGGATAAAGAAGCTGTGGTCCTTATGTACAATGGAATATCACTCAGCCATGAAATCAACGTCATAAGGCTAGTAGCAGCATGATGAGTGGATTTAGGTACGACGATTCTAAATGAAATAAGTCACACAGAAAAAGACACTTATCATAAGATATCACTTATAGAGGGAATGTATAAACCGCTACCCTTGAACTGAATTACAAAACAGAACAGAGTCCCACGTTTAGAAAACACACTATGGCTGCTTAACGGGAAAGGTGAGGTGGGGTGATGCATAAAACAAGGGTTTCAAATTAGGTCAGATACCGTTCCATAAACCCAATATGTAATAGACAAGACCTACTCCTTGATCAGTGAATTGGACTCAACACCCCCTATTCACCGCCCAAGAATATATCTGACTAGTAAGAATCTTAAAACCTATGTTTTGATATCTCTCTGTAAGTGAGTCAAGTGTGTGTAAAGCGGCAGAAACACAGCAGTGAAAAGCAGCTAAACCCCATTATAAAAATCAATTACTTTTAAAAACCCGTGAAACAAAGACAGTGAAAGAGAGAGAAATTCTTACAAAATTCGTTCAGGGGCTGTGATGCTGCCTGGATTGACCATATCTAGACCCACAGCTGATGGAGACATAAGGGTGGACACTCTTGGGGCTGAGAGGTTTGGTGAGGTTGGGTGAGGAAACGCAGACCCTTTAAAGTAATACTGCGTGATATCCATCCCATGGGTCCCAAATCTCCAGGTTCAAGGGCATCTTCCTACATCGAAAACATGCATGAGAAACCCAGAAGATGGTACACCGTGTGATCGGGAAAGGTTTCTAAAACGCACCTCATTTCTCATCTCCTTGTGCTCGGGTTCGACATTCCAACCGCTTTACTAGCCATCTCTCTCCTTGGAGAATCAGCACCTTTAACCTCCTGTTCCGTACAGGTTGCAATTTGTCCTGAGGATGAACGGGAAGAGTGGGAACCAATGAGAGACTAGCTCTAGGTGTTGGGACAGGCACAGGTCACTCTACTTTCCCATCAGGAAGAAGAATTAACCACAGGCTCAGCCTGCCGCATGGGACCAGAATAGGGCCTGAAGCAATCCTGCGCTTTTGCGGCCAGCTCCCAAGAAAGCGAGTTGAAAAATGGAGCTCAGGGGCACTGCAATTCACAAACCTGCAGACTTATAAATGATAACTCTCGTCCACAAATATATTGAGGGAAGGCAACGAAGAGGATTGGAAAGCAAGGCAGAATTGCAGGAAACAGATTTTAGGAGGGAGATTCGAATCGCCTTTAAAGCACAGGAAAAGAGGCAAAACCTCGACAATGATGCCCTTGGCCAAAAAGGGCGTATGCGTTTTTTCCTGAATATATTCAGGAAAAAACGCATACGCCCTTTTTGGCCAACCAAGCAACCTGGAAAGGCAAATCAGCGCTACAAAGAAGTCTCGCTTCCCATCGGTCAAAAGGGCCATGCTGAATAAAGTGTCAAAACCAGAAATGCAGGACAGGCCATGGAGAAACGGGAGCCTGGCTACGCTGATGGGAGGGATGTAAATTGCCAACAGCCACTCTGGAGAAGTGTACGGTGTGTCCTGAAACATCTAAAAAACTCAGCTTAGAGAGCACAGGGCACTTCCACTCATGGGCATATAAATTGGGAAAATTAAAAATCAGCAAGACACAGGCACCCCAAAGTTTAGGGCTGCTCTGTTGACAAGAACCTCCACTTCGTTACACCTTAAATATCTCAGGTAAGAGAAAAATGGATAAAGAAGTTGTGGTCCTTATGTACAATGGAATATCACTCAGCCATGAAATCAACGTCATAAGGCTAGTAGCAGCATGATGAGTGGATTTAGGTACGACGATTCTAAGTGAAATAAGTCACACAGAAAAAGACACTTATCATAAGATATCACTTATAGAGGGAATGTATAAACCGCTACCCTTGAACTGAATTACAAAACAGAACAGAGTCCCACGTTTAGAAAACACACTATGGCTGCTTAACGGGAAAGGTGAGGTGGGGTGATGCATAAAACAAGGGTTTCAAATTAGGTCAGATACCGTTCCATAAACCCAATATGTAATAGACAAGACCTACTCCTTGATCAGTGAATTGGACTCAACACCCCCTATTCACCGCCCAAGAATATATCTGACTAGTAAGAATCTTAAAACCTATGGTTTGATATCTCTCTGTAAGTGAGTCAAGTGGGTGTAAAGCGGCAGAAACACAGCAGTGAAAAGCAGCTAAACCCCATTATAAAAATCAATTACTTTTAAAAACCCGTGAAACAAAGACAGTGAAAGAGAGAGAAATTCTTACAAAATTCGTTCAGGGGCTGTGATGCCGCCTGGATTGACCATATCTAGACCCACAGCTGATGGAGACATAAGGGTGGACACTCTTGGGGCTGACAGGTTTGGTGAGGTTGGGTGAGGAAACGCAGACCCTTTAAAGTAATACTGCGTGATATCCATCCCATGGGTCCCAAATCTCCAGGTTCAAGGGCATCTTCCTACATCGAAAACATGCATGAGAAACCCAGAAGATGGTACACCGTGTGATCGGGAAAGGTTTCCAAAACGCACCTCATTTCTCAGCTCCTTGTGCTCGGGTTCGCCATTCCAGCCGCTTTACTAGCAATCTCCCTCCTTGGAGAATCAGCACCTTTAACCTCCTGTTCCGTACAGGTTGCAATTTGTCCTGAGGATGAACGGGAAGAGTGGGAACCAATGAGAGACTAGCTCTAGGTGTTGGGACAGGCACAGGTCACTCTACTTTCCCATCAGGAAGAAGAATTAACCACAGGCTCAGCCTGCCGCCCGGGACCAGAATAGGGCCTGAAGCAATTCTGCGCTTTTGTGGCCATCTCCCAAGAAAGCGAGTTGAGAAATGGAGCTCAGGGGCACTGCAATTCACAAACCTCCAGACTTATAAATGATAACTCTCGTCCACAAATATATTGAGGGAAGGCAACGAAGAGGATTGGAAAGCAAGGCAGAATTGCAGGAAACAGATTTTAGGAGGGAGATTCGAATCGCCTTTAAAGCACAGGAAAAGAGGCAAAACCTCGACAATGATGCCCTTGGCCAAAAAGGGCGTATGCGTTTTTTCATGAATATATTCAGGAAAAAACGCATGCGCCCTTTTTGGCCAACCAAGCAACCTGGAAAGGCAAATCAGCGCTACAAAGAAGTCTCGCTTCCCATCGGTCAAAAGGGCCATGCTGAATAAAGTGTCAAAACCAGAAATGCAGGACAGGCCATGGAGAAACGGGAGCCTGGCTACGCTGATGGGAGGGATGTAAATTGCCAACAGCCACTCTGGAGAAGTGTACGGTGTGTCCTGAAACATCTAAAAAACTCAGCTTAGAGAGCACAGGGCACTTCCACTCCTGGGCGTATAAATTGGGAAAATTAAAAATCAGCAAGACACAGGCACCCCAAAGTTTAGGGCTGCTCTGTTGACAAGAACCTCCACTTCGTTACACCTTAAATATCTCAGGTAAGAGAAAAATGGATAAAGAAGTTGTGGTCCTTATGTACAATGGAATATCACTCAGCCATGAAATCAACGTCATAAGGCTAGTAGCAGCATGATGAGTGGATTTAGGTACGACGATTCTTAGTGAAATAAGTCACACAGAAAAAGACACTTATCATAAGATATCACTTATAGAGGGAATGTATAAACCGCTACCCTTGAACTGAATTACAAAACAGAACAGAGTCCCACGTTTAGAAAACACACTATGGCTGCTTAACGGGAAAGGTGAGGTGGGGTGATGCATAAAACAAGGGTTTCAAATTAGGTCAGATACCGTTCCATAAACCCAATATGTAATAGACAAGACCTACTCCTTGATCAGTGAATTGGACTCAACACCCCCTATTCACCGCCCAAGAATATATCTGACTAGTAAGAATCTTAAAACCTATGTTTTGATATCTCTATGTAAGTGAGTCAAGTGTGTGTAAAGCGGCAGAAACACAGCAGTGAAAAGCAGCTAAACCCCATTATAAAAATCAATTACTTTTAAAAACCCGTGAAACAAAGACAGTGAAAGAGAGAGAAATTCTTACAAAATTCGTTCAGGGGCTGTGATGCCGCCTGAATTGACCATATCTAGACCCACAGCTGATGGAGACATAAGGGTGGACACTCTTGGGGCTGAGAGGTTTGGTGAGGTTGGGTGAGGAAACGCAGACCCTTTAAAGTAATACTGCGTGATATCCATCCCATGGGTCCCAAATCTCCAGGTTCAAGGGCATCTTCCTACATCGAAAACATGCATGAGAAACCCAGAAGATGGTACACCGTGTGATCGGGAAAGGTTTCCAAAACGCACCTCATTTCTCATCTCCTTGTGCTCGGGTTCGCCATTCCAGCCGCTTTAGTAGCAATCTCCCTCCTTGGAGAATCAGCACCTTTAACCTCCTGTTCCGTACAGGTTGCAATTTGTCCTGAGGATGAACGGGAAGAGTGGGAACCAATGAGAGACTAGCTCTAGGTGTTGGGACAGGCACAGGTCACTCTACTTTCCCATCAGGAAGAAGAATTAACCACAGGCTCAGCCTGCCGCCCGGGACCAGAATAGGGCCTGAAGCAATCCTGCGCTTTTGCGGCCAGCTCCCAAGAAAGCGAGTTGAAAAATGGAGCTCAGGGGCACTGCAATTCACAAACCTGCAGACTTATAAATGATAACTCTCGTCCACAAATATATTGAGGGAAGGCAACGAAGAGGATTGGAAAGCAAGGCAGAATTGCAGGAAACAGATTTCAGGAGGGAGATTCGAATCGCCTTTAAAGCACAGGAAAAGCGGCAAAACCTCGACAATGATGCCCTTGGCCAAAAAGGGCGTATGCGTTTTTTCCTGAATATATTCAGGAAAAAACACATACGCCCTTTTTGGCCAACCAAGCAACCTGGAAAGGCAAATCAGCGCTACAAAGAAGTCTCGCTTCCCATCGGTCAAAAGGGCCATGCTGAATAAAGTGTCAAAACCAGAAATGCAGGACAGGCCATGGAGAAACGGGAGCCTGGCTACGCTGATGGGAGGGATGTAAATGGCCAACAGCCACTCTGGAGAAGTGTACGGTGTGTCCTGAAACATCTAAAAAACTCAGCTTAGAGAGCACAGGGCACTTCCACTCATGGGCGTATAAATTGGGAAAACTAAAAATCAGCAAGACACAGGCACCCCAAAGTTTAGGGCTGCTCTGTTGACAGGAACCTCCACTTCGTTACACCTTAAATATCTCAGGAAAGAGAAAAATGGATAAAGAAGTTGTGGTCCTTATGTACAATGGAATATCACTCAGCCATGAAATCAACGTCATAAGGCTAGTAGCAGCATGATGAGTGGATTTAGGTACGACGATTCTAAGTGAAATAAGTCACACAGAAAAAGACACTTATCATAAGATATCACTTATAGAGGGAATGTATAAACCGCTACCCTTGAACTGAATTACAAAACAGAACAGAGTCCCACGTTTAGAAAACACACTATGGCTGCTTAACGGGAAAGGTGAGGTGGGGTGATGCATAAAACAAGGGTTTCAAATTAGGTCAGATACCGTTCCATAAACCCAATATGTAATAGACAAGACCTACTCCTTGATCAGTGAATTGGACTCAACACCCCCTATTCACCGCCCAAGAATATATCTGACTAGTAAGAATCGTAAAACCTATGTTTTGATATCTCTCTGTAAGTGAGTCAAGTGGGTGTAAAGCGGCAGAAACACAGCAGTGAAAAGCAGCTAAACCCCATTATAAAAATCAATTACTTTTAAAAACCCGTGAAACAAAGACAGTGAAAGAGAGAGAAATTCTTACAAAATTCGTTCAGGGGCTGTGATGCCGCCTGGATTGACCATATCTAGACCCACAGCTGGTGGAGACATAAGGGTGGACACTCTTGGGTTCGAGAGGTTTGGTGAGGTTGGGTGAGGAAACGCAGACCCTTTAAAGTAATACTGCGTGATATCCATCCCATGGGTCCCAAATCTCCAGGTTCAAGGGCATCTTCCTACATCGAAAACATGCATGAGAAACCCAGAAGATGGTACACCGTGTGATCGGGAAAGGTTTCCAAAACGCACCTCATTTCTCAGCTCCTTGTGCTCGGGTTCGCCATTCCAGCCGCTTTACTAGCAATCTCCCTCCTTGGAGAATCAGCACCTTTAACCTCCTGTTCCGTACAGGTTGCAATTTGTCCTGAGGATGAACGGGAAGAGTGGGAACCAATGAGAGACTAGCTCTAGGTGTTGGGACAGGCACAGGTCACTCTACTTTCCCATCAGGAAGAAGAATTAACCACAGGCTCAGCCTGCCGCCCGGGACCAGAATAGGGCCTGAAGCAATCCTGCGCTTTTGCGGCCAGCTCCCAAGAAAGCGAGTTGAAAAATGGAGCTCAGGGGCACTGCAATTCACAAACCTGCAGACTTATAAATGATAATTCTCGTCCACAAATATATTGAGGGAAGGCAACGAAGAGGATTGGAAAGCAAGGCAGAATTGCAGGAAACAGATTTCAGGAGGGAGATTCGAATCGCCTTTAAAGCACGGGAAAAGCGGCAAAACCTCGACAATGATGCCCTTGGCCAAAAAGGGCGTATGCGTTTTTTCCTGAATATATTCAGGAAAAAACGCATACGCCCTTTTTGGCCAACCAAGCAACCTGGAAAGGCAAATCAGCGCTACAAAGAAGTCTCGCTTCCCATCGGTCAAAAGGGCCATGCTGAATAAAGTGTCAAAACCAGAAATGCAGGACAGGCCATGGAGAAACGGGAGCCTGGCTACGCTGATGGGAGGGATGTAAATTGCCAACAGCCACTCTGGAGAAGTGTACGGTGTGTCCTGAAACATCTAAAAAACTCAGCTTAGAGAGCACAGGGCACTTCCACTCATGGGCGTATAAATTGGGAAAACTAAAAATCAGCAAGACACAGGCACCCCAAAGTTTACGGCTGCTCTGTTGACAAGAACCTCCACTTCGTTACACCTTAAATATCCCAGGAAAGAGAAAAATGGATAAAGAAGTTGTGGTCCTTATGTACAATGGAATATCACTCAGCCATCAAATCAACGTCATAAGGCTAGTAGCAGCATGATGAGTGGATTTAGGTACGACGATTCTAAGTGAAATAAGTCACACAGAAAAAGACACTTATCATAAGATATCACTTATAGAGGGAATGTATAAACCGCTACCCTTGAACTGAATTACAAAACAGAACAGAGTCCCACGTTTAGAAAACACACTATGGCTGCTTAACGGGAAAGGTGAGGTGGGGTGATGCATAAAACAAGGGTTTCAAATTAGGTCAGATACCGTTCCATAAACCCAATATGTAATAGACAAGACCTACTCCTTGATCAGTGAATTGGACTCAACACCCCCTATTCACCGCCCAAGAATATATCTGACTAGTAAGAATCTTAAAACCTATGTTTTGATATCTCTCTGTAAGTGAGTCAAGTGTGTGTAAAGCGGCAGAAACACAGCAGTGAAAAGCAGCTAAACCCCATTATAAAAATCAATTACTTTTAAAAACCCGTGAAACAAAGACAGTGAAAGAGAGAGAAATTCTTACAAAATTCGTTCAGGGGCTGTGATGCCGCCTGGATTGACCATATCTAGACCCACAGCTGATGGAGACATAAGGGTGGACACTCTTGGGGCTGAGAGGTTTGGTGAGGTTGGGTGAGGAAACGCAGACCCTTTAAAGTAATACTGCGTGATATCCATCCCATGGGTCCCAAATCTCCAGGTTCAAGGGCATCTTCCTACATCGAAAACATGCATGAGAAACCCAGAAGATGGTACACCGTGTGATCGGGAAAGGTTTCCAAAACGCACCTCATTTCTCATCTCCTTGTGCTCGGGTTCGCCATTCCAGCCGCTTTAGTAGCAATCTCCCTCCTTGGAGAATCAGCACCTTTAACCTCCTGTTCCGTACAGGTTGCAATTTGTCCTGAGGATGAACGGGAAGAGTGGGAACCAATGAGAGACTAGCTCTAGGTGTTGTGACAGGCACAGGTCACTCTACTTTCCCATCAGGAAGAAGAATTAACCACAGGCTCAGCCTGCCGCCCGGGACCAGAATAGGGCCTGAAGCAATCCTGCGCTTTTGCGGCCAGCTCCCAAGAAAGCAAGTTGAAAAATGGAGCTCAGGGGGACTGCAATTCACAAACCTGCAGACTTATAAATGATAACTCTCGTCCACAAATATATTGAGGGAAGGCAACGAAGAGGATTGGAAAGCAAGGCAGAATTGCAGGAAACAGATTTCAGGAGGGAGATTCGAATCGCCTTTAAAGCACAGGAAAAGCGGAAAAACCTCGACAATGATGCCCTTGGCCAAAAAGGGCGTATGCGTTTTTTCCTGAATATATTCAGGAAAAAACGCATACGCCCTTTTTGGCCAACCAAGCAACCTGGAAAGGCAAATCAGCGCTACAAAGAAGTCTCGCTTCCCATCGGTCAAAAGGGCCATGCTGAATAAAGTGTCAAAACCAGAAATGCAGGACAGGCCATGGAGAAACGGGAGCCTGGCTACGCTGATGGGAGGGATGTAAATTGCCAACAGCCACTCTGGAGAAGTGTACGGTGTGTCCTGAAACATCTAAAAAACTCAGCTTAGAGAGCACAGGGCACTTCCACTCATGGGCGTATAAATTGGGAAAATTAAAAATCAGCAAGACACAGGCACCCCAAAGTTTAGGGCTGCTCTGTTGACAAGAACCTCGACTTCGTTACACCTTAAATATCTCAGGTAAGAGAAAAATGGATAAAGAAGTTGTGGTCCTTATGTACAATGGAATATCACTCAGCCATGAAATCAACGTCATAAGGCTAGTAGCAGCATGATGAGTGGATTTAGGTACGACGATTCTAAGTGAAATAAGTCACACAGAAAAAGACACTTATCATAAGATATCACTTATAGAGGGAATGTATAAACCGCTACCCTTGAACTGAATTACAAAACAGAACAGAGTCCCACGTTTAGAAAACACACTATGGCTGCTTAACGGGAAAGGTGAGGTGGGGTGATGCATAAAACAAGGGTTTCAAATTAGGTCAGATACCGTTCCATAAACCCAATATGTAATAGACAAGACCTACTCCTTGATCAGTGAATTGGACTCAACACCCCCTATTCACCGCCCAAGAATATATCTGACTAGTAAGAATCGTAAAACCTATGTTTTGATATCTCTCTGTAAGTGAGTCAAGTGGGTGTAAAGCGGCAGAAACACAGCAGTGAAAAGCAGCTAAACCCCATTATAAAAATCAATTACTTTTAAAATCCCGTGAAACAAAGACAGTGAAAGAGAGAGAAATTCTTACAAAATTCGTTCAGGGGCTGTGATGCCGCCTGGATTGACCATATCTAGACCCACAGCTGATGGAGACATAAGGGTGGACACTCTTGGGGCTGAGAGGTTTGGTGAGGTTGGGTGAGGAAACACAGACCCTTTAAAGTAATACTGCGTGATATCCACCCCATGGGTCCCAAATCTCCAGGTTCAAGGGCATCTTCCTACATCGAAAACATGCATGAGAAACCCAGAAGATGGTACACCGTGTGATCGGGAAAGGTTTCCAAAACGCACCTCATTTCTCATCTCCTTGTGCTCGGGTTCGCCATTCCAGCCTCTTTACTAGCAATCTCCCTCCTTGGAGAATCAGCACCTTTAACCTACTGTTCCGTACAGGTTGCAATTTGTCCTGAGGATGAACGGGAAGAGTGGGAACCAATGAGAGACTAGCTCTAGGTGTTGGGACAGGCACAGGTCACTCTACTTTCCCATCAGGAAGAAGAATTAACCACAGGCTCAGCCTGCCGCCCGGGACCACAATAGGGCCTGAAGCAATCCTGCGCTTTTGCGGCCAGCTCCCAAGAAAGCGAGTTGAAAAATGGAGCTCAGGGGCACTGCAATTCACAAACCTGCAGACTTATAAATGATAACTCTCGTCCACAAATATATTGAGGGAAGGCAACGAAGAGGATTGGAAAGCAAGGCAGAATTGCAGGAAACAGATTTCAGGGGGGAGATTCGAATCGCCTTTAAAGCACAGGAAAAGCGGCAAAACCTCGACAATGATGCCCTTGGCCAAAAAGGGCGTATGCGTTTTTTCCTGAATATATTCAGGAAAAAACGCATACGCCCTTTTTGGCCAACCAAGCAACCTGGAAAGGCAAATCAGCGCTACAAAGAAGTCTCGCTTCCCATCGGTCAAAAGGGCAATGCTGAATAAAGTGTCAAAACCAGAAATGCAGGACAGGCCATGGAGAAACGGGAGCCTGGCTACGCTGATGGGAGGGATGTAAATTGCCAACAGCCACTCTGGAGAAGTGTACGGTGTGTCCTGAAACATCTAAAAAACTCAGCTTAGAGAGCACAGGGCACTTCCACTCATGGGCGTATAAATTGGGAAAACTAAAAATCAGCAAGACACAGGCACCCCAAAGTTTACGGCTGCTCTGTTGACAAGAACCTCCACTTCGTTACACCTTAAATATCCCAGGAAAGAGAAAAATGGATAAAGAAGTTGTGGTCCTTATGTACAATGGAATATCACTAAGCCATGAAATCAACGTCATAAGGCTAGTAGCAGCATGATGAGTGGATTTAGGTACGACGATTCTAAGTGAAATAAGTCACACAGAAAAAGACACTTATCATAAGATATCACTTATAGAGGGAATGTATAAACCGCTACCCTTGAACTGAATTACAAAACAGAACAGAGTCCCACGTTTAGAAAACACACTATGGCTGCTTAACGGGAAAGGTGAGGTGGGGTGATGCATAAAACAAGGGTTTCAAATTAGGTCAGATACCGTTCCATAAACCCAATATGTAATAGACAAGACCTACTCCTTGATCAGTGAATTGGACTCAACACCCCCTATTCACCGCCCAAGAATATATCTGACTAGTAAGAATCGTAAAACCTATGTTTTGATATCTCTCTGTAAGTGAGTCAAGTGTGTGTAAAGCGGCAGAAACACAGCAGTGAAAAGCAGCTAAACCCCATTATAAAAATCAATTACTTTTAAAAACCCGTGAAACAAAGACAGTGAAAGAGAGAGAAATTCTTACAAAATTCGTTCAGGGGCTGTGATTCCACCTGGATTGACCATATCTAGACCCACAGCAGATGGAGACATAAGGGTGGACACTCTTGGGGCTGAGAGGTTTGGTGAGGTTGGGTGAGGAAACGCAGACCCTTTAAAGTAATACTGCGTGATATCCATCCCATGGGTCCCAAATCTCCAGGTTCAAGGGCATCTTCCTACATCGAAAACATGCATGAGAAACCCAGAAGATGGTACACCGTGTGATCGGGAAAGGTTTCCAAAACGCACCTCATTTCTCATCTCCTTATGCTCGGGTTCGCCATTCCAGCCGCTTTAATAGCAATCTCCCTCCTTGGAGAATCAGCACCTTTAACCTCCTGTTCCGTACAGGTTGCAATTTGTCCTGAGGATGAACGGGAAGAGTGGGAACCAATGAGAGACTAGCTCTAGGTGTTGGGACAGGCACAGGTCACTCTACTTTCCCATCAGGAAGAAGAATTAACCACAGGCTCAGCCTGCCGCCCGGGACCAGAATAGGGCCTGAAGCAATCCTGCGCTTTTGCGGCCAGCTCCCAAGAAAGCGAGTTGAAAAATGGAGCTCAGGGGCACTGCAATTCACAAACCTGCAGACTTATAAATGATAACTCTCGTCCACAAATATATTGAGGGAAGGCAACGAAGAGGATTGGAAAGCAAGGCAGAATTGCAGGAAACAGATTTCAGGAGGGAGATTCGAATCGCCTTTAAAGCACAGGAAAAGCGGCAAAACCTCGACAATGATGCCCTTGGCCAAAAAGGGCGTATGCGTTTTTTCCTGAATATATTCAGGAAAAAACGCATACGCCCTTTTTGGCCAACCAAGCAACCTGGAAAGGCAAATCAGCGCTACAAAGAAGTCTCGCTTCCCATCGGTCAAAAGGGCCATGCTGAATAAAGTGTCAAAACCAGAAATGCAGGACAGGCCATGGAGAAACGGGAGCCTGGCTACGCTGATGGGAGGGATGTAAATTGCCAACAGCCACTCTGGAGAAGTGTACGGTGTGTCCTGAAACATCTAAAAAACTCAGCTTAGAGAGCACAGGGCACTTCCACTCATGGGCGTATAAATTGGGAAAACTAAAAATCAGCAAGACACAGGCACCCCAAAGTTTACGGCTGCTCTGTTGACAAGAACCTCCACTTCGTTACACCTTAAATATCCCAGGAAAGAGAAAAATGGATAAAGAAGTTGTGGTCCTTATGTACAATGGAATATCACTCAGCCATGAAATCAACGTCATAAGGCTAGTAGCAGCATGATGAGTGGATTTAGGTACGACGATTCTAAGTGAAATAAGTCACACAGAAAAAGACACTTATCATAAGATATCACTTATAGAGGGAATGTATAAACCGCTACCCTTGAACTGAATTACAAAACAGAACAGAGTCCCACGTTTAGAAAACACACTATGGCTGCTTAACGGGAAAGGTGAGGTGGGGTGATGCATAAAACAAGGGTTTCAAATTAGGTCAGATACCGTTCCATAAACCCAATATGTAATAGACAAGACCTACTCCTTGATCAGTGAATTGGACTCAACACCCCCTATTCACCGCCCAAGAATATATCTGACTAGTAAGAATCTTAAAACCTATGTTTTGATATCTCTCTGTAAGTGAGTCAAGTGTGTGTAAAGCGGCAGAAACACAGCAGTGAAAAGCAGCTAAACCCCTTTATAAAAATCAATTACTTTTAAAAACCCGTGAAACAAAGACAGTGAAAGAGAGAGAAATTCTTACAAAATTCGTTCAGGGGCTGTGATGCCGCCTGGATTGACCATATCTAGACCCACAGCTGATGGAGACATAAGGGTGGACACTCTTGGGGCTGAGAGGTTTGGTGAGGTTGGGTGAGGAAACGCAGACCCTTTAAAGTAATACTGCGTGATATCCATCCCATGGGTCCCAAATCTCCAGGTTCAAGGGCATCTTCCTACATCGAAAACATGCATGAGAAACCCAGAAGATGGTACACCGTGTGATCGGGAAAGGTTTGCAAAACGCACCTCATTTCTCATCTCCTTATGCTCGGGTTCGCCATTCCAGCCGCTTTACTAGCAATCTCACTTCTTGGAGAATCAGCACTTTTAACCTCCTGTTCCGTACAGGTTGCAATTTGTCCTGAGAATGAACGGGAAGAGTGGTAACCAATGAGAGACTAGCACTAGGTGTTTGGACAGACACAGGTCACTCTACTTTCCCATCAGGAAGAAGAATTAACCAAAGGCTCAGCCTGCCGCCCGGGACCAGAATAGGGCCTGAAGCAATCCTGCGCTTTTGCGGCCAGCTCCCAAGAAAGCGAGTTGAAAAATGGAGCTCAGGGGCACTGCAATTCACAAACCTGCAGACTTATAAATGATAACTCTCGTCCACAAATATATTGAGGGAAGGCAACGAAGAGGATTGGAAAGCAAGGCAGAATTGCAGGAAACAGATTTCAGGAGGGAGATTCGAATCGCCTTTAAAGCACAGGAAAAGCGGCAAAACCTCGACAATGATGCCCTTGGCCAAACAGGGCGTATGCGTTTTTTCCTGAATATATTCAGGAAAAAACGCATACGCCCTTTTTGGCCAACCAAGCAACCTGGAAAGGCAAATCAGCGCTACAAAGAAGTCTCGCTTCCCATCGGTCAAAAGGGCCATGCTGAATAAAGTGTCAAAACCAGAAATGCAAAACAGGCCATGGAGAAAAGGGAGCCTGGCTACGCTGATGGGCGGGATGTAAATTGCCAACAGCCACTCTGGAGAAGTGTACGGTGTGTCCTGAAACATTTAAGAAACTCAGCTTAGATAGCATAGGGCACTTCCACTCATGGGCGTATAAGTTGGGAAAACTAAAAATCAGCAAGACACAGGAACCCCAAAGTTTAGGGCTGCTCTTTTGGCAAGAACCTCCACTTCATTACACCTTAAATATCCCAGGAAAGAGAAAAATGGATAAAGAAGCTGTGGTCCTTATGTACAATGGAATATCACTCAGCCATGAAATCAACGTCATAAGGCTAGTAGCAGCATGATGAGTGGATTTAGGTACGACGATTCTAAATGAAATAAGTCACACAGAAAAAGACACTTATCATAAGATATCACTTATAGAGGGAATGTATAAACCGCTACCCTTGAACTGAATTACAAAACAGAACAGAGTCCCACGTTTAGAAAACACACTATGGCTGCTTAACGGGAAAGGTGAGGTGGGGTGATGCATAAAACAAGGGTTTCAAATTAGGTCAGATACCGTTCCATAAACCCAATATGTAATAGACAAGACCTACTCCTTGATCAGTGAATTGGACTCAACACCCCCTATTCACCGCCCAAGAATATATCTGACTAGTAAGAATCTTAAAACCTATGTTTTGATATCTCTCTGTAAGTGAGTCAAGTGGGTGTAAAGCGGCAGAAACACAGCAGTGAAAAGCAGCTAAACCCCATTATAAAAATCAATTACTTTTAAAAACCCGTGAAACAAAGACAATGAAAGAGAGAGAAATTCTTACAAAATTCGTTCAGGGGCTGTGATGCTGCCTGGATTGACCATATCTAGACCCACAGCTGATGGAGACATAAGGGTGGACACTCTTGGGGCTGAGAGGTTTGGTGAGGTTGGGTGAGGAAACGCAGACCCTTTAAAGTAATACTGCGTGATATCCATCCCATGGGTCCCAAATCTCCAGGTTCAAGGGCATCTTCCTACATCGAAAACATGCATGAGAAACCCAGAAGATGGTACACCGTGTGATCAGGAAAGGTTTCTAAAACGCACCTCATTTCTCATCTCCTTGTGCTCGGGTTCGACATTCCAACCGCTTTACTAGCCATCTCTCTCCTTGGAGAATCAGCACCTTTAACCTCCTGTTCCGTACAGGTTGCAATTTGTCCTGAGGATGAACGGGAAGAGTGGGAACCAATGAGAGACTAGCTCTAGGTGTTGGGACAGGCACAGGTCACTCTACTTTCCCATCAGGAAGAAGAATTAACCACAGGCTCAGCCTGCCGCATGGGACCAGAATAGGGCCTGAAGCAATCCTGCGCTTTTGCGGCCAGCTCCCAAGAAAGCGAGTTGAAAAATGGAGCTCAGGGGCACTGCAATTCACAAACCTGCAGACTTATAAATGATAACTCTCGTCCACAAATATATTGAGGGAAGGCAACGAAGAGGATTGGAAAGCAAGGCAGAATTGCAGGAAACAGATTTCAGGAGGGAGATTCGAATCGCCTTTAAAGCACAGGAAAAGCGGCAAAACCTCGACAATGATGCCCTTGGCCAAAAAGGGCGTATGCGTTTTTTCCTGAATATATTCAGGAAAAAATGCCTACGCCCTTTTTGGCCAACCAAGCAACCTGGAAAGGCAAATCAGCGCTACAAAGAAGTCTCGCTTCCTATCGGTCAAAAGGGCCATGCCGAATAAAGTGTCAAAACCAGAAATGCAGGACAGGCCATGGAGAAACGGGAGCTTGGCTACGCTGATGGGAGGGATGTAAATTGCCAACAGCCACTCTGGAGAAGTGTACGGTGTGTCCTGAAACATCTAAAAAACTCAGCTTAGAGAGCACAGGGCACTTCCACTCATGGGCGTATAAATTGGGAAAATTAAAAAACAGCAAGACACAGGCACCCCAAAGTTAACGGCTGCTCTGTTGACAAGAACCTCCACTTCGTTACACCTTAAATATCCCAGGAAAGAGAAAAATGGATAAAGAAGTTGTGGTCCTTATGTACAATGGAATATCACTCAGCCATGAAATCAACGTCATAAGGCTAGTAGCAGCATGATGAGTGGATTTAGGTACGACGATTCTAAGTGAAATAAGTCACACAGAAAAAGACACTTATCATAAGATATCACTTATAGAGGGAATGTATAAACCACTACCCTTGAACTGAATTACAAAACAGAACAGAGTCCCACGTTTAGAAAACACACTATGGCTGCTTAAGGGGAAAGGTGAGGTGGGGTGATGCATAAAACAAGGGTTTCAAATTAGGTCAGATACCGTTCCATAAACCCAATATGTAATAGACAAGACCTACTCCTTGATCAGTGAATTGGACTCAACACCCCCTATTCACCGCCCAAGAATATATCTGACTAGTAAGAATCTTAAAACCTATGTTTTGATATCTCTCTGTAAGTGAGTCAAGTGGGTGTAAAGCGGCAGAAACACAGCAGTAAAAAGCAGCTAAACCTCATTATAAAAATCAATTACTTTTAAAAACCCGTGAAACAAAGACAGTGAAAGAGAGAGAAATTCTTACAAAATTCGTTCAGGGGCTGTGATGCCACCTGGATTGACCATATCTAGACCCACAGCTGATGGAGACATAAGGGTGAACACTCTTGGGGCTGAGAGGTTTGGTGAGGTTGGGTGAGGAAACGCAGACCCTTTAAAGTAATACTGCGTGGTTCCCATCCCATGGGTCCCAAATCTCCAGGTTCAAGGGCATCTTCCTACATCGAAAACATGCATGAGAAACCCAGAAGATGGTACACCGTGTGATCGGGAAAGGTTTGCAAAACGCACCTCATTTCTCATCTCCTTATGCTCGGGTTCGCCATTCCAGCCGCTTTACTAGCAATCTCCCTCCTTGGAGAATCAGCACTTTTAACCTCCTGTTCTGTACAGGTTGCAATTTGTCCTGAGGATGAACGGGAAGAATGGTAACCAATGAGAGACTAGCACTAGGTGTTTGGACAGACACAGGTCACTCTACTTTCCCATCAGGAAGAAGAATTAACCACAGGCTCAGCCTGCCGCCCGGGACCAGAATAGGGCCTGAAGCAATCCTGCGCTTTTGCGGCCAGCTCCCAAGAAAGCGAGTTGAAAAATGGAGCTCAGGGGCACTGCAATTCACAAACCTGCAGACTTATAAATGATAACTCTCGTCCACAAATATATTGAGGGAAGGCAACGAAGAGGATTGGAAAGCAAGGCAGAATTTAGGAAACAGATTTCAGGAGGGAGATTCGAATCGCCTTTAAAGCACAGGAAAAGCGGCAAAACCTCGACAATGATGCCCTTGGCAAAAAAGGGCGTATGCGTTTTTTCCTGAATATATTCAGGAAAAAACGCATACGCCCTTTTTGGCCAACCAAGCAACTTGGAAAGGCAAATCAGCGCTACAAAGAAGTCTCGCTTCCCATCGGTAAAAGGGCCATGCTGAATAAAGTGTCAAAACCAGAAATGCAGGACAGGCCATGGAGAAAAGGGAGCCTGGCTACGCTGATGGGCGGGATGTAAATTGCCAACAGCCACTCTGGAGAAGTGTACGGTGTGTCCTGAAACATCTAAGAAACTCAGCTTAGATAGCATAGGGCACTTCCACTCATGGGCGTATAAGTTGGGAAAACTAAAAATCAGCAAGACACAGGAACCCCAAAGTTTAGGGCTGCTCTTTTGGCAAGAACCTCCACTTCATTACACCTTAAATATCCCAGGAAAGAGAAAAATGGATAAAGAAGCTGTGGTCCTTATGTACAATGGAATATCACTCAGCCATGAAATCAACGTCATAAGGCTAGTAGCACCATGATGAGTGGATTTAGGTACGACGATTCTAAATGAAATAAGTCACACAGAAAAAGACACTTATCATAAGATATCACTTATAGAGGGAATGTATAAACCGCTACCCTTGAACTGAATTACAAAACAGAACAGAGTCCCACGTTTAGAAAACACACTATGGCTGCTTAACGGGAAAGGTGAGGTGGGGTGATGCATAAAACAAGGGTTTCAAATTAGGTCAGATACCGTTCCATAAACCCAATATGTAATAGACAAGACCTACTCCTTGATCAGTGAATTGGACTCAACACCCCCTATTCACCGCCCAAGAATATATCTGACTAGTAAGAATCTTAAAACCTATGTTTTGATATCTCTCTGTAAGTGAGTCAAGTGTGTGTAAAGCGGCAGAAACACAGCAGTGAAAAGCAGCTAAACCCCTTTATAAAAATCAATTACTTTTAAAAACCCGTGAAACAAAGACAGTGAAAGAGAGAGAAATTCTTACAAAATTCGTTCAGGGGCTGTGATGCCGCCTGGATTGACCATATCTAGACCCACAGCTGATGGAGACATAAGGGTGGACACTCTTGGGGCTGAGAGGTTTGGTGAGGTTGGGTGAGGAAACGCAGACCCTTTAAAGTAATACTGCGTGATATCCATCCCATGGGTCCCAAATCTCCAGGTTCAAGGGCATCTTCCTACATCGAAAACATGCATGAGAAACCCAGAAGATGGTACACCGTGTGATCGGGAAAGGTTTGCAAAACGCACCTCATTTCTCATCTCCTTATGCTCGGGTTCGCCATTCCAGCCGCTTTACTAGCAATCTCACTTCTTGGAGAATCAGCACTTTTAACCTCCTGTTCCGTACAGGTTGCAATTTGTCCTGAGAATGAACGGGAAGAGTGGTAACCAATGAGAGACTAGCACTAGGTGTTTGGACAGACACAGGTCACTCTACTTTCCCATCAGGAAGAAGAATTAACCAAAGGCTCAGCCTGCCGCCCGGGACCAGAATAGGGCCTGAAGCAATCCTGCGCTTTTGCGGCCAGCTCCCAAGAAAGCGAGTTGAAAAATGGAGCTCAGGGGCACTGCAATTCACAAACCTGCAGACTTATAAATGATAACTCTCGTCCACAAATATATTGAGGGAAGGCAACGAAGAGGATTGGAAAGCAAGGCAGAATTGCAGGAAACAGATTTCAGGAGGGAGATTCGAATCGCCTTTAAAGCACAGGAAAAGCGGCAAAACCTCGACAATGATGCCCTTGGCCAAACAGGGCGTATGCGTTTTTTCCTGAATATATTCAGGAAAAAACGCATACGCCCTTTTTGGCCAACCAAGCAACCTGGAAAGGCAAATCAGCGCTACAAAGAAGTCTCGCTTCCCATCGGTCAAAAGGGCCATGCTGAATAAAGTGTCAAAACCAGAAATGCAAAACAGGCCATGGAGAAAAGGGAGCCTGGCTACGCTGATGGGCGGGATGTAAATTGCCAACAGCCACTCTGGAGAAGTGTACGGTGTGTCCTGAAACATTTAAGAAACTCAGCTTAGATAGCATAGGGCACTTCCACTCATGGGCGTATAAGTTGGGAAAACTAAAAATCAGCAAGACACAGGAACCCCAAAGTTTAGGGCTGCTCTTTTGGCAAGAACCTCCACTTCATTACACCTTAAATATCCCAGGAAAGAGAAAAATGGATAAAGAAGCTGTGGTCCTTATGTACAATGGAATATCACTCAGCCATGAAATCAACGTCATAAGGCTAGTAGCAGCATGATGAGTGGATTTAGGTACGACGATTCTAAATGAAATAAGTCACACAGAAAAAGACACTTATCATAAGATATCACTTATAGAGGGAATGTATAAACCGCTACCCTTGAACTGAATTACAAAACAGAACAGAGTCCCACGTTTAGAAAACACACTATGGCTGCTTAACGGGAAAGGTGAGGTGGGGTGATGCATAAAACAAGGGTTTCAAATTAGGTCAGATACCGTTCCATAAACCCAATATGTAATAGACAAGACCTACTCCTTGATCAGTGAATTGGACTCAACACCCCCTATTCACCGCCCAAGAATATATCTGACTAGTAAGAATCTTAAAACCTATGTTTTGATATCTCTCTGTAAGTGAGTCAAGTGGGTGTAAAGCGGCAGAAACACAGCAGTGAAAAGCAGCTAAACCCCATTATAAAAATCAATTACTTTTAAAAACCCGTGAAACAAAGACAATGAAAGAGAGAGAAATTCTTACAAAATTCGTTCAGGGGCTGTGATGCTGCCTGGATTGACCATATCTAGACCCACAGCTGATGGAGACATAAGGGTGGACACTCTTGGGGCTGAGAGGTTTGGTGAGGTTGGGTGAGGAAACGCAGACCCTTTAAAGTAATACTGCGTGATATCCATCCCATGGGTCCCAAATCTCCAGGTTCAAGGGCATCTTCCTACATCGAAAACATGCATGAGAAACCCAGAAGATGGTACACCGTGTGATCAGGAAAGGTTTCTAAAACGCACCTCATTTCTCATCTCCTTGTGCTCGGGTTCGACATTCCAACCGCTTTACTAGCCATCTCTCTCCTTGGAGAATCAGCACCTTTAACCTCCTGTTCCGTACAGGTTGCAATTTGTCCTGAGGATGAACGGGAAGAGTGGGAACCAATGAGAGACTAGCTCTAGGTGTTGGGACAGGCACAGGTCACTCTACTTTCCCATCAGGAAGAAGAATTAACCACAGGCTCAGCCTGCCGCATGGGACCAGAATAGGGCCTGAAGCAATCCTGCGCTTTTGCGGCCAGCTCCCAAGAAAGCGAGTTGAAAAATGGAGCTCAGGGGCACTGCAATTCACAAACCTGCAGACTTATAAATGATAACTCTCGTCCACAAATATATTGAGGGAAGGCAACGAAGAGGATTGGAAAGCAAGGCAGAATTGCAGGAAACAGATTTCAGGAGGGAGATTCGAATCGCCTTTAAAGCACAGGAAAAGCGGCAAAACCTCGACAATGATGCCCTTGGCCAAAAAGGGCGTATGCGTTTTTTCCTGAATATATTCAGGAAAAAATGCCTACGCCCTTTTTGGCCAACCAAGCAACCTGGAAAGGCAAATCAGCGCTACAAAGAAGTCTCGCTTCCTATCGGTCAAAAGGGCCATGCCGAATAAAGTGTCAAAACCAGAAATGCAGGACAGGCCATGGAGAAACGGGAGCTTGGCTACGCTGATGGGAGGGATGTAAATTGCCAACAGCCACTCTGGAGAAGTGTACGGTGTGTCCTGAAACATCTAAAAAACTCAGCTTAGAGAGCACAGGGCACTTCCACTCATGGGCGTATAAATTGGGAAAATTAAAAAACAGCAAGACACAGGCACCCCAAAGTTAACGGCTGCTCTGTTGACAAGAACCTCCACTTCGTTACACCTTAAATATCCCAGGAAAGAGAAAAATGGATAAAGAAGTTGTGGTCCTTATGTACAATGGAATATCACTCAGCCATGAAATCAACGTCATAAGGCTAGTAGCAGCATGATGAGTGGATTTAGGTACGACGATTCTAAGTGAAATAAGTCACACAGAAAAAGACACTTATCATAAGATATCACTTATAGAGGGAATGTATAAACCACTACCCTTGAACTGAATTACAAAACAGAACAGAGTCCCACGTTTAGAAAACACACTATGGCTGCTTAAGGGGAAAGGTGAGGTGGGGTGATGCATAAAACAAGGGTTTCAAATTAGGTCAGATACCGTTCCATAAACCCAATATGTAATAGACAAGACCTACTCCTTGATCAGTGAATTGGACTCAACACCCCCTATTCACCGCCCAAGAATATATCTGACTAGTAAGAATCTTAAAACCTATGTTTTGATATCTCTCTGTAAGTGAGTCAAGTGGGTGTAAAGCGGCAGAAACACAGCAGTAAAAAGCAGCTAAACCTCATTATAAAAATCAATTACTTTTAAAAACCCGTGAAACAAAGACAGTGAAAGAGAGAGAAATTCTTACAAAATTCGTTCAGGGGCTGTGATGCCACCTGGATTGACCATATCTAGACCCACAGCTGATGGAGACATAAGGGTGAACACTCTTGGGGCTGAGAGGTTTGGTGAGGTTGGGTGAGGAAACGCAGACCCTTTAAAGTAATACTGCGTGGTTCCCATCCCATGGGTCCCAAATCTCCAGGTTCAAGGGCATCTTCCTACATCGAAAACATGCATGAGAAACCCAGAAGATGGTACACCGTGTGATCGGGAAAGGTTTGCAAAACGCACCTCATTTCTCATCTCCTTATGCTCGGGTTCGCCATTCCAGCCGCTTTACTAGCAATCTCCCTCCTTGGAGAATCAGCACTTTTAACCTCCTGTTCTGTACAGGTTGCAATTTGTCCTGAGGATGAACGGGAAGAATGGTAACCAATGAGAGACTAGCACTAGGTGTTTGGACAGACACAGGTCACTCTACTTTCCCATCAGGAAGAAGAATTAACCACAGGCTCAGCCTGCCGCCCGGGACCAGAATAGGGCCTGAAGCAATCCTGCGCTTTTGCGGCCAGCTCCCAAGAAAGCGAGTTGAAAAATGGAGCTCAGGGGCACTGCAATTCACAAACCTGCAGACTTATAAATGATAACTCTCGTCCACAAATATATTGAGGGAAGGCAACGAAGAGGATTGGAAAGCAAGGCAGAATTTAGGAAACAGATTTCAGGAGGGAGATTCGAATCGCCTTTAAAGCACAGGAAAAGCGGCAAAACCTCGACAATGATGCCCTTGGCAAAAAAGGGCGTATGCGTTTTTTCCTGAATATATTCAGGAAAAAACGCATACGCCCTTTTTGGCCAACCAAGCAACTTGGAAAGGCAAATCAGCGCTACAAAGAAGTCTCGCTTCCCATCGGTAAAAGGGCCATGCTGAATAAAGTGTCAAAACCAGAAATGCAGGACAGGCCATGGAGAAAAGGGAGCCTGGCTACGCTGATGGGCGGGATGTAAATTGCCAACAGCCACTCTGGAGAAGTGTACGGTGTGTCCTGAAACATCTAAGAAACTCAGCTTAGATAGCATAGGGCACTTCCACTCATGGGCGTATAAGTTGGGAAAACTAAAAATCAGCAAGACACAGGAACCCCAAAGTTTAGGGCTGCTCTTTTGGCAAGAACCTCCACTTCATTACACCTTAAATATCCCAGGAAAGAGAAAAATGGATAAAGAAGCTGTGGTCCTTATGTACAATGGAATATCACTCAGCCATGAAATCAACGTCATAAGGCTAGTAGCACCATGATGAGTGGATTTAGGTACGACGATTCTAAATGAAATAAGTCACACAGAAAAAGACACTTATCATAAGATATCACTTATAGAGGGAATGTATAAACCGCTACCCTTGAACTGAATTACAAAACAGAACAGAGTCCCACGTTTAGAAAACACACTATGGCTGCTTAACGGGAAAGGTGAGGTGGGGTGATGCATAAAACAAGGGTTTCAAATTAGGTCAGATACCGTTCCATAAACCCAATATGTAATAGACAAGACCTACTCCTTGATCAGTGAATTGGACTCAACACCCCCTATTCACCGCCCAAGAATATATCTGACTAGTAAGAATCTTAAAACCTATGTTTTGATATCTCTCTGTAAGTGAGTCAAGTGTGTGTAAAGCGGCAGAAACACAGCAGTGAAAAGCAGCTAAACCCCATTATAAAAATCAATTACTTTTAAAAACCCGTGAAACAAAGACAGTGAAAGAGAGAGAAATTCTTACAAAATTCGTTCAGGGGCTGTGATGCTGCCTGGATTGACCATATCTAGACCCACAGCTGATGGAGACATAAGGGTGGACACTCTTGGGGCTGAGAGGTTTGGTGAGGTTGGGTGAGGAAACGCAGACCCTTTAAAGTAATACTGCGTGATATCCATCCCATGGGTCCCAAATCTCCAGGTTCAAGGGCATCTTCCTACATCGAAAACATGCATGAGAAACCAAGAAGATGGTACACCGTGTGATCGGGAAAGGTTTCTAAAACGCACCTCATTTCTCATCTCCTTGTGCTCGGGTTCGACATTCCAACCGCTTTACTAGCCATCTCTCTCCTTGGAGAATCAGCACCTTTAACCTCCTGTTCCGTACAGGTTGCAATTTGTCCTGAGGATGAACGGGAAGAGTGGGAACCAATGAGAGACTAGCTCTAGGTGTTGGGACAGGCACAGGTCACTCTACTTTCCCATCAGGAAGAAGAATTAACCACAGGCTCAGCCTGCCGCATGGGACCAGAATAGGGCCTGAAGCAATCCTGCGCTTTTGCGGCCAGCTCCCAAGAAAGCGAGTTGAAAAATGGAGCTCAGGGGCACTGCAATTCACAAACCTGCAGACTTATAAATGATAACTCTCGTCCACAAATATATTGAGGGAAGGCAACGAAGAGGATTGGAAAGCAAGGCAGAATTGCAGGAAACAGATTTCAGGAGGGAGATTCGAATCGCCTTTAAAGCACAGGAAAAGCGGCAAAACCTCGACAATGATGCCCTTGGCCAAAAAGGGCGTATGCGTTTTTTCCTGAATATATTCAGGAAAAAATGCCTACGCCCTTTTTGGCCAACCAAGCAACCTGGAAAGGCAAATCAGCGCTACAAAGAAGTCTCGCTTCCTATCGGTCAAAAGGGCCATGCCGAATAAAGTGTCAAAACCAGAAATGCAGGACAGGCCATGGAGAAACGGGAGCTTGGCTACGCTGATGGGAGGGATGTAAATTGCCAACAGCCACTCTGGAGAAGTGTACGGTGTGTCCTGAAACATCTAAAAAACTCAGCTTAGAGAGCACAGGGCACTTCCACTCATGGGCGTATAAATTGGGAAAATTAAAAAACAGCAAGACACAGGCACCCCAAAGTTAACGGCTGCTCTGTTGACAAGAACCTCCACTTCGTTACACCTTAAATATCCCAGGAAAGAGAAAAATGGATAAAGAAGTTGTGGTCCTTATGTACAATGGAATATCACTCAGCCATGAAATCAACGTCATAAGGCTAGTAGCAGCATGATGAGTGGATTTAGGTACGACGATTCTAAGTGAAATAAGTCACACAGAAAAAGACACTTATCATAAGATATCACTTATAGAGGGAATGTATAAACCACTACCCTTGAACTGAATTACAAAACAGAACAGAGTCCCACGTTTAGAAAACACACTATGGCTGCTTAAGGGGAAAGGTGAGGTGGGGTGATGCATAAAACAAGGGTTTCAAATTAGGTCAGATACCGTTCCATAAACCCAATATGTAATAGACAAGACCTACTCCTTGATCAGTGAATTGGACTCAACACCCCCTATTCACCGCCCAAGAATATATCTGACTAGTAAGAATCTTAAAACCTATGTTTTGATATCTCTCTGTAAGTGAGTCAAGTGGGTGTAAAGCGGCAGAAACACAGCAGTAAAAAGCAGCTAAACCTCATTATAAAAATCAATTACTTTTAAAAACCCGTGAAACAAAGACAGTGAAAGAGAGAGAAATTCTTACAAAATTCGTTCAGGGGCTGTGATGCCACCTGGATTGACCATATCTAGACCCACAGCTGATGGAGACATAAGGGTGAACACTCTTGGGGCTGAGAGGTTTGGTGAGGTTGGGTGAGGAAACGCAGACCCTTTAAAGTAATACTGCGTGGTTCCCATCCCATGGGTCCCAAATCTCCAGGTTCAAGGGCATCTTCCTACATCGAAAACATGCATGAGAAACCCAGAAGATGGTACACCGTGTGATCGGGAAAGGTTTGCAAAACGCACCTCATTTCTCATCTCCTTATGCTCGGGTTCGCCATTCCAGCCGCTTTACTAGCAATCTCCCTCCTTGGAGAATCAGCACTTTTAACCTCCTGTTCTGTACAGGTTGCAATTTGTCCTGAGGATGAACGGGAAGAATGGTAACCAATGAGAGACTAGCACTAGGTGTTTGGACAGACACAGGTCACTCTACTTTCCCATCAGGAAGAAGAATTAACCACAGGCTCAGCCTGCCGCCCGGGACCAGAATAGGGCCTGAAGCAATCCTGCGCTTTTGCGGCCAGCTCCCAAGAAAGCGAGTTGAAAAATGGAGCTCAGGGGCACTGCAATTCACAAACCTGCAGACTTATAAATGATAACTCTCGTCCACAAATATATTGAGGGAAGGCAACGAAGAGGATTGGAAAGCAAGGCAGAATTTAGGAAACAGATTTCAGGAGGGAGATTCGAATCGCCTTTAAAGCACAGGAAAAGCGGCAAAACCTCGACAATGATGCCCTTGGCAAAAAAGGGCGTATGCGTTTTTTCCTGAATATATTCAGGAAAAAACGCATACGCCCTTTTTGGCCAACCAAGCAACTTGGAAAGGCAAATCAGCGCTACAAAGAAGTCTCGCTTCCCATCGGTAAAATGGCCATGCTGAATAAAGTGTCAAAACCAGAAATGCAGGACAGGCCATGGAGAAAAGGGAGCCTGGCTACGCTGATGGGCGGGATGTAAATTGCCAACAGCCACTCTGGAGAAGTGTACGGTGTGTCCTGAAACATCTAAGAAACTCAGCTTAGATAGCATAGGGCACTTCCACTCATGGGCGTATAAGTTGGGAAAACTAAAAATCAGCAAGACACAGGAACCCCAAATTTTAGGGCTGCTCTTTTGGCAAGAACCTCCACTTCATTACACCTTAAATATCCCAGGAAAGAGAAAAATGGATAAAGAAGCTGTGGTCCTTATGTACAATGGAATATCACTCAGCCATGAAATCAACGTCATAAGGCTATTAGCAGCATGATGAGTGGATTTAGGTACGACGATTCTAAGTGAAATAAGTCACACAGAAAAAGACACTTATCATAAGATATCACTTATAGAGGGAATGTATAAACCGCTACCCTTGAACTGAATTACAAAACAGAACAGAGTCCCACGTTTAGAAAACACACTATGGCTGCTTAACGGGAAAGGTGAGGTGGGGTGATGCATAAAACAAGGGTTTCAAATTAGGTCAGATACTGTTCCATAAACCCAATATGTAATAGACAAGACCTACTCCTTGATCAGTGAATTGGACTCAACACCCCCTATTCACCGCCCAAGAATATATCTGACAAGTAAGAATCGTAAAATCTATGTTTTGATATCTCTCTGTAAGTGAGTCAAGTGGGTGTAAAGCGGCAGAAACACAGCAGTGAAAAGCAGCTAAACCCCATTATAAAAATCAATTACTTTTAAAAACCCGTGAAACAAAGACAGTGAAAGAGAGAGAAATTCTTACAAAATTCGTTCAGGGGCTGTGATGCCGCCTGGATTGACCATATCTAGACCCACAGCTGATGGAGACATAAGGGTGGACACTCTTGGGGATGAGAGGTTTGGTGAGGTTGGGTGAGGAAACGCAGACCCTTTAAAGTAATACTGCGTGATATCCATCCCATGGGTCCCAAATCTCCAGGTTCAAGGGCATCTTCCTACATCGAAAACATGCATGAGAAACCCAGAAGATGGTACACCGTGTGATCGGGAAAGGTTTCCAAAACGCACCTCATTTCTCATCTCCTTGTGCTCGGGTTCGCCATTCCAGCCGCTTTACTAGCAATCTCCCTCCTTGGAGAATCAGCACCTTTAACCTCCTGTTCCGTACAGGTTGCAATTTGTCCTGAGGATGAACGGGAAGAGTGGGAACCAATGAGAGACTAGCTCTAGGTGTTGGGACAGGCACAGGTCACTCTACTTTCCCATCAGGAAGAAGAATTAACCACAGGCTCAGCCTGCCGCCCGGGACCAGAATAGGGCCTGAAGCAATCCTGCGATTTTGCGGCCAGCTCCCAAGAAAGCGAGTTGAAAAATGGAGCTCAGGGGCACTGCAATTCACAAACCTGCTGACTTATAAATGATAACTCTCGTCCACAAATATATTGAGGGAAGGCAACGAAGAGGATTGGAAAGCAAGGCAGAATTGCAGGAAACAGATTTCAGGAGGGAGATTCGAATCGCCTTTAAAGCACAGGAAAAGCGGCAAAACCTCGACAATGATGCCCTTGGCCAAAAAGGGCGTATGCATTTTTTCCTGAATATATTCAGGAAAAAACGCATACGCCCTTTTTGGCCAACCAAGCAACCTGGAAAGGCAAATCAGCGCTACAAAGAAGTCTCGCTTCCCATCGGTCAAAAGGGCCATGCTGAATAAAGTGTCAAAACCAGAAATGCAGGACAGGCCATGGAGAAACGGGAGCCTGGCTACGCTGATGGGAGGGATGTAAATTGCCAACAGCCACTCTGGAGAAGTGTACGGTGTGTCCTGAAACATCTAAAAAACTCAGCTTAGAGAGCACAGGGCACTTCCACTCATGGGCGTATAAATTGGGAAAACTAAAAATCAGCAAGACACAGGCGCCCCAAAGTTTAGGGCTGCTCTGTTGACAAGAACCTCCACTTCGTTACACCTTAAATATCCCAGGAAAGAGAAAAATGGATAAAGAAGTTGTGGTCCTTATGTACAATGGAATATCACTCAGCCATGAAATCAACGTCATAAGGCTAGTAGCAGCATGATGAGTGGATTTAGGTACGACGATTCTAAGTGAAATAAGTCACACAGAAAAAGACACTTATCATAAGATATCACTTATAGAGGGAATGTATAAACCGCTACCCTTGAACTGAATTACAAAACAGAACAGAGTCCCACGTTTAGAAAACACACTATGGTTGCTTAACGGGAAAGGTGAGGTGGGGTGATGCATAAAACAAGGGTTTCAAATTAGGTCAGATACCGTTCCATAAACCCAATAGGTAATAGACAAGACCTACTCCTTGATCAGTGAATTGGACCCAACACCCCCTATTCACCGCCCAAGAATATATCTGACTAGTAAGAATCTTAAAACCTATGTTTTGATATCTCTCTGTAAGGGAGTCAAGTGTGTGTAAAGCGGCAGAAACACAGCAGTGAAAAGCAGCTAAACCCCATTATAAAAATCAATTACTTTTAAAAACCCGTGAAACAAAGACAGTGAAAGAGAGAGAAATTCTTACAAAATTCGTTCAGGGGCTGTGATGCCGCCTGGATTGACCATATCTAGACCCACAGCTGATGGAGACATAAGGGTGGACACTCTTGGGGCTGAGAGGTTTGGTGAGGTTGGGTGAGGAAACGCAGACCCTTTAAAGTAATACTGCGTGATATCCATCCCATGGGTCCCAAATCTCC
The DNA here is from genome assembly GCF_965194825.1 of Balaenoptera physalus. Classification (NCBI taxonomy): domain Eukaryota; kingdom Metazoa; phylum Chordata; class Mammalia; order Artiodactyla; family Balaenopteridae; genus Balaenoptera; species Balaenoptera physalus. The sequence goes on along the minus strand of NC_138888.1, from coordinate 85,451,087 downwards.
AGGTTCAAGGGCATCTTCCTACATCGAAAACATGCATGAGAAACCCAGAAGATGGTACACCGTGTGATCGGGAAAGGTTTCCAAAACGCACCTCATTTCTCAGCTCCTTGTGCTCGGGTTCGCCATTCCAGCCGCTTTACTAGCAATCTCCCTCCTTGGAGAATCAGCACCTTTAACCTCCTGTTCCGTACAGGTTGCAATTTGTCCTGAGGATGAACGGGAAGAGTGGGAACCAATGAGAGACTAGCTCTAGGTGTTGGGACAGACACAGGTCACTCTACTTTCCCATCAGGAAGAAGAATTAACCACAGGCTCAGCCTGCCGCCCGGGACCAGAATAGGGCCTGAAGCAATCCTGCGCTTTTGCGGCCAGCTCCCAAGAAAGCGAGTTGAAAAATGGAGCTCAGGGGCACTGCAATTCACAAACCTGCAGACTTATAAATGATAACTCTCGTCCACAAATATATTGAGGGAAGGCAACGAAGAGGATTGGAAAGCAAGGCAGAATGGCAGGAAACAGATTTCAGGAGGGAGATTCGAATCGCCTTTAAAGCACAGGAAAAGCGGCAAAACCTCGACAATGATGCCCTTGGCCAAAAAGGGCGTATGCGTTTTTTCCTGAATATATTCAGGAAAAAACGCATACGCCCTTTTTGGCCAACCAAGCAACCTGGGAAGGCAAATCAGCGCTACAAAGAATTCTTGCTTCCTATCGGTCAAAAGGGCCATGCTGAATAAAGTGTCAAAACCAGAAATGCAGGACAGGCCATGGAGAAACGGGAGCCTGGCTACGCTAATGGGAGGGATGTAAATTGCCAACAGCCACTCTGGAGAAGTGTACGGTGTGTCCTGAAACATCTAAAAAACTCAGCTTAGAGAGCACAGGGCACTTCCACTCATGGGCGTATAAATTGGGAAAACTAAAAATCAGCAAGACACAGGCACCCCAAAGTTTACGGCTGCTCTGTTGACAAGAACCTCCACTTCGTTACACCTTAAATATCCGAGGAAAGAGAAAAATGGATAAAGAAGTTGTGGTCCTTATGTACAATGGAATATCACTCAGCCATGAAATCAACGTCATAAGGCTCGTAGCAGCATGATGAGTGGATTTAGGTACGACGATTCTAAGTGAAATAAGTCACACAGAAAAAGACACTTATCATAAGATATCACTTATAGAGGGAATGTATAAACCGCTACCCTTGAACTGAATTACAAAACAGAACAGAGTCCCACGTTTAGAAAACACACTATGGCTGCTTAACGGGAAAGGTGAGGTGGGGTGATGCATAAAACAAGGGTTTCAAATTAGGTCAGATACCGTTCCATAAACCCAATATGTAATAGACAAGACCTACTCCTTGATCAGTGAATTGGACTCAACACCCCCTATTCACCGCCCAAGAATATATCTGACTAGTAAGAATCTTAAAACCTATGTTTTGATATCTCTCTGTAAGTGAGTCAAGTGTGTGTAAAGCGGCAGAAACACAGCAGTGAAAAGCAGCTAAATCCCATTATAAAAATCAATTACTTTTAAAAACCCGTGAAACAAAGACAGTGAAAGAGAGAGAAATTCTTACAAAATTCGTTCCGGGGCTGTGATGCCGCCTGGATTGACCATATCTAGACCCACAGCTGATGGAGACATAAGGTTGGACACTCTTGGGGCTGAGAGGTTTGGTGTGGTTGGGTGAGGAAACGCAGACCCTTTAAAGTAATACTGCGTGGTTCCCATCCCATGGGTCCCAAATCTCCAGGTTCAAGGGCATCTTCCTACATCGAAAACATGCATGAGAAACCCAGAAGATGGTACACCGTGTGATCGGGAAAGGTTTCCAAAACGCACCTCATTTCTCATCTCCTTGTGCTCGGGTTCGCCATTCCAGCCGCTTTAGTAGCAATCTCCCTCCTTGGAGAATCAGCACCTTTAACCTCCTGTTCCGTACAGGTTGCAATTTGTCCTGAGGATGAACGGGAAGAGTGGGAACCAATGAGAGACTAGCTCTAGGTGTTGGGACAGGCACAGGTCACTCTACTTTCCCATCAGGAAGAAGAATTAACCACAGGCTCAGCCTGCCGCCCGGGACCAGAATAGGGCCTGAAGCAATCCTGCGCTTTTGCGGCCAGCTCCCAAGAAAGCGAGTTGAAAAATGGAGCTCAGGGGCACTGCAATTCACAAACCTGCAGACTTATAAATGATAACTCTCGTCCACAAATATATTGAGGGAAGGCAACGAAGAGGATTGGAAAGCAAGGCAGAATTGCAGGAAACAGATTTCAGGAGGGAGATTCGAATCGCCTTTAAAGCACAGGAAAAGCGGCAAAACCTCGACAATGATGCCCTTGGCCAAAAAGGGCTTATGCGTTTTTTCCTGAATATATTCAGGAAAAAACGCATACGCCCTTTTTGGCCAAGCAAGCAACCTGGAAAGGCAAATCAGCGCTACAAAGAAGTCTCGCTTCCCATCGGTCAAAAGGGCCATGCTGAATAAAGTGTCAAAACCAGAAATGCAGGACAGGCCATGGAGAAACGGGAGCCTGGCTACGCTGATGGGAGGGATGTAAATTGCCAACAGCCACTCTGGAGAAGTGTACGGTGTGTCCTGAAACATCTAAAAAACTCAGCTTAGAGAGCACAAGGCACTTCCACTCATGGGCGTATAAATTGGGAAAACTAAAAATCAGCAAGACACAGGCACCCCAAAGTTTAGGGCTGCTCTGTTGACAAGAACCTCCACTTCGTTACACCTTAAATATCCCAGGAAAGAGAAAAATGGATAAAGAAGTTGTGGTCCTTATGTACAATGGAATATCACTCAGCCATAAAATCAACGTCATAAGGCTAGTAGCAGCATGATGAGTGGATTTAGGTACGACGATTCTAAGTGAAAAAAGTCACACAGAAAAAGACACTTATCATAAGATATCACTTATAGAGGGAATGTATAAACCGCTACCCTTGAACTGAATTACAAAACAGAACAGAGTCCCACGTTTAGAAAACACACTATGGCTTCTTAACGGGAAAGGAGAGGTGGGGTGATGCATAAAACAAGGGTTTCAAATTAGGTCAGATAACGTTCCATAAACCCAATATGTAATAGACAAGACCTACTCCTTGATCAGTGAATTGGACTCAACACCCCGTATTCACCGCCCAAGAATATATCTGACTAGTAAGAATCTTAAAACCTATGGTTTGATATCTCTCTGTAAGTGAGTCAAGTGGGTGTAAAGCGGCAGAAACACAGCAGTGAAAAGCAGCTAAACCCCATTATAAAAATCAATTACTTTTAAAAACCCGTGAAACAAAGACAGTGAAAGAGAGAGAAATTCTTACAAAATTCGTTCAGGGGCTGTGATGCCGCCTGGATTGACCATATCTAGACCCACAGCTGATGGAGACATAAGGGTGGACACTCTTGGGGCTGAGAGGTTTGGTGAGGTTGGGTGAGGAAACGCAGACCCTTTAAAGTAATACTGCGTGATATTCATCCCATGGGTCCCAAATCTCCAGGTTCAAGGGCATCTTCCTACATCGAAAACATGCATGAGAAACCCAGAAGATGGTACACCGTGTGATCAGGAAAGGTTTCCAAAACGCACCTCATTTCTCATCTCCTTGTGCTCGGGTTCGCCATTCCAGCCGCTTTACTAGCAATCTCCCTCCTTGGAGAATCAGCACCTTTAACCTCCTGTTCCGTACAGGTTGCAATTTGTCCTGAGGATGAACGGGAAGAGTGGGAACCAATGAGAGACTAGCTCTAGGTGTTGGGACAGGCACAGGTCACTCTACTTTCCCATCAGGAAGAAGAATTAACCACAGGCTCAGCCTGCCGCCCGGGACCAGAATAGGGCCTGAAGCAATCCTGCGCTTTTGCGGCCAGCTCCCAAGAAAGCGAGTTGAGAAATGGAGCTCAGGGGCACTGCAATTCACAAACCTGCAGACTTATAAATGATAACTCTCGTCCACAAATATATTGAGGGAAGGCAACGAAGAGGATTGGAAAGCAAGGCAGAATTGCAGGAAACAGATTTCAGGAGGGAGATTCGAATCGCCTTTAAAGCACGGGAAAAGCGGCAAAACCTCGACAATGATGCCCTTGGCCAAAAAGGGCGTATGCGTTTTTTCCTGAATATATTCAGGAAAAAACGCATACGCCCTTTTTGGCCAACCAAGCAACCTGGAAAGGCAAATCAGCGCTACAAAGAAGTCTCGCTTCCCATTGGTCAAAAGGGCCATGCTGAATAAAGTGTCAAAACCAGAAATGCAGGACAGGCCATGGAGAAACGGGAGCCTGGCTACGCTGATGGGAGGGATGTAAATTGCCAACAGCCACTCTGGAGAAGTGTACGGTGTGTCCTGAAACATCTAAAAAACTCAGCTTAGAGAGCACAGGGCACTTCCACTCATGGGCGTATAAATTGGGAAAACTAAAAATCAGCAAGACACAGGCACCCCAAGGTTTACGGCTGCTCTGTTGACAAGAACCTCCACTTCGTTACACCTTAAATATCCCAGGAAAGAGAAAAATGGATAAAGAAGTTGTGGTCCTTATGTACAATGGAATATCACTCAGCCATGAAATCAACGTCATAAGGCTAGTAGCAGCATGATGAGTGGATTTAGGTACGACGATTCTAAGTGAAATAAGTCACACAGAAAAAGACACTTATCATAAGATATCACTTATAGAGGGAATGTATAAACCGCTACCCTTGAACTGAATTACAAAACAGAACAGAGTCCCACGTTTAGAAAACACACTATGGCTGCTTAACGGGAAAGGTGAGGTGGGGTGATGCATAAAACAAGGGTTTCAAATTAGGTCAGATACCGTTCCATAAACCCAATATGTAATAGACAAGACCTACTCCTTGATCAGTGAATTGGACTCAACACCCCCTATTCACCGCCCAAGAATATATCTGACTAGTAAGAATCGTAAAACCTATGTTTTGATATCTCTCTGTAAGTGAGTCAAGTGGGTGTAAAGCGGCAGAAACACAGCAGTGAAAAGCAGCTAAACCCCATTATAAAAATCAATTACTTTTAAAAACCCGTGAAACAAAGACAGTGAAAGAGAGAGAAATTCTTACAAAATTCGTTCAGGGGCTGTGATTCCACCTGGATTGACCATATCTAGACCCACAGCTGATGGAGACATAAGGGTGGACACTCTTGGGGCTGAGAGGTTTGGTGAGGTTGGGTGAGGAAACGCAGACCCTTTAACGTAATACTGCGTGATATCCATCCCATGGGTCCCAAATCTCCAGGTTCAAGGGCATCTTCCTACATCGAAAACATGCATGAGAAACCCAGAAGATGGTACACCGTGTGATCGGGAAAGGTTTCCAAAACGCACCTCATTTCTCAGCTCCTTGTGCTCGGGTTCGCCATTCCAGCCGCTTTACTAGCAATCTCCCTCCTTGGAGAATCAGCACCTTTAACCTCCTGTTCCGTACAGGTTGCAATTTGTCCTGAGGATGAACGGGAAGAGTGGGAACCAATGAGAGACTAGCTCTAGGTGTTGGGACAGGCACAGGTCACTCTACTTTCCCATCAGGAAGAAGAATTAACCACAGGCTCAGCCTGCCGCCCGGGACCAGAATAGGGCCTGAAGCAATCCTGCGCTTTTGCGGCCAGCTCCCAAGAAAGCGAGTTGAAAAATGGAGCTCAGGGGCACTGCAATTCACAAACCTGCAGACTTATAAATGATAACTCTCGTCCACAAATATATTGAGGGAAGGCAACGAAGAGGATTGGAAAGCAAGGCAGAATTGCAGGAAACAGATTTCAGGAGGGAGATTCGAATCGCCTTTAAAGCACGGGAAAGGCGGCAAAACCTCGACAATGATGCCCTTGGTCAAAAAGGGCGTATGCGTTTTTTCCTGAATATATTCAGGAAAAAACGCATACGCCCTTTTTGGCCAACCAAGCAACCTGGAAAGGCAAATCAGCGCTACAAAGAAGTCTCGCTTCCCATCGGTCAAAAGGGCCATGCTGAATAAAGTGTCAAAACCAGAAATGCAGGACAGGCCATGGAGAAACGGGAGCCTGGCTACGCTGATGGGAGGGATGTAAATTGCCAACAGCCACTCTGGAGAAGTGTACGGTGTGTCCTGAAACATCTAAAAAACTCAGCTTAGAGAGCACAGGGCACTTCCACTCATGGGCGTATAAATTGGGAAAACTAAAAATCAGCAAGACACAGGCACCCCAAAGTTTACGGCTGCTCTGTTGACAAGAACCTCCACTTCGTTACACCTTAAATATCCCAGGAAAGAGAAAAATGGATAAAGAAGTTGTGGTCCTTATGTACAATGGAATATCACTCAGCCATGAAATCAACGTCATAAGGCTAGTAGCAGCATGATGAGTGGATTTAGGTACGACGATTCTAAGTGAAATAAGTCACACAGAAAAAGACACTTATCATAAGATATCACTTATAGAGGGAATGTATAAACCGCTACCCTTGAACTGAATTACAAAACAGAACAGAGTCCCACGTTTAGAAAACACACTATGGCTGCTTAACGGGAAAGGTGAGGTGGGGTGATGCATAAAACAAGGGTTTCAAATTAGGTCAGATACCGTTCCATAAACCCAATATGTAATAGACAAGACCTACTCCTTGATCAGTGAATTGGACTCAACACCCCCTATTCACCGCCCAAGAATATATCTGACTAGTAAGAATCTTAAAACCTATGTTTTGATATCTCTCTGTAAGTGAGTCAAGTGTGTGTAAAGCGGCAGAAACACAGCAGTGAAAAGCAGCTAAACCCCATTATAAAAATCAATTACTTTTAAAAACCCGTGAAACAAAGACAGTGAAAGAGAGAGAAATTCTTACAAAATTCGTTCAGGGGCTGTGATGCCGCCTGGATTGACCATATCTAGACCCACAGCTGATGGAGACATAAGGGTGGACACTCTTGGGGCTGAGAGGTTTGGTGAGGTTGGGTGAGGAAACGCAGACCCTTTAAAGTAATACTGCGTGATATCCATCCCATGGGTCCCAAATCTCCAGGTTCAAGGGCATCTTCCTACATCGAAAACATGCATGAGAAACCCAGAAGATGGTACACCGTGTGATCGGGAAAGGTTTGCAAAACGCACCTCATTTCTCATCTCCTTATGCTCGGGTTCGCCATTCCAGCCGCTTTACTAGCAATCTCCCTTCTTGGAGAATCAGCACTTTTAACCTCCTGTTCCGTACAGGTTGCAATTTGTCCTGAGGATGAACGGGAAGAGTGGTAACCAATGAGAGACTAGCACTAGGTGTTTGGAAAGACACAGGTCACTCTACTTTCCCATCAGGAAGAAGAATTAACCAAAGGCTCAGCCTGCCGCCCGGGACCAGAATAGGGCCTGAAGCAATCCTGCGCTTTTGCGGCCAGCTCCCAAGAAAGCGAGTTGAAAAATGGAGCTCAGGGGCACTGCAATTCACAAACCTGCAGACTTATAAATGATAACTCTCGTCCACAAATATATTGAGGGAAGGCAACGAAGAGGATTGGAAAGCAAGGCAGAATTGCAGGAAACAGATTTCAGGAGGGAGATTCGAATCGCCTTTAAAGCACAGGAAAAGCGGCAAAACCTCGACAATGATGCCCTTGGCCAAAAAGGGCGTATGCGTTTTTTCCTGAATATATTCAGGAAAAAACGCATACGCCCTTTTTGGCCAACCAAGCAACCTGGAAAGGCAAATCAGCGCTACAAAGAAGTCTCGCTTCCCATCGGTCAAAAGGGCCATGCTGAATAAAGTGTCAAAACCAGAAATGCAAGACAGGCCATGGAGAAAAGGGAGCCTGGCTACGCTGATGGGCGGGATGTAAATTGCCAACAGCCACTCTGGAGAAGTGTACGGTGTGTCCTGAAACATTTAAGAAACTCAGCTTAGATAGCATAGGGCACTTCCACTCATGGGCGTATAAGTTGGGAAAACTAAAAATCAGCAAGACACAGGAACCCCAAAGTTTAGGGCTGCTCTTTTGGCAAGAACCTCCACTTCATTACACCTTAAATATCCCAGGAAAGAGAAAAATGGATAAAGAAGCTGTGGTCCTTATGTACAATGGAATATCACTCAGCCATGAAATCAACGTCATAAGGCTAGTAGCAGCATGATGAGTGGATTTAGGTACGACGATTCTAAGTGAAATAAGTCACACAGAAAAAGACACTTATCATAAGATATCACTTATAGAGGGAATGTATAAACCGCTACCCTTGAACTGAATTACAAAACAGAACAGAGTCCCACGTTTAGAAAACACACTATGGCTGCTTAACGGGAAAGGTGAGGTGGGGTGATGCATAAAACAAGGGTTTCAAATTAGGTCAGATACTGTTCCATAAACCCAATATGTAATAGACAAGACCTACTCCTTGATCAGTGAATTGGACTCAACACCCCCTATTCACCGCCCAAGAATATATCTGACAAGTAAGAATCGTAAAACCAATGTTTTGATATCTCTCTGTAAGTGAGTCAAGTGGGTGTAAAGCGGCAGAAACACAGCAGTGAAAAGCAGCTAAACCCCATTATAAAAATCAATTACTTTTAAAAACCCGTGAAACAAAGACAGTGAAAGAGAGAGAAATTCTTACAAAATTCGTTCAGGGGCTGTGATGCCGCCTGGATTGACCATATCTAGACCCACAGCTGATGGAGACATAAGGGTGGACACTCTTGGGGCTGAGAGGTTTGGTGAGGTTGGGTGAGGAAACGCAGACCCTTTAAAGTAATACTGCGTGATATCCATCCCATGGGTCCCAAATCTCCAGGTTCAAGGGCATCTTCCTACATCGAAAACATGCATGAGAAACCCAGAAGATGGTACACCGTGTGATCGGGAAAGGTTTCCAAAACGCACCTCATTTCTCATCTCCTTGTGCTCGGGTTCGCCATTCCAGCCGCTTTACTAGCAATCTCCCTCCTTGGAGAATCAGCACCTTTAACCTCCTGTTCCGTACAGGTTGCAATTTGTCCTGAGGATGAACGCGAAGAGTGGGAACCAATGAGAGACTAGCTCTAGGTGTTGGGACAGGCACAGGTCACTCTACTTTCCCATCAGGAAGAAGAATTAACCAAAGGCTCAGCCTGCCGCCCGGGACCAGAATAGGGCCTGAAGCAATCCTGCGCTTTTGCGGCCAGCTCCCAAGAAAGCGAGTTGAAAAATGGAGCTCAGGGGCACTGCAATTCACAAACCTGCAGACTTATAAATGATAACTCTCGTCCACAAATATATTGAGGGAAGGCAACGAAGAGGATTGGAAAGCAAGGCAGAATTTAGGAAACAGATTTCAGGAGGGAGATTCGAATCGCCTTTAAAGCACAGGAAAAGCGGCAAAACCTCGACAATGATGCCCTTGGCCAAAAAGGGCGTATGCGTTTTTTCCTGAATATATTCAGGAAAAAACGCATACGCCCTTTTTGGTCAACCAAGCAACCTGGAAAGGCAAATCAGCGCTACAAAGAAGTCTCGCTTCCCATCGGTCAAAAGGGCCATGCTGAATAAAGTGTCAAAACCAGAAATGCAGGACAGGCCATGGAGAAACGGGAGCCTGGCTACGCTGATGGGAGGGATGTAAATTGCCAACAGCCACTCTGGAGAAGTGTACGGTGTGTCCTGAAACATCTAAAAAACTCAGCTTAGAGAGCACAGGGCACTTCCACTCATGGGCGTATAAATTGGGAAAACTAAAAATCAGCAAGACACAGGCGCCCCAAAGTTTAGGGCTGCTCTGTTGACAAGAACCTCCACTTCGTTACACCTTAAATATCCCAGGAAAGAGAAAAATGGATAAAGAAGTTGTGGTCCTTATGTACAATGGAATATCACACAGCCATGAAATCAACGTCATAAGGCTAGTAGCAGCATGATGAGTGGATTTAGGTACGACGATTCTAAGTGAAATAAGTCACACAGAAAAAGACACTTATCATAAGATATCACTTATAGAGGGAATGTATAAACCGCTACCCTTGAACTGAATTACAAAACAGAACAGAGTCCCACGTTTAGAAAACACACTATGGTTGCTTAACGGGAAAGGTGAGGTGGGGTGATGCATAAAACAAGGGTTTCAAATTAGGTCAGATACCGTTCCATAAACCCAATATGTAATAGACAAGACCTACTCCTTGATCAGTGAATTGGACTCAACACCCCCTATTCACCGCCCAAGAATATATCTGACTAGTAAGAATCTTAAAACCTATGTTTTGATATCTCTCTGTAAGGGAGTCAAGTGTGTGTAAAGCGGCAGAAACACAGCAGTGAAAAGCAGCTAAACCCCATTATAAAAATCAATTACTTTTAAAAACCCGTGAAACAAAGACAGTGAAAGAGAGAGAAATTCTTACAAAATTCGTTCAGGGGCTGTGATGCCGCCTGGATTGACCATATCTAGACCCACAGCTGATGGAGACATAAGGGTGGACACTCTTGGGGCTGAGAGGTTTGGTGAGGTTGGGTGAGGAAACGCAGACCCTTTAAAGTAATACTGCGTGATATCCATCCCATGGGTCCCAAATCTCCAGGTTCAAGGGCATCTTCCTACATCGAAAACATGCATGAGAAACCCAGAAGATGGTACACCGTGTGATCGGGAAAGGTTTCCAAAACGCACCTCATTTCTCATCTCCTTGTGCTCGGGTTCGCCATTCCAGCCGCTTTACTAGCAATCTCCCTCCTTGGAGAATCAGCACCTTTAACCTCCTGTTCCGTACAGGTTGAAATTTGTCCTGAGGATGAACGGGAAGAGTGGGAACCAATGAGAGACTAGCTCTAGGTGTTGGGACAGGCACAGGTCACTCTACTTCCCCATCAGGAAGAAGAATTAACCACAGGCTCAGCCTGCCGCCCGGGACCAGAATAGGGCCTGAAGCAATCCTGCCCTTTTGCGGCCAGCTCCCAAGAAAGCGAGTTGAAAAATGGAGCTCAGGGGCACTGCAATTCACAAACCTGCAGACTTATAAATGATAACTCTCGTCCACAAATATATTGAGGGAAGGCAACGAAGAGGATTGGAAAGCAAGGCAGAATTGCAGGAAACAGATTTCAGGAGGGAGATTCGAATCGCCTTTAAAGCACAGGAAAAGCGGCAAAACCTCGACAATGATGCCCTTGGCCAAAAAGGGCGTATGCGTTTTTTCCTGAATATATTAAGGAAAAAACGCATACGCCCTTTTTGGCCAACCAAGCAACCTGGGAAGGCAAATCAGCGCTACAAAGAAGTCTCGCTTCCTATCGGTCAAAAGGGCCATGCTGAATAAAGTGTCAAAACCAGAAATGCAGGACAGGCCATGGAGAAACGGGAGCCTGGCTACGCTGATGGGAGGGATGTAAATTGCCAACAGCCACTCTGGAGAAGTGTACGGTGTGTCCTGAAACATCTAAAAAACTCAGCTTAGAGAGCACAGGGCACTTCCACTCATGGGCGTATAAATTGGGAAAACTAAAAATCAGCAAGACACAGGCACCCCAAAGTTTACGGCTGCTCTGTTGACAAAAACCTCCACTTCGTTACACCTTAAATATCCGAGGAAAGAGAAAAATGGATAAAGAAGTTGTGGTCCTTATGTACAATGGAATATCACTCAGCCATGAAATCAACGTCATAAGGCTCGAAGCAGCATGATGAGTGGATTTAGGTACGACGATTCTAAGTGAAATAAGTCACACAGAAAAAGACACTTATCATAAGATATCACTTATAGAGGGAATGTAAAAACCGCTACCCTTGAACTGAATTACAAAACAGAACAGAGTCCCACGTTTAGAAAACACACTATGGCTGCTTAACGGGAAAGGTGAGGTGGGGTCATGCATAAAACAAGGGTTTCAAATTAGCTCAGATACCGTTCCATAAACCCAATATGTAATAGACAAGACCTACTCCTTGCTCAGTGATTTGGACTCAACACCCCCTATTCACCGCCCAAGAATATATCTGACTAGTAAGAATCTTAAAACCTATGTATTGATATCTCTCTGTAAGTGAGTCAAGTGGGTGTAAAGCGGCATAAACACAGCAGTAAAAAGCAGCTAAACCCCATTATAAAAATCAATTACTTTTAAAAACCCATGAAACAAAGACAGTGAAAGAGAGAGAAATTCTTACAAAATTCGTTCAGGGGCTGTGATGCCGCCTGGATTGACCATATCTAGACCCACAGCTGATGGAGACATAAGGGTGGACACTCTTGGGGCTGAGAGGTTTGGTGAGGTTGGGTGAGGAAACGCAGACCCTTTAAAGTAATACTGCGTGATATCCATCCCATGGGTCCCAAATCTCCAGGTTCAAGGGCATCTTCCTACATCGAAAACATGCATGAGAAACCCAGAAGATGGTACACCGTGTGATCGGGAAAGGTTTCTAAAACGCACCTCATTTCTCATCTCCTTGTGCTCGGGTTCGCCATTCCAGCCGCTTTACTAGCCATCTCTCTCCTTGGAGAATCAGCACCTTTAACCTCCTGTTCCGTACAGGTTGCAATTTGTCCTGAGGATGAACGGGAAGAGTGGGAACCAATGAGAGACTAGCTCTAGGTGTTGGGACAGGCACAGGTCACTCTACTTTCCCATCAGGAAGAAGAATTAACCACAGGCTCAGCCTGCCGCCCGGGACCAGAATAGGGCCTGAAGCAATCCTGCGCTTTTGCGGCCAGCTCCCAAGAAAGCGAGTTGAAAAATGGAGCTCAGGGGCACTGCAATTCACAAACCTGCAGACTTATAAATGATAACTCTCGTCCACAAATATATTGAGGGAAGGCAACGAAGAGGATTGGAAAGCAAGGCAGAATTGCAGGAAACAGATTTCAGGAGGGAGATTCGAATCGCCTTTAAAGCACAGGAAAAGCGGCAAAACCTCGACAATGATGCCCTTGGCCAAAAAGGGCGTATGCGTTTTTTCCTGAATATATTCAGGAAAAAACGCATACGCCCTTTTTGGCCAACCAAGCAACCTGGAAAGGCAAATCAGCGCTACAAAGAAGTCTCGCTTCCCATCGGTCAAAAGGGCCATGCTGAATAAAGTGTCAAAACCAGAAATGCAGGACAGGCCATGGAGAAACGGGAGCCTGGCTACGCTGATGGGAGGGATGTAAATTGCCAACAGCCACTCTGGAGAAGTGTACGGTGTGTCCTGAAACATCTAAAAAACTCAGCTTAGAGAGCACAGGGCACTTCCACTCATGGGCGTATAAATTGGGAAAACTAAAAATCAGCAAGACACAGGCGCCCCAAAGTTTAGGGCTGCTCTGTTGACAAGAACCTCCACTTCGTTACACCTTAAATATCCCAGGAAAGAGAAAAATGGATAAAGAAGTTGTGGTCCTTATGTACAATGGAATATCACACAGCCATGAAATCAACGTCATAAGGCTAGTAGCAGCATGATGAGTGGATTTAGGTACGACGATTCTAAGTGAAATAAGTCACACAGAAAAAGACACTTATCATAAGATATCACTTATAGAGGGAATGTATAAACCGCTACCCTTGAACTGAATTACAAAACAGAACAGAGTCCCACGTTTAGAAAACACACTATGGTTGCTTAACGGGAAAGGTGAGGTGGGGTGATGCATAAAACAAGGGTTTCAAATTAGGTCAGATACCGTTCCATAAACCCAATATGTAATAGACAAGACCTACTCCTTGATCAGTGAATTGGACTCAACACCCCCTATTCACCGCCCAAGAATATATCTGACTAGTAAGAATCTTAAAACCTATGTTTTGATATCTCTCTGTAAGGGAGTCAAGTGTGTGTAAAGCGGCAGAAACACAGCAGTGAAAAGCAGCTAAACCCCATTATAAAAATCAATTACTTTTAAAAACCCGTGAAACAAAGACAGTGAAAGAGAGAGAAATTCTTACAAAATTCGTTCAGGGGCTGTGATGCCGCCTGGATTGACCATATCTAGACCCACAGCTGATGGAGACATAAGGGTGGACACTCTTGGGGCTGAGAGGTTTGGTGAGGTTGGGTGAGGAAACGCAGACCCTTTAAAGTAATACTGCGTGATATCCATCCCATGGGTCCCAAATCTCCAGGTTCAAGGGCATCTTCCTACATCGAAAACATGCATGAGAAACCCAGAAGATGGTACACCGTGTGATCGGGAAAGGTTTCCAAAACGCACCTCATTTCTCATCTCCTTGTGCTCGGGTTCGCCATTCCAGCCGCTTTACTAGCAATCTCCCTCCTTGGAGAATCAGCACCTTTAACCTCCTGTTCCGTACAGGTTGAAATTTGTCCTGAGGATGAACGGGAAGAGTGGGAACCAATGAGAGACTAGCTCTAGGTGTTGGGACAGGCACAGGTCACTCTACTTCCCCATCAGGAAGAAGAATTAACCACAGGCTCAGCCTGCCGCCCGGGACCAGAATAGGGCCTGAAGCAATCCTGCCCTTTTGCGGCCAGCTCCCAAGAAAGCGAGTTGAAAAATGGAGCTCAGGGGCACTGCAATTCACAAACCTGCAGACTTATAAATGATAACTCTCGTCCACAAATATATTGAGGGAAGGCAACGAAGAGGATTGGAAAGCAAGGCAGAATTGCAGGAAACAGATTTCAGGAGGGAGATTCGAATCGCCTTTAAAGCACAGGAAAAGCGGCAAAACCTCGACAATGATGCCCTTGGCCAAAAAGGGCGTATGCGTTTTTTCCTGAATATATTAAGGAAAAAACGCATACGCCCTTTTTGGCCAACCAAGCAACCTGGGAAGGCAAATCAGCGCTACAAAGAAGTCTCGCTTCCTATCGGTCAAAAGGGCCATGCTGAATAAAGTGTCAAAACCAGAAATGCAGGACAGGCCATGGAGAAACGGGAGCCTGGCTACGCTGATGGGAGGGATGTAAATTGCCAACAGCCACTCTGGAGAAGTGTACGGTGTGTCCTGAAACATCTAAAAAACTCAGCTTAGAGAGCACAGGGCACTTCCACTCATGGGCGTATAAATTGGGAAAACTAAAAATCAGCAAGACACAGGCACCCCAAAGTTTACGGCTGCTCTGTTGACAAGAACCTCCACTTCGTTACACCTTAAATATCCGAGGAAAGAGAAAAATGGATAAAGAAGTTGTGGTCCTTATGTACAATGGAATATCACTCAGCCATGAAATCAACGTCATAAGGCTCGAAGCAGCATGATGAGTGGATTTAGGTACGACGATTCTAAGTGAAATAAGTCACACAGAAAAAGACACTTATCATAAGATATCACTTATAGAGGGAATGTAAAAACCGCTACCCTTGAACTGAATTACAAAACAGAACAGAGTCCCACGTTTAGAAAACACACTATGGCTGCTTAACGGGAAAGGTGAGGTGGGGTCATGCATAAAACAAGGGTTTCAAATTAGCTCAGATACCGTTCCATAAACCCAATATGTAATAGACAAGACCTACTCCTTGCTCAGTGATTTGGACTCAACACCCCCTATTCACCGCCCAAGAATATATCTGACTAGTAAGAATCTTAAAACCTATGTATTGATATCTCTCTGTAAGTGAGTCAAGTGGGTGTAAAGCGGCATAAACACAGCAGTAAAAAGCAGCTAAACCCCATTATAAAAATCAATTACTTTTAAAAACCCATGAAACAAAGACAGTGAAAGAGAGAGAAATTCTTACAAAATTCGTTCAGGGGCTGTGATGCCGCCTGGATTGACCATATCTAGACCCACAGCTGATGGAGACATAAGGGTGGACACTCTTGGGGCTGAGAGGTTTGGTGAGGTTGGGTGAGGAAACGCAGACCCTTTAAAGTAATACTGCGTGATATCCATCCCATGGGTCCCAAATCTCCAGGTTCAAGGGCATCTTCCTACATCGAAAACATGCATGAGAAACCCAGAAGATGGTACACCGTGTGATCGGGAAAGGTTTCTAAAACGCACCTCATTTCTCATCTCCTTGTGCTCGGGTTCGCCATTCCAGCCGCTTTACTAGCCATCTCTCTCCTTGGAGAATCAGCACCTTTAACCTCCTGTTCCGTACAGGTTGCAATTTGTCCTGAGGATGAACGGGAAGAGTGGGAACCAATGAGAGACTAGCTCTAGGTGTTGGGACAGGCACAGGTCACTCTACTTTCCCATCAGGAAGAAGAATTAACCACAGGCTCAGCCTGCCGCCCGGGACCAGAATAGGGCCTGAAGCAATCCTGCGCTTTTGCGGCCAGCTCCCAAGAAAGCGAGTTGAAAAATGGAGCTCAGGGGCACTGCAATTCACAAACCTGCAGACTTATAAATGATAACTCTCGTCCACAAATATATTGAGGGAAGGCAACGAAGAGGATTGGAAAGCAAGGCAGAATTGCAGGAAACAGATTTCAGGAGGGAGATTCGAATCGCCTTTAAAGCACAGGAAAAGCGGCAAAACCTCGACAATGATGCCCTTGGCCAAAAAGGGCGTATGCGTTTTTTCCTGAATATATTCAGGAAAAAATGCCTACGCCCTTTTTGGCCAACCAAGCAACCTGGAAAGGCAAATCAGCGCTACAAAGAAGTCTCGCTTCCTATCGGTCAAAAGGGCCATGCTGAATAAAGTGTCAAAACCAGAAATGCAGGACAGGCCATGGAGAAACGGGAGCCTGGCTACGCTGATGGGAGGGATGTAAATTGCCAACAGCCACTCTGGAGAAGTGTACGGTGTGTCCTGAAACATCTAAAAAACTCAGCTTAGAGAGCACAGGGCACTTCCACTCATGGGCGTATAAATTGGGAAAACTAAAAATCAGCAAGACACAGGCACCCCAAAGTTTAGGGCTGCTCTGTTGACAAGAACCTCCACTTCGTTACACCATAAATATCCCAGGAAAGAGAAAAATGGATAAAGAAGTTGTGGTCCTTATGTACAATGGAATATCACTCAGCCATGAAATCAACTTCATAAGGCTAGTAGCAGCATGATGAGTGGATTTAGGTACGACGACTCTAAGTGAAATAAGTCACACAGAAAAAGACACTTATCATAAGATATCACTTATAGAGGGAATGTATAAACCGCTACCCTTGAACTGAATTACAAAACAGAACAGAGACCCACGTTTAGAAAACACACTATGGCTGCTTAACGGGAAAAGTGAGGTGGGGTGATGCATAAAACAAGGGTTTCAAATTAGGTCAGATACCGTTCCATAAACCCAATATGTAATAGACAAGACCTACTCCTTGATCAGTGAATTGGACTCAACACCCCCTATTCACCGCCCAAGAATATATCTGACTAGTAAGAATCTTAAAACCTATGTATTGATATCTCTCTGTAAGTGAGTCAAGTGGGTGTAAAGCGGCATAAACACAGCAGTAAAAAGCAGCTAAACCCCATTATAAAAATCAATTACTTTTAAAAACCCGTGAAACAAAGACAGTGAAAGAGAGAGAAATTCTTACAAAATTCGTTCAGGGGCTGTGATGCCACCTGGATTGACCATATCTAGACCCACAGCTGATGGAGACATAAGGGTGGACACTCTTGGGGCTGAGAGGTTTGGTGAGGTTGGGTGAGGAAACACAGACCCTTTAAAGTAATACTGCGTGGTACCCATCCCATGGGTCCCAAATCTCCAGGTTCAAGGGCATCTTCCTACATCGAAAAAATGCATGAGAAACCCAGAAGATGGTACACCGTGTGATCGGGAAAGGTTTCCAAAACGCACCTCATTTCTCATCTCCTTATGCTCGGGTTCGCCATTCCAGCCGCTTTACTAGCAATCTCCCTCCTTGGAGAATCAGCACCTTTAACCTCCTGTTCCGTACAGGTTGCAATTTGTCCTGAGGATGAACGGGAAGAGTGGGAACCAATGAGAGACTAGCTCTAGGTGTTGGGACAGGCAAAGGTCACTCTACTTTCCCATCAGGAAGAAGAATTAACCACAGGCTCAGCCTGCCGCCCGGGACCAGAATAGGGCCTGAAGCAATCCTGCGCTTTTGCGGCCAGCTCCCAAGAAAGCGAGTTGAAAAATGGAGCTCAGGGGCACTGCAATTCACAAACCTGCAGACTTATAAATGATAACTCTCGTCCACAAATATATTGAGGGAAGGCAACGAAGAGGATTGGAAAGCAAGGCAGAATTGCAGGAAACAGATTTCAGGAGGGAGATTCGAATCGCCTTTAAAGCACGGGAAAAGCGGCAAAACCTCGACAATGATGCCCTTGGCCAAAAAGGGCGTATGCGTTTTTTCCTGAATATATTCAGGAAAAAACGCATACGCCCTTTTTGGCCAACCAAGCAACCTGGAAAGGCAAATCAGCGCTACAAAGAAGTCTCGCTTCCCATCGGTCAAAAGGGCCATGCTGAATAAAGTGTCAAAACCAGAAATGCAGGACAGGCCATGGAGAAACGGGAGCCTGGCTACGCTGATGGGAGGGATGTAAATTGCCAACAGCCACTCTGGAGAAGTGTACGGTGTGTCCTGAAACATCTAAAAAACTCAGCTTAGAGAGCACAGGGCACTTCCACTCATGGGCGTATAAATTGGGAAAACTAAAAATCAGCAAGACACAGGCACCCCAAAGTTTAGGGCTGCTCTGTTGACAAAAACCTCCACTTCGTTACACCATAAATATCCCAGGAAAGAGAAAAATGGATAAAGAAGTTGTGGTCCTTATGTACAATGGAATATCACTCAGCCATGAAATCAACGTCATAAGGCTAGTAGCAGCATGATGAGTGGATTTAGGTACGACGACTCTAAGTGAAATAAGTCACACAGAAAAAGACACTTATCATAAGATATCACTTATAGAGGGAATGTATAAACCGCTACCCTTGAACTGAATTACAAAACAGAACAGAGTCCCACGTTTAGAAAACACACTATGGCTGCTTAAGGGGAAAGGTGAGGTGGGGTGATGCATAAAACAAGGGTTTCAAATTAGGTCAGATACCGTTCCATAAACCCAATATGTAATAGACAAGACCTACTCCTTGATCAGTGAATTGGACTCAACACCCCCTATTCACCGCCCAAGAATATATCTGACTAGTAAGAATCTTAAAACCTATGTTTTGATATCTCTCTGTAAGTGAGTCAAGTGTGTGTAAAGCGGCAGAAACACAGCAGTGAAAAGCAGCTAAACCCCATTATAAAAATCAATTACTTTTAAAAACCCGTGAAACAAAGACAGTGAAAGAGAGAGAAATTCTTACAAAATTCGTTCAGGGGCTGTGATGCCGCCTGGATTGACCATATCTAGACCCACAGCTGATGGAGACATAAGGGTGGACACTCTTGGGGCTGAGAGGTTTGGTGAGGTTGGGTGAGGAAACGCAGACCCTTTAAAGTAATACTGCGTGATATCCATCCCATGGGTCCCAAATCTCCAGGTTCAAGGGCATCTTCCTACATCGAAAACATGCATGAGAAACCCAGAAGATGGTACACCGTGTGATTGGGAAAGGTTTCCAAAACGCACCTCATTTCTCATCTCCTTGTGCTCGGGTTCGCCATTCCAGCCGCTTTACTAGCAATCTCCCTCCTTGGAGAATCAGCACCTTTAACCTCCTGTTCCGTACAGGTTGCAATTTGTCCTGAGGATGAACGGGAAGAGTGGGAACCAATGAGAGACTAGCTCTAGGTGTTGGGACAGGCACAGGTCACTCTACTTTCCAATCAGGAAGAAGAATTAACCACAGGCTCAGCCTGCCGCCCGGGACCAGAATAGGGCCTGAAGCAATCCTGCGCTTTTGCGGCCAGCTCCCAAGAAAGCGAGTTGAAAAATGGAGCTCAGGGGCACTGCAATTCACAAACCTGCAGACTTATAAATGATAACTCTCGTCCACAAATATATTGAGGGAAGGCAACGAAGAGGATTGGAAAGCAAGGCAGAATTGCAGGAAACAGATTTCAGGAGGGAGATTCGAATCGCCTTTAAAGCACAGGAAAAGCGGCAAAACCTCGACAATGATGCCCTTGGCCAAAAAGGGCGTATGCGTTTTTTCCTGAATATATTCAGGAAAAAACGCATACGCCCTTTTTGGCCAACCAAGCAACCTGGAAAGGCAAATCAGCGCTACAAAGAAGTCTCGCTTCCTATCGGTCAAAAGGGCCATGCTGAATAAAGTGTCAAAACCAGAAATGCAGGACAGGCCATGGAGAAACGGGAGCCTGGCTACGCTGATGGGAGGGATGTAAATTGCCAACAGCCACTCTGGAGAAGTGTACGGTGTGTCCTGAAACATCTAAAAAACTCAGCTTAGATAGCATAGGGCACTTCCACTCATGGGCGTATAAGTTGGGAAAACTAAAAATCAGCAAGACACAGGAACCCCAAAGTTTAGGGCTGCTCTTTTGGCAAGAACCTCCACTTCATTACACCTTAAATATCCCAGGAAAGAGAAAAATGGATAAAGAAGCTGTGGTCCTTATGTACAATGGAATATCACTCAGCCATGAAATCAACGTCATAAGGCTAGTAGCAGCATGATGAGTGGATTTAGGTACGACGAATCTAAGTGAAATAAGTCACACAGAACAAGACACTTATCATAAGATATCACTTATAGAGGGAATTTATAAACCGCTACCCTTGAACTGAATTACAAAACAGAACAGAGTCCCACGTTTAGAAAACACACTATGGCTGCTTAACGGGAAAGGTGAGGTGGGGTGATGCATAAAACAAGGGTTTCAAATTAGGTCAGATACCGTTCCATAAACCCAATATGTAATAGACAAGACCTACTCCTTGATCAGTGAATTGGACTCAACACCCCCTATTCACCGCCCAAGAATATATCTGACTAGTAAGAATCGTAAAACCTATGTTTTGATATCTCTCTGTAAGTGAGTCAAGTGGGTGTAAAGCGGCAGAAACACAGCAGTGAAAAGCAGCTAAACCCCATTATAAAAATCAATTACTTTTAAAAACCCGTGAAACAAAGACAGTGAAAGAGAGAGAAATTCTTACAAAATTCGTTCAGGGGCTGTGATGCCGCCTGGATTGACCATATCTAGACCCACAGCTGATGGAGACATAAGGGTGGACACTCTTGGGGCTGAGAGGTTTGGTGAGGTTGGGTGAGGAAACGCAGACCCTTTAAAGTAATACTGCGTGATATCCATCCCATGGGTCCCAAATCTCCAGGTTCAAGGGCATCTTCCTACATCGAAAACATGCATGAGAAACCCAGAAGATGGTACACCGTGTGATCGGGAAAGGTTTCCAAAACGCACCTCATTTCTCATCTCCTTGTGCTCGGGTTCGCCATTCCAGCCGCTTTACTAGCAATCTCCCTCCTTGGAGAATCAGCACCTTTAACCTCCTGTTCCGTACAGGTTGCAATTTGTCCTGAGAATGAACGGGAAGAGTGGGAACCAATGAGAGACTAGCTCTAGGTGTTGGGACAGGCACAGGTCACTCTACTTTCCAATCAGGAAGAAGAATTAACCACAGGCTCAGCCTGCCGCCCGGGATCATTATAGGGCCTGAAGCAATCCTGCGCTTTTGCGGCCAGCTCCCAAGAAAGCGAGTTGAAAAATGGAGCTCAGGGGCACTGCAATTCACAAACCTGCAGACTTATAAATGATAACTCTCGTCCACAAATATATTGAGGGAAGGCAACGAAGAGGATTGGAAAGCAAGGCAGAATTGCAGGAAACAGATTTCAGGAGGGAGATTCGAATCGCCTTTAAAGCACAGGAAAAGCGGCAAAACCTCGACAATGATGCCCTTGGCCAAAAAGGGCGTATGCGTTTTTTCCTGAATATATTCAGGAAAAAACGCATACGCCCTTTTTGGCCAACCAAGCAACCTGGAAAGGCAAATCAGCGCTACAAAGAAGTCTCGCTTCCTATCGGTCAAAAGGGCCATGCTGAATAAAGTGTCAAAACCAGAAATGCAGGACAGGCCATGGAGAAACGGGAGCCTGGCTACGCTGATGGGAGGGATGTAAATTGCCAACAGCCACTCTGGAGAAGTGTACGGTGTGTCCTGAAACATCTAAAAAACTCAGCTTAGAGAGCACAGGGCACTTCCACTCATGGGCGTATAAATTGGGAAAACTAAAAATCAGCAAGACACAGGCACCCCAAAGTTTACGGCTGCTCTGTTGACAAGAACCTCCACTTTGTTACACCTTAAATATCCGAGGAAAGAGAAAAATGGATAAAGAAGTTGTGGTCCTTATGTACAATGGAATATCACTCAGCCATGAAATCAACGTCATAAGGCTCGTAGCAGCATGATGAGTGGATTTAGGTACGACGATTCTAAGTGAAATAAGTCACACAGAAAAAGACACTTATCATAAGATATCACTTATAGAGGGAATGTAAAAACCGCTACCCTTGAACTGAATTACAAAACAGAACAGAGTCCCACGTTTAGAAAACACACTATGGCTGCTTAACGGGAAAGGTGCGGTGGGGTCATGCATAAAACAAGGGTTTCAAATTAGCTCAGATACCGTTCCATAAACCCAATATGTAATAGACAAAACCTACTCCTTGCTCAGTGATTTGGACTCAACACCCCCTATTCACCGCCCAAGAATATATCTGACTAGTAAGAATCTTAAAACCTATGTATTGATATCTCTCTGTAAGTGAGTCAAGTGTGTGTAAAGCGGCAGAAACACAGCAGTGAAAAGCAGCTAAACCCCATTATAAAAATCAATTACTTTTAAAAACCCGTGAAACAAAGACAGTGAAAGAGAGAGAAATTCTTACAAAATTCGTTCAGGGGCTGTGATGCCGCCTGGATTGACCATATCTAGACCCACAGCTGATGGAGACATAAGGGTGGACACTCTTGGGGCTGAGAGGTTTGGTGAGGTTGGGTGAGGAAACGCAGACCCTTTAAAGTAATACTGCGTGATATCCATCCCATGGGTCCCAAATCTCCAGGTTCAAGGGCATCTTCCTACATCGAAAACATGCATGAGAAACCCAGAAGATGGTACACCGTGTGATTGGGAAAGGTTTCCAAAACGCACCTCATTTCTCATCTCCTTGTGCTCGGGTTCGCCATTCCAGCCGCTTTACTAGCAATCTCCCTCCTTGGAGAATCAGCACCTTTAACCTCCTGTTCCGTACAGGTTGCAATTTGTCCTGAGGATGAACGGGAAGAGTGGGAACCAATGAGAGACTAGCTCTAGGTGTTGGGACAGGCACAGGTCACTCTACTTTCCAATCAGGAAGAAGAATTAACCACAGGCTCAGCCTGCCGCCCGGGACCAGAATAGGGCCTGAAGCAATCCTGCGCTTTTGCGGCCAGCTCCCAAGAAAGCGAGTTGAAAAATGGAGCTCAGGGGCACTGCAATTCACAAACCTGCAGACTTATAAATGATAACTCTCGTCCACAAATATATTGAGGGAAGGCAACGAAGAGGATTGGAAAGCAAGGCAGAATTGCAGGAAACAGATTTCAGGAGGGAGATTCGAATCGCCTTTAAAGCACAGGAAAAGCGGCAAAACCTCGACAATGATGCCCTTGGCCAAAAAGGGCGTATGCGTTTTTTCCTGAATATATTCAGGAAAAAACGCATACGCCCTTTTTGGCCAACCAAGCAACCTGGAAAGGCAAATCAGCGCTACAAAGAAGTCTCGCTTCCTATCGGTCAAAAGGGCCATGCTGAATAAAGTGTCAAAACCAGAAATGCAGGACAGGCCATGGAGAAACGGGAGCCTGGCTACGCTGATGGGAGGGATGTAAATTGCCAACAGCCACTCTGGAGAAGTGTACGGTGTGTCCTGAAACATCTAAAAAACTCAGCTTAGATAGCATAGGGCACTTCCACTCATGGGCGTATAAGTTGGGAAAACTAAAAATCAGCAAGACACAGGAACCCCAAAGTTTAGGGCTGCTCTTTTGGCAAGAACCTCCACTTCATTACACCTTAAATATCCCAGGAAAGAGAAAAATGGATAAAGAAGCTGTGGTCCTTATGTACAATGGAATATCACTCAGCCATGAAATCAACGTCATAAGGCTAGTAGCAGCATGATGAGTGGATTTAGGTACGACGAATCTAAGTGAAATAAGTCACACAGAACAAGACACTTATCATAAGATATCACTTATAGAGGGAATTTATAAACCGCTACCCTTGAACTGAATTACAAAACAGAACAGAGTCCCACGTTTAGAAAACACACTATGGCTGCTTAACGGGAAAGGTGAGGTGGGGTGATGCATAAAACAAGGGTTTCAAATTAGGTCAGATACCGTTCCATAAACCCAATATGTAATAGACAAGACCTACTCCTTGATCAGTGAATTGGACTCAACACCCCCTATTCACCGCCCAAGAATATATCTGACTAGTAAGAATCGTAAAACCTATGTTTTGATATCTCTCTGTAAGTGAGTCAAGTGGGTGTAAAGCGGCAGAAACACAGCAGTGAAAAGCAGCTAAACCCCATTATAAAAATCAATTACTTTTAAAAACCCGTGAAACAAAGACAGTGAAAGAGAGAGAAATTCTTACAAAATTCGTTCAGGGGCTGTGATGCCGCCTGGATTGACCATATCTAGACCCACAGCTGATGGAGACATAAGGGTGGACACTCTTGGGGCTGAGAGGTTTGGTGAGGTTGGGTGAGGAAACGCAGACCCTTTAAAGTAATACTGCGTGATATCCATCCCATGGGTCCCAAATCTCCAGGTTCAAGGGCATCTTCCTACATCGAAAACATGCATGAGAAACCCAGAAGATGGTACACCGTGTGATCGGGAAAGGTTTCCAAAACGCACCTCATTTCTCATCTCCTTGTGCTCGGGTTCGCCATTCCAGCCGCTTTACTAGCAATCTCCCTCCTTGGAGAATCAGCACCTTTAACCTCCTGTTCCGTACAGGTTGCAATTTGTCCTGAGAATGAACGGGAAGAGTGGGAACCAATGAGAGACTAGCTCTAGGTGTTGGGACAGGCACAGGTCACTCTACTTTCCAATCAGGAAGAAGAATTAACCACAGGCTCAGCCTGCCGCCCGGGATCATTATAGGGCCTGAAGCAATCCTGCGCTTTTGCGGCCAGCTCCCAAGAAAGCGAGTTGAAAAATGGAGCTCAGGGGCACTGCAATTCACAAACCTGCAGACTTATAAATGATAACTCTCGTCCACAAATATATTGAGGGAAGGCAACGAAGAGGATTGGAAAGCAAGGCAGAATTGCAGGAAACAGATTTCAGGAGGGAGATTCGAATCGCCTTTAAAGCACAGGAAAAGCGGCAAAACCTCGACAATGATGCCCTTGGCCAAAAAGGGCGTATGCGTTTTTTCCTGAATATATTCAGGAAAAAACGCATACGCCCTTTTTGGCCAACCAAGCAACCTGGAAAGGCAAATCAGCGCTACAAAGAAGTCTCGCTTCCTATCGGTCAAAAGGGCCATGCTGAATAAAGTGTCAAAACCAGAAATGCAGGACAGGCCATGGAGAAACGGGAGCCTGGCTACGCTGATGGGAGGGATGTAAATTGCCAACAGCCACTCTGGAGAAGTGTACGGTGTGTCCTGAAACATCTAAAAAACTCAGCTTAGAGAGCACAGGGCACTTCCACTCATGGGCGTATAAATTGGGAAAACTAAAAATCAGCAAGACACAGGCACCCCAAAGTTTACGGCTGCTCTGTTGACAAGAACCTCCACTTTGTTACACCTTAAATATCCGAGGAAAGAGAAAAATGGATAAAGAAGTTGTGGTCCTTATGTACAATGGAATATCACTCAGCCATGAAATCAACGTCATAAGGCTCGTAGCAGCATGATGAGTGGATTTAGGTACGACGATTCTAAGTGAAATAAGTCACACAGAAAAAGACACTTATCATAAGATATCACTTATAGAGGGAATGTAAAAACCGCTACCCTTGAACTGAATTACAAAACAGAACAGAGTCCCACGTTTAGAAAACACACTATGGCTGCTTAACGGGAAAGGTGCGGTGGGGTCATGCATAAAACAAGGGTTTCAAATTAGCTCAGATACCGTTCCATAAACCCAATATGTAATAGACAAAACCTACTCCTTGCTCAGTGATTTGGACTCAACACCCCCTATTCACCGCCCAAGAATATATCTGACTAGTAAGAATCTTAAAACCTATGTATTGATATCTCTCTGTAAGTGAGTCAAGTGGGTGTAAAGCGGCATAAACACAGCAGTAAAAAGCAGCTAAACCCCATTATAAAAATCAATTACTTTTAAAAACCCGTGAAACAAAGACAGTGAAAGAGAGAGAAATTCTTACAAAATTCGTTCAGGGGCTGTGATGCCACCTGGATTGACCATATCTAGACCCACAGCTGATGGAGACATAAGGGTGGACACTCTTGGGGCTGAGAGGTTTGGTGAGGTTGGGTGAGGAAACACAGACCCTTTAAAGTAATACTGCGTGGTACCCATCCCATGGGTCCCAAATCTCCAGGTTCAAGGGCATCTTCCTACATCGAAAACATGCATGAGAAACCCAGAAGATGGTACACCGTGTGATCGGGAAAGGTTTCCAAAACGCACCTCATTTCTCATCTCCTTATGCTCGGGTTCGCCATTCCAGCCGCTTTACTAGCAATCTCCCTACTTGGAGAATCAGCACCTTTAACCTCCTGTTCCGTACAGTTGGCAATTTGTCCTGAGGATGAACGGGAAGAGTGGGAACCAATGAGAGACTAGCTCTAGGTGTTGGGACAGGCAAAGGTCACTCTACTTTCCCATCAGGAAGAAGAATTAACCACAGGCTCAGCCTGCCGCCCGGGACCAGAATAGGGCCTGAAGCAATCCTGCGCTTTTGCGGCCAGCTCCCAAGAAAGCGAGTTGAAAAATGGAGCTCAGGGGCACTGCAATTCACAAACCTGCAGACTTATAAATGATAACTCTCGTCCACAAATATATTGAGGGAAGGCAACGAAGAGGATTGGAAAGCAAGGCAGAATTGCAGGAAACAGATTTCAGGAGGGAGATTCGAATCGCCTTTAAAGCACGGGAAAAGCGGCAAAACCTCGACAATGATGCCCTTGGCCAAAAAGGGCGTATGCGTTTTTTCCTGAATATATTCAGGAAAAAACGCATACGCCCTTTTTGGCCAACCAAGCAACCTGGAAAGGCAAATCAGCGCTACAAAGAAGTCTCGCTTCCCATCGGTCAAAAGGGCCATGCTGAATAAAGTGTCAAAACCAGAAATGCAGGACAGGCCATGGAGAAACGGGAGCCTGGCTACGCTGATGGGAGGGATGTAAATTGCCAACAGCCACTCTGGAGAAGTGTACGGTGTGTCCTGAAACATCTAAAAAACTCAGCTTAGAGAGCCCAGGGCACTTCCACTCATGGGCGTATAAATTGGGAAAACTAAAAATCAGCAAGACACAGGCACCCCAAAGTTTAGGGCTGCTCTGTTGACAAAAACCTCCACTTCGTTACACCATAAATATCCCAGGAAAGAGAAAAATGGATAAAGAAGTTGTGGTCCTTATGTACAATGGAATATCACTCAGCCATGAAATCAACGTCATAAGGCTAGTAGCAGCATGATGAGTGGATTTAGGTACGACGACTCTAAGTGAAATAAGTCACACAGAAAAAGACACTTATCATAAGATATCACTTATAGAGGGAATGTATAAACCGCTACCCTTGAACTGAATTACAAAACAGAACAGAGTCCCACGTTTAGAAAACACACTATGGCTGCTTAAGGGGAAAGGTGAGGTGGGGTGATGCATAAAACAAGGGTTTCAAATTAGGTCAGATACCGTTCCATAAACCCAATATGTAATAGACAAGACCTACTCCTTGATCAGTGAATTGGACTCAACACCCCCTATTCACCGCCCAAGAATATATCTGACTAGTAAGAATCTTAAAACCTATGTTTTGATATCTCTCTGTAAGTGAGTCAAGTGTGTGTAAAGCGGCAGAAACACAGCAGTGAAAAGCAGCTAAACCCCATTATAAAAATCAATTACTTTTAAAAACCCGTGAAACAAAGACAGTGAAAGAGAGAGAAATTCTTACAAAATTCGTTCAGGGGCTGTGATGCCGCCTGGATTGACCATATCTAGACCCACAGCTGATGGAGACATAAGGGTGGACACTCTTGGGGCTGAGAGGTTTGGTGAGGTTGGGTGAGGAAACGCAGACCCTTTAAAGTAATACTGCGTGATATCCATCCCATGGGTCCCAAATCTCCAGGTTCAAGGGCATCTTCCTACATCGAAAACATGCATGAGAAACCCAGAAGATGGTACACCGTGTGATCGGGAAAGGTTTCCAAAACGCACCTCATTTCTCATCTCCTTGTGCTCGGGTTCGCCATTCCAGCCGCTTTACTAGCAATCTCCCTCCTTGGAGAATCAGCACCTTTAACCTCCTGTTCCGTACAGGTTGCAATTTGTCCTGAGAATGAACGGGAAGAGTGGGAACCAATGAGAGACTAGCTCTAGGTGTTGGGACAGGCACAGGTCACTCTACTTTCCAATCAGGAAGAAGAATTAACCACAGGCTCAGCCTGCCGCCCGGGACCAGAATAGGGCCTGAAGCAATCCTGCGCTTTTGCGGCCAGCTCCCAAGAAAGCGAGTTGAAAAATGGAGCTCAGGGGCACTGCAATTCACAAACCTGCAGACTTATAAATGATAACTCTCGTCCACAAATATATTGAGGGAAGGCAACGAAGAGGATTGGAAAGCAAGGCAGAATTGCAGGAAACAGATTTCAGGAGGGAGATTCGAATCGCCTTTAAAGCACAGGAAAAGCGGCAAAACCTCGACAATGATGCCCTTGGCCAAAAAGGGCGTATGCGTTTTTTCCTGAATATATTCAGGAAAAAACGCATACGCCCTTTTTGGCCAACCAAGCAACCTGGAAAGGCAAATCAGCGCTACAAAGAAGTCTCGCTTCCTATCGGTCAAAAGGGCCATGCTGAATAAAGTGTCAAAACCAGAAATGCAGGACAGGCCATGGAGAAACGGGAGCCTGGCTACGCTGATGGGAGGGATGTAAATTGCCAACAGCCACTCTGGAGAAGTGTACGGTGTGTCCTGAAACATCTAAAAAACTCAGCTTAGAGAGCACAGGGCACTTCCACTCATGGGCGTATAAATTGGGAAAACTAAAAATCAGCAAGACACAGGCACCCCAAAGTTTACGGCTGCTCTGTTGACAAGAACCTCCACTTTGTTACACCTTAAATATCCGAGGAAAGAGAAAAATGGATAAAGAAGTTGTGGTCCTTATGTACAATGGAATATCACTCAGCCATGAAATCAACGTCATAAGGCTCGTAGCAGCATGATGAGTGGATTTAGGTACGACGATTCTAAGTGAAATAAGTCACACAGAAAAAGACACTTATCATAAGATATCACTTATAGAGGGAATGTAAAAACCGCTACCCTTGAACTGAATTACAAAACAGAACAGAGTCCCACGTTTAGAAAACACACTATGGCTGCTTAACGGGAAAGGTGCGGTGGGGTCATGCATAAAACAAGGGTTTCAAATTAGCTCAGATACCGTTCCATAAACCCAATATGTAATAGACAAAACCTACTCCTTGCTCAGTGATTTGGACTCAACACCCCCTATTCACCGCCCAAGAATATATCTGACTAGTAAGAATCTTAAAACCTATGTATTGATATCTCTCTGTAAGTGAGTCAAGTGGGTGTAAAGCGGCATAAACACAGCAGTAAAAAGCAGCTAAACCCCATTATAAAAATCAATTACTTTTAAAAACCCGTGAAACAAAGACAGTGAAAGAGAGAGAAATTCTTACAAAATTCGTTCAGGGGCTGTGATGCCACCTGGATTGACCATATCTAGACCCACAGCTGATGGAGACATAAGGGTGGACACTCTTGGGGCTGAGAGGTTTGGTGAGGTTGGGTGAGGAAACACAGACCCTTTAAAGTAATACTGCGTGGTACCCATCCCATGGGTCCCAAATCTCCAGGTTCAAGGGCATCTTCCTACATCGAAAACATGCATGAGAAACCCAGAAGATGGTACACCGTGTGATCGGGAAAGGTTTCCAAAACGCACCTCATTTCTCATCTCCTTATGCTCGGGTTCGCCATTCCAGCCGCTTTACTAGCAATCTCCCTACTTGGAGAATCAGCACCTTTAACCTCCTGTTCCGTACAGTTGGCAATTTGTCCTGAGGATGAACGGGAAGAGTGGGAACCAATGAGAGACTAGCTCTAGGTGTTGGGACAGGCAAAGGTCACTCTACTTTCCCATCAGGAAGAAGAATTAACCACAGGCTCAGCCTGCCGCCCGGGACCAGAATAGGGCCTGAAGCAATCCTGCGCTTTTGCGGCCAGCTCCCAAGAAAGCGAGTTGAAAAATGGAGCTCAGGGGCACTGCAATTCACAAACCTGCAGACTTATAAATGATAACTCTCGTCCACAAATATATTGAGGGAAGGCAACGAAGAGGATTGGAAAGCAAGGCAGAATTGCAGGAAACAGATTTCAGGAGGGAGATTCGAATCGCCTTTAAAGCACGGGAAAAGCGGCAAAACCTCGACAATGATGCCCTTGGCCAAAAAGGGCGTATGCGTTTTTTCCTGAATATATTCAGGAAAAAACGCATACGCCCTTTTTGGCCAACCAAGCAACCTGGAAAGGCAAATCAGCGCTACAAAGAAGTCTCGCTTCCCATCGGTCAAAAGGGCCATGCTGAATAAAGTGTCAAAACCAGAAATGCAGGACAGGCCATGGAGAAACGGGAGCCTGGCTACGCTGATGGGAGGGATGTAAATTGCCAACAGCCACTCTGGAGAAGTGTACGGTGTGTCCTGAAACATCTAAAAAACTCAGCTTAGAGAGCCCAGGGCACTTCCACTCATGGGCGTATAAATTGGGAAAACTAAAAATCAGCAAGACACAGGCACCCCAAAGTTTAGGGCTGCTCTGTTGACAAAAACCTCCACTTCGTTACACCATAAATATCCCAGGAAAGAGAAAAATGGATAAAGAAGTTGTGGTCCTTATGTACAATGGAATATCACTCAGCCATGAAATCAACGTCATAAGGCTAGTAGCAGCATGATGAGTGGATTTAGGTACGACGACTCTAAGTGAAATAAGTCACACAGAAAAAGACACTTATCATAAGATATCACTTATAGAGGGAATGTATAAACCGCTACCCTTGAACTGAATTACAAAACAGAACAGAGTCCCACGTTTAGAAAACACACTATGGCTGCTTAAGGGGAAAGGTGAGGTGGGGTGATGCATAAAACAAGGGTTTCAAATTAGGTCAGATACCGTTCCATAAACCCAATATGTAATAGACAAGACCTACTCCTTGATCAGTGAATTGGACTCAACACCCCCTATTCACCGCCCAAGAATATATCTGACTAGTAAGAATCTTAAAACCTATGTTTTGATATCTCTCTGTAAGTGAGTCAAGTGTGTGTAAAGCGGCAGAAACACAGCAGTGAAAAGCAGCTAAACCCCATTATAAAAATCAATTACTTTTAAAAACCCGTGAAACAAAGACAGTGAAAGAGAGAGAAATTCTTACAAAATTCGTTCAGGGGCTGTGATGCCGCCTGGATTGACCATATCTAGACCCACAGCTGATGGAGACATAAGGGTGGACACTCTTGGGGCTGAGAGGTTTGGTGAGGTTGGGTGAGGAAACGCAGACCCTTTAAAGTAATACTGCGTGATATCCATCCCATGGGTCCCAAATCTCCAGGTTCAAGGGCATCTTCCTACATCGAAAACATGCATGAGAAACCCAGAAGATGGTACACCGTGTGATCGGGAAAGGTTTCCAAAACGCACCTCATTTCTCATCTCCTTGTGCTCGGGTTCGCCATTCCAGCCGCTTTACTAGCAATCTCCCTCCTTGGAGAATCAGCACCTTTAACCTCCTGTTCCGTACAGGTTGCAATTTGTCCTGAGAATGAACGGGAAGAGTGGGAACCAATGAGAGACTAGCTCTAGGTGTTGGGACAGGCACAGGTCACTCTACTTTCCAATCAGGAAGAAGAATTAACCACAGGCTCAGCCTGCCGCCCGGGACCAGAATAGGGCCTGAAGCAATCCTGCGCTTTTGCGGCCAGCTCCCAAGAAAGCGAGTTGAAAAATGGAGCTCAGGGGCACTGCAATTCACAAACCTGCAGACTTATAAATGATAACTCTCGTCCACAAATATATTGAGGGAAGGCAACGAAGAGGATTGGAAAGCAAGGCAGAATTGCAGGAAACAGATTTCAGGAGGGAGATTCGAATCGCCTTTAAAGCACAGGAAAAGCGGCAAAACCTCGACAATGATGCCCTTGGCCAAAAAGGGCGTATGCGTTTTTTCCTGAATATATTCAGGAAAAAACGCATACGCCCTTTTTGGCCAACCAAGCAACCTGGAAAGGCAAATCAGCGCTACAAAGAAGTCTCGCTTCCTATCGGTCAAAAGGGCCATGCTGAATAAAGTGTCAAAACCAGAAATGCAGGACAGGCCATGGAGAAACGGGAGCCTGGCTACGCTGATGGGAGGGATGTAAATTGCCAACAGCCACTCTGGAGAAGTGTACGGTGTGTCCTGAAACATCTAAAAAACTCAGCTTAGAGAGCACAGGGCACTTCCACTCATGGGCGTATAAATTGGGAAAACTAAAAATCAGCAAGACACAGGCACCCCAAAGTTTACGGCTGCTCTGTTGACAAGAACCTCCACTTTGTTACACCTTAAATATCCGAGGAAAGAGAAAAATGGATAAAGAAGTTGTGGTCCTTATGTACAATGGAATATCACTCAGCCATGAAATCAACGTCATAAGGCTCGTAGCAGCATGATGAGTGGATTTAGGTACGACGATTCTAAGTGAAATAAGTCACACAGAAAAAGACACTTATCATAAGATATCACTTATAGAGGGAATGTAAAAACCGCTACCCTTGAACTGAATTACAAAACAGAACAGAGTCCCACGTTTAGAAAACACACTATGGCTGCTTAACGGGAAAGGTGCGGTGGGGTCATGCATAAAACAAGGGTTTCAAATTAGCTCAGATACCGTTCCATAAACCCAATATGTAATAGACAAAACCTACTCCTTGCTCAGTGATTTGGACTCAACACCCCCTATTCACCGCCCAAGAATATATCTGACTAGTAAGAATCTTAAAACCTATGTATTGATATCTCTCTGTAAGTGAGTCAAGTGGGTGTAAAGCGGCATAAACACAGCAGTAAAAAGCAGCTAAACCCCATTATAAAAATCAATTACTTTTAAAAACCCGTGAAACAAAGACAGTGAAAGAGAGAGAAATTCTTACAAAATTCGTTCAGGGGCTGTGATGCCACCTGGATTGACCATATCTAGACCCACAGCTGATGGAGACATAAGGGTGGACACTCTTGGGGCTGAGAGGTTTGGTGAGGTTGGGTGAGGAAACACAGACCCTTTAAAGTAATACTGCGTGGTACCCATCCCATGGGTCCCAAATCTCCAGGTTCAAGGGCATCTTCCTACATCGAAAACATGCATGAGAAACCCAGAAGATGGTACACCGTGTGATCGGGAAAGGTTTCCAAAACGCACCTCATTTCTCATCTCCTTATGCTCGGGTTCGCCATTCCAGCCGCTTTACTAGCAATCTCCCTACTTGGAGAATCAGCACCTTTAACCTCCTGTTCCGTACAGTTTGCAATTTGTCCTGAGGATGAACGGGAAGAGTGGGAACCAATGAGAGACTAGCTCTAGGTGTTGGGACAGGCAAAGGTCACTCTACTTTCCCATCAGGAAGAAGAATTAACCACAGGCTCAGCCTGCCGCCCGGGACCAGAATAGGGCCTGAAGCAATCCTGCGCTTTTGCGGCCAGCTCCCAAGAAAGCGAGTTGAAAAATGGAGCTCAGGGGCACTGCAATTCACAAACCTGCAGACTTATAAATGATAACTCTCGTCCACAAATATATTGAGGGAAGGCAACGAAGAGGATTGGAAAGCAAGGCAGAATTGCAGGAAACAGATTTCAGGAGGGAGATTCGAATCGCCTTTAAAGCACGGGAAAAGCGGCAAAACCTCGACAATGATGCCCTTGGCCAAAAAGGGCGTATGCGTTTTTTCCTGAATATATTCAGGAAAAAACGCATACGCCCTTTTTGGCCAACCAAGCAACCTGGAAAGGCAAATCAGCGCTACAAAGAAGTCTCGCTTCCCATCGGTCAAAAGGGCCATGCTGAATAAAGTGTCAAAACCAGAAATGCAGGACAGGCCATGGAGAAACGGGAGCCTGGCTACGCTGATGGGAGGGATGTAAATTGCCAACAGCCACTCTGGAGAAGTGTACGGTGTGTCCTGAAACATCTAAAAAACTCAGCTTAGAGAGCACAGGGCACTTCCACTCATGGGCGTATAAATTGGGAAAACTAAAAATCAGCAAGACACAGGCACCCCAAAGTTTACGGCTGCTCTGTTGACAAAAACCTCCACTTCGTTACACCATAAATATCCCAGGAAAGAGAAAAATGGATAAAGAAGTTGTGGTCCTTATGTACAATGGAATATCACTCAGCCATGAAATCAACGTCATAAGGCTAGTAGCAGCATGATGAGTGGATTTAGGTACGACGACTCTAAGTGAAATAAGTCACACAGAAAAAGACACTTATCATAAGATATCACTTATAGAGGGAATGTATAAACCGCTACCCTTGAACTGAATTACAAAACAGAACAGAGTCCCACGTTTAGAAAACACACTATGGCTGCTTAAGGGGAAAGGTGAGGTGGGGTGATGCATAAAACAAGGGTTTCAAATTAGGTCAGATACCGTTCCATAAACCCAATATGTAATAGACAAGACCTACTCCTTGATCAGTGAATTGGACTCAACACCCCCTATTCACCGCCCAAGAATATATCTGACTAGTAAGAATCTTAAAACCTATGTTTTGATATCTCTCTGTAAGTGAGTCAAGTGTGTGTAAAGTGGCAGAAACACAGCAGTGAAAAGCAGCTAAACCCCATTATAAAAATCAATTACTTTTAAAAACCCGTGAAACAAAGACAGTGAAAGAGAGAGAAATTCTTACAAAATTCGTTCAGGGGCTGTGATGCCGCCTGGATTGACCATATCTAGACCCACAGCTGATGGAGACATAAGGGTGGACACTCTTGGGGCTGAGAGGTTTGGTGAGGTTGGGTGAGGAAACGCAGACCCTTTAAAGTAATACTGCGTGATATCCATCCCATGGGTCCCAAATCTCCAGGTTCAAGGGCATCTTCCTACATCGAAAACATGCATGAGAAACCCAGAAGATGGTACACCGTGTGATTGGGAAAGGTTTCCAAAACGCACCTCATTTCTCATCTCCTTGTGCTCGGGTTCGCCATTCCAGCCGCTTTACTACCAATCTCCCTCCTTGGAGAATCAGCACCTTTAACCTCCTGTTCCGTACAGGTTGCAATTTGTCCTGAGGATGAACGGGAAGAGTGGGAACCAATGAGAGACTAGCTCTAGGTGTTGGGACAGGCACAGGTCACTCTACTTTCCAATCAGGAAGAAGAATTAACCACAGGCTCAGCCTGCCGCCCGGGACCAGAATAGGGCCTGAAGCAATCCTGCGCTTTTGCGGCCAGCTCCCAAGAAAGCGAGTTGAAAAATGGAGCTCAGGGGCACTGCAATTCACAAACCTGCAGACTTATAAATGATAACTCTCGTCCACAAATATATTGAGGGAAGGCAACGAAGAGGATTGGAAAGCAAGGCAGAATTGCAGGAAACAGATTTCAGGAGGGAGATTCGAATCGCCTTTAAAGCACAGGAAAAGCGGCAAAACCTCGACAATGATGCCCTTGGCCAAAAAGGGCGTATGCGTTTTTTCCTGAATATATTCAGGAAAAAACGCATACGCCCTTTTTGGCCAACCAAGCAACCTGGAAAGGCAAATCAGCGCTACAAAGAAGTCTCGCTTCCTATCGGTCAAAAGGGCCATGCTGAATAAAGTGTCAAAACCAGAAATGCAGGACAGGCCATGGAGAAACGGGAGCCTGGCTACGCTGATGGGAGGGATGTAAATTGCCAACAGCCACTCTGGAGAAGTGTACGGTGTGTCCTGAAACATCTAAAAAACTCAGCTTAGAGAGCACAGGGCACTTCCACTCATGGGCGTATAAATTGGGAAAACTAAAAATCAGCAAGACACAGGCACCCCAAAGTTTACGGCTGCTCTGTTGACAAGAACCTCCACTTCGTTACACCTTAAATATCCGAGGAAAGAGAAAAATGGATAAAGAAGTTGTGGTCCTTATGTACAATGGAATATCACTCAGCCATGAAATCAACGTCATAAGGCTCGTAGCAGCATGATGAGTGGATTTAGGTACGACGATTCTAAGTGAAATAAGTCACACAGAAAAAGACACTTATCATAAGATATCACTTATAGAGGGAATGTAAAAACCGCTACCCTTGAACTGAATTACAAAACAGAACAGAGTCCCACGTTTAGAAAACACACTATGGCTGCTTAACGGGAAAGGTGCGGTGGGGTCATGCATAAAACAAGGGTTTCAAATTAGCTCAGATACCGTTCCATAAACCCAATATGTAATAGACAAAACCTACTCCTTGCTCAGTGATTTGGACTCAACACCCCCTATTCACCGCCCAAGAATATATCTGACTAGTAAGAATCTTAAAACCTATGTATTGATATCTCTCTGTAAGTGAGTCAAGTGGGTGTAAAGCGGCATAAACACAGCAGTAAAAAGCAGCTAAACCCCATTATAAAAATCAATTACTTTTAAAAACCCGTGAAACAAAGACAGTGAAAGAGAGAGAAATTCTTACAAAATTCGTTCAGGGGCTGTGATGCCACCTGGATTGACCATATCTAGACCCACAACTGATGGAGACATAAGGGTGGACACTCTTGGGGCTGAGAGGTTTGGTGAGGTTGGGTGAGGAAACACAGACCCTTTAAAGTAATACTGCGTGGTACCCATCCCATGGGTCCCAAATCTCCAGGTTCAAGGGCATCTTCCTACACCGAAAACATGCATGAGAAACCCAGAAGATGGTACACCGTGTGATCGGGAAAGGTTTCCAAAACGCACCTCATTTCTCATCTCCTTATGCTCGGGTTCGCCATTCCAGCCGCTTTACTAGCAATCTCCCTCCTTGGAGAATCAGCACTTTTAACCTCCTGTTCTGTATAGGTTGCAATTTGTCCTGAGGATGAACGGGAAGAATGGTAACCAATGAGAGACTAGCACTAGGTGTTTGGACAGACACAGGTCACTCTACTTTCCCATCAGGAAGAAGAATTAACCACAGGCTCAGCCTGCCGCCCGGGACCAGAATAGGGCCTGAAGCAATCCTGCGCTTTTGCGGCCAGCTCCCAAGAAAGCGAGTTGAAAAAGGGAGCTCAGGGGCACTGCAATTCACAAACCTGCAGACTTATAAATGATAACTCTCGTCCACAAATATATTGAGGGAAGGCAACGAAGAGGATTGGAAAGCAAGGCCGAATTTAGGAAACAGATTTCAGGAGGGAGATTCGAATCGCCTTTAAAGCACAGGAAAAGCGGCAAAACCTCGACAATGATGCCCTTGGCCAAAAAGGGCGTATGCGTTTTTTCCTGAATATATTCAGGAAAAAACGCATACGCCCTTTTTGGCCAACCAAGCAACTTGGAAAGGCAAATCAGCGCTACAAAGAAGTCTCGCTTCCCATCGGTCAAAAGGGCCATGTTGAATAAAGTGTCAAAACCAGAAATGCAGGACAGGCCATGGAGAAAAGGGAGCCTGGCTACGCTGATGGGCGGGATGTAAATTGCCAACAGCCACTCTGGAGAAGTGTACGGTGTGTCCTGAAACATCTAAGAAACTCAGCTTAGATAGCATAGGGCACTTCCACTCATGGGCGTATAAGTTGGGAAAACTAAAAATCAGCAAGACACAGGAACCCCAAAGTTTAGGGCTGCTCTTTTGGCAAGAACCTCCACTTCATTACACCTTAAATATCCCAGGAAAGAGAAAAATGGATAAAGAAGCTGTGGTCCTTATGTACAATGGAATATCACTCAGCCATGAAATCAACGTCATAAGGCTATTAGCAGCATGATGAGTGGATTTAGGTACGACGATTCTAAGTGAAATAAGTCACACAGAAAAAGACACTTATCATAAGATATCACTTATAGAGGGAATGTAAAAACCGCTACCCTTGAACTGAATTACAAAACAGAACAGAGTCCCACGTTTAGAAAACACACTATGGCTGCTTAACGGGAAAGGTGCGGTGGGGTCATGCATAAAACAAGGGTTTCAAATTAGCTCAGATACCGTTCCATAAACCCAATATGTAATAGACAAGACCTACTCCTTGCTCAGTGATTTGGACTCAACACCCCCTATTCAGCGCCCAAGAATATATCTGACTAGTAAGAATCTTAAAACCTATGTATTGATATCTCTCTGTAAGTGAGTCAAGTGGGTGTAAAGCGGCATAAACACAGCAGTAAAAAGCAGCTAAACCCCATTATAAAAATCAATTACTTTTAAAAACCCGTGAAACAAAGACAGTGAAAGAGAGAGAAATTCTTACAAAATTCGTTCAGGGGCTGTGATGCCGCCTGGATTGACCATATCTAGACCCACAGCTGATGGAGACATAAGGGTGGACACTCTTGGGGCTGAGAGGTTTGGTGAGGTTGGGTGAGGAAACGCAGACCCTTTAAAGTAATACTGCGTGATATCCATCCCATGGGTCCCAAATCTCCAGGTTCAAGGGCATCTTCCTACATCGAAAACATGCATGAGAAACCCAGAAGATGGTACACCGTGTGATCGGGAAAGGTTTCCAAAACACACCTCATTTCTCATCTCCTTGTGCTCGGGTTCGCAATTCCAGCCGCTTTACTAGCAATCTCCCTCCTTGGAGAATCAGCACCTTTAACCTCCTGTTCCGTACAGGTTGCAATTTGTCCTGAGGATGAACGGGAAGAGTGGGAACCAATGAGAGACTAGCTCTAGGTGTTGGGACAGGCACAGGTCACTCTACTTTCCAATCAGGAAGAAGAATTAACCACAGGCTCAGCCTGCCGCCCGGGACCAGAATAGGGCCTGAAGCAATCCTGCGCTTTTGCGGCCAGCTCCCAAGAAAGCGAGTTGAAAAATGGAGCTCAGGGGCACTGCAATTCACAAACCTGCAGACTTATAAATGATAACTCTCGTCCACAAATATATTGAGGGAAGGCAACGAAGAGGATTGGAAAGCAAGGCAGAATTGCAGGAAACAGATTTCAGGAGGGAGATTCGAATCGCCTTTAAAGCACGGGAAAAGCGGCAAAACCTCGACAATGATGCCCTTGGCCAAAAAGGGCGTATGCGTTTTTTCCTGAATATATTCAGGAAAAAACGCATACGCCCTTTTTGGCCAACCAAGCAACCTGGAAAGGCAAATCAGCGCTACAAAGAAGTCTCGCTTCCTATCGGTCAAAAGGGCCATGCTGAATAAAGTGTCAAAACCAGAAATGCAGGACAGGCCATGGAGAAACGGGAGCCTGGCTACGCTGATGGGAGGGATGTAAATTGCCAACAGCCACTCTGGAGAAGTGTACGGTGTGTCCTGAAACATCTAAAAAACTCAGCTTAGAGAGCACAGGGCACTTCCACTCATGGGCGTATAAATTGGGAAAACTAAAAATCAGCAAGACACAGGCACCCCAAAGTTTACGGCTGCTCTGTTGACAAGAACCTCCACTTCGTTACACCTTAAATATCCGAGGAAAGAGAAAAATGGATAAAGAAGTTGTGGTCCTTATGTACAATGGAATATCACTCAGCCATGAAATCAACGTCATAAGGCTCGTAGCAGCATGATGAGTGGATTTAGGTACGACGATTCTAAGTGAAATAAGTCACACAGAAAAAGACACTTATCATAAGATATCACTTATAGAGGGAATGTAAAAACCGCTACCCTTGAACTGAATTACAAAACAGAACAGAGTCCCACGTTTAGAAAACACACTATGGCTGCTTAACGGGAAAGGTGCGGTGGGGTCATGCATAAAACAAGGGTTTCAAATTAGCTCAGATACCGTTCCATAAACCCAATATGTAATAGACAAGACCTACTCCTTGCTCAGTGATTTGGACTCAACACCCCCTATTCACCGCCCAAGAATATATCTGACTAGTAAGAATCTTAAAACCTATGTATTGATATCTCTCTGTAAGTGAGTCAAGTGGGTGTAAAGCGGGATAAACACAGCAGTAAAAAGCAGCTAAACCCCATTATAAAAATCATTTACTTTTAAAAACCCGTGAAACAAAGACAGTGAAAGAGAGAGAAATTCTTACAAAATTCGTTCAGGGGCTGTGATGCCGCCTGGATTGACCATATCTAGACCCACAGCTGATGGAGACATAAGGGTGGACACTCTTGGGGCTGAGAGGTTTGGTGAGGTTGGGTGAGGAAACGCAGACCCTTTAAAGTAATACTGCGTGATATCCATCCCATGGGTCCCAAATCTCCAGGTTCAAGGGCATCTTCCTACATCGAAAACATGCATGAGAAACCCAGAAGATGGTACACCGTGTGATCGGGAAAGGTTTCCAAAACGCACCTCATTTCTCATCTCCTTGTGCTCGGGTTCGCCATTCCAGCCGCTTTACTAGCAATCTCCCTCCTTGGAGAATCAGCACCTTTAACCTCCTGTTCCGTACAGGTTGCAATTTGTCCTGAGGATGAACGGGAAGAGTGGGAACCAATGAGAGACTAGCTCTAGGTGTTGGGACAGGCACAGGTCACTCTACTTTCCAATCAGGAAGAAGAATTAACCACAGGCTCAGCCTGCCGCCCGGGACCAGAATAGGGCCTGAAGCAA